>NC_135962.1:26194310-26549310 GCF_053455715.1 Rhinoraja longicauda | reverse complement strand
AATGTGTACTGTGAAATGAAACAGCCACTCCTGTTTCACCTCTGTTCTGTACTATTATGAGAAAAATATTGGTTTAATAATTATGTCTTTGAAACTATTTCGTACAGGAGTTATATGCATTAAACTGTGACTGTATGTTAACCTGCAATGGACATCGGCGCAAGTGTCTATCGTGTCTCCGCACTATTCCCCACCACGCTGTGGATTTTCACATTGGCCACAACAGTAACAAAGCTGATCTAATATTGTTACATTTTAAGCGTGAATTGCTGTGTAACAAATATACACTTAGGTTTCAAGTTAAGTTTGTTACGCGTATTTTAATTAACGCTTATTTAAGTTCGTATTGGTAAATAGTTTTTTTTTAGATTAGTCACAACATAGGCATGGAAGCATAAAATACTGTTGTAGCGATGCAAATAGAACGGTAGACTTTTATTCTCGTGTGTCGAAGGCTGATAAAAGAGGTTAAATATGACACCAGCAAATAACTTCTGAAGATCAGGGAGTCAACAACAGAATACTTAACCTATTTTATTTCCGAAATGGTAATGGATTCCGCTTTTCTAGTTCTATCCCGTGTCCTCGGCATTAGCGTTTACTTCTGTGTGCCGTTTTTGGCGTCTAATCTTCATATATCGACGTGTTGACATTATTCACCGTCTTGGAAAAATAACGTTTAGGTTGATACGCCAACCCTCCGACAGTAACGGCCGCAAGCGAACAAATCCTACTTCTGGGTGTTCTTTCATTGCTTATGCAAATTTTGGTCACTCAATTGAACAAACCCACGAAACTGTATTGATTCGTAATGATATTTACAAGAAATATAAAGTACAGATTAGAGGGGTAAGGTCTAAGCTTCTCCCTCCCACCTTAAAAGTAACCCGAGGGGCAACTTTTTCATAGAGGATGGTGGATATATGAAAAGCTGCTGGAAGAGGTACATCCATGTACCTGTCCAAATGTCTTTTAAATGGTGTTATACATTTACATATTGTTATAGCGCATGTAACAACTATAACAACATTTAAAATACATTTGGACAGATACATGGATAGGAAGGGTTTAGAGGGGTATGGGACAAACGCGGGCAGGTGGGACTTGTGTAGATGGGGCATCTTCGTCGGCATGGACAAATTGGGGCCGCAGGGTTTTTCCGTACTATATGATTCTGAAATGATTGAATGTACAGACACTGAGAATGCCTGAAGAGTTTTTATTTTGTTTAATTTTTATTCTGAATAATGTTGGGGGGGGGGTTTTGGGGGGGGGGGGGGCACGTAGGTTTCGGCCTTTTGTACAGCTCCATTATAACGACATTTAAAGGATATTTGGACAGGTACACAGATAGAAAAGGTTTACAGTGATATGGCCCAAACGCGGGCAGGAGGGAGTAGTGTTGAAGGGGCATTTGATTGGTAAAGACAAGTTGGACCGAAGGGTCTGTTCCGTGCTAGATGACTCTACGACTGTGACACCAGATAGGGTGGCAAATTTATTGTTTAAAAAATAGTTTAGTATTTAGGATTGATGCATACTAAGTGTTTTTAAAGAGATGTGAACATATATACAAGATGGCATCGTTTATTTATGTATTTTTAAAAGTTTATTTAGTATTTAGGATGGATGCATACCAAGTATTGTTTAAAGATATCAGAGTTTATTTGTTTTTCAATTTAGTGTATTTAGGTTTGATGCATATTTTGTAAAGAGAGGCAGAATGGCATTATTTATTTGTTTATTTTAATGTATCACAAATGAATGGCATTATTTATTTGTTTATTTTAATGTATTTAGGATTGGTGCATACCGAGTATTCCTCAGAGATGTTGAGCAGGCTGTGTTTCAGTGGCGCTGCGTCCGTGCACCTTGCATTGCCAGGTGAATAGGCATCTTGGTTGCAGGAAGGAGAGGCTTGTTGCGGAGCCCAGACCAGTCACCTTCCCTGTCCCGGGTGGGGAGCGCCGCCGCCGCCGCTGTCAGGTGGGGCTGACGTCAGGAACCTGGTGCCGGCGGAGGGAGGGAGGGAGGGAGCGGGAGGGAGGAGGCGGCGGCGGCGGCCGGGGGATGTGGCGGCTGAGGCGGCGGCACCTGAGGCAGCGACCCAGCACCGTCTGTGAGTGAAGGTGAGAGCGGCTTCTGGTGCTGGCGGGGGGACGAAGCAGCCGATCTCCGGCAGCTGGAGACCGGGCGAGGGGAGGTCGGAGAGGCCGAGGCTGCGGCTGCGGCCCGGGTTGATGGCGGCCTGGCCTGGCCTGGCCCTGGCACGGGCACGGGCACGGCCGCCTGATGCCCAGCACCAGCCTCTGCCAGCCCTGGCTCGGTCTCTTGTAGGGAGTCATATCTGATCAAATGTTTTGATTATAACCCTAGTTGCCCCGCATCTAATTCATTGTTCTGCTCGAAGCTGAGATTATCTTAATATTTAATGACAGATGGTGGCGAGGACCAGACGACGGTCTGAGACTGACTGACTGACTGACTGACTGCACGATGTGCTGCGGATTGTCAGGAGGGCTTGATTTTATCCCCCCTTTTTAAAAAAAATATTTGAAGCATTTATTGAATGGGGAGAAAATAACAATTGCGCCATAATTATATAAATACTGGAGGATCAGCCGCACTCGTACATTTTGTAGTTTTACACAGATTCGATATTGGTGGTTCATGTTTGATGATGAAATGTACACGGATTTTCATTCAGCCAGGCAGTGTAGTTTAAATTTCTGCCCCACTTCCATCTTCAAATCTGTAAAATAAACCTAAACCTACAGGCCAAACCTAAATCTAAAAAATAAAATTGCTTCGCAAATATAATGTGACATTCGCGCCTCCTATTTTCTGAGTAATTTTGGTTAATTTCAGCAGGGTGCTGCAGTTTCCCCATTATTATTTTGGTTGCACGGGGCAAATAACTGACAAAAAAATGGATGGGAACTGAAGGCGACCTACTTTCTTGCTATGAAACAGTGTTTCAATCTACTGTGTGTATTCAGTAGCATAGTTAAAACAGGAGTCACCAGTACTCGGTGTTCACCACATAATCTCTGTTACAAAGCTGGAAATTATCTTCTCTTCTTCATCTTTTCCTCCGAGAGGAATTTCAAGTTATCAGCCCTGTAGTTCAAATAATTCAAGACCTTGGAAGACCTTGTAATTATTTCCTGATATCAAATCTTACCCATCTTGTTACAATTGTACGTGTTTCACTTATTTATATATTTTTTGAAGAATGCCAGAGGTTTGTAAAGACATTTCAAATTATTGAATGGATATAGTGGCTTGTATTTTTAGTACTGCTTTTGTGAAATTATTATTAACATGAAATCATATGTGTAATTATTTTTTTGCTAATCAATTTTGCTTTATACAAGAATAACATTTTCTTTCTCCCTTTACTCCAATTTCTTTTTTAATACATGAATTTTGAAAAAAAATCTGCAAATTACCAATGCAATTTGTTGTATTTGACTCCCTGTTTAGCATGTTGAATTGTGGAAGTTAGGTGCCAAGACACCAAGAATGAGTGTTACTTCGTGGTTCCTGGTGAGCAGCTGTGGCTCTCGCCACCGACTCCCAAAAGAAATGATTTTTGTTGGGCGAGAAGATTGTGAACTAATGCTTCAGGTAAGTAATTGTGAATTAGCTTGCTCGCAAAAAAACAACCTGTAAAGAGAAGATCAGGAAAAAAAGTGAAGATTTTATTCTTTATTTTGCTATTGCCGCATTTTTGAATATTCATGTACAACTCACTGGCAAGAGTACTTCTGAATAGAGAAACGAGTTTTGTAAACTGCAGATGCTAGTTTACAAAAAAAAAGACACAAAGTGCTGGAATAACTCAGCGGGTCAGTCACCATCTCGAGAACAAGGATAGTCTGAAGAAGGGTCCTGACCCAAAACATCACCTATCCATGTTCTCCAGAGATGCTGCCTGACCCACTGAGGGATTCCAACAATTTTTGTTTTTTCTTTCTAACATTTGTATCGAGCCCTGTTCCATGATTTTTGCCAATGGTACAAAGAGGTACATTCTCATTCTGAACCTTCTCTTTTATTTTCCATTTATTGCGGGAATAGATTTCACTTTACACTTAGCCCTACTTTTGTGCATACATGAAAATTACAGTTGTGATTGATAATTTTCAAGAATTTCTGCAGGTTCTTTTGAACATTTCCTTCTACAAATATTTTCACTGTGCAGTTGTCAGTTCATTTGTAACTTTTTTTTGCTGGCAGAAAAAATTGGGTAACAAGAAGGTGCTAATACTGAGTTATCTTTGCATACCACGTGTGTTTTTTTAAATCAAAAGTCAAATTGGGCTTACTGTGCTAATTTAAAGATGCTCGGTCCACACACTCCCAAATATTATGCAGGATTTGTGCAAAGGTGGCAAAGTGATTCTATATATTTTGGGTGTGTGCATCTTCAGGGTGATGATTTTGAGGGGTATAATAATAATAATAATAATGCATTACATTTATATAGCGCTTTTCATATACTCAAAGACGCTTTACAGGGATTTAGAGAACATAGGGAAGTGAATAAATAGATAAATAAGTAAATGAACAGAGAAAGTATGAGTGCCAAGGTATGAGTGCCTTGTGTGGGATGTTCCTGCTTGGATTCATATCGATTGCTGGGATAGTGTAACTATTCCATGGAATTGCAAGGAGGTTACAATTTTCTTATTTTTTAATTCAGTATAGTTGATCACCAACTGATATAATGTTAGTGACATTAATACTAACAGAAAATCAGACATGCTGTTTTAAAAGAAGCAGAACCATTGACTGTACAAAATTAAATACATGTCCCATTCAAGCCATAATGTTTAATTTCTGTGAATTCTTAAAACTGAAGGTATTGTGTGCCCTAAAATTAAATTTTAGGATTATTATTATTCATCTGTCAGAACCCAAATTTGAATGGTAGAATCTTGCAATGGTCTTGATTGCACGAAATACATTTGCCTTAGCTGTGGCTGTTCAGAAATGGCTGAAATTAGTATTTCACTTGAGTTGAATCAAATGCATATACTCCTTTTTATTTAAATATGTTATAAATAGGAATTGGCCAATAATTCCCCTTGACCCTCTCCATCATTCAAGAAGATCATAAGAGATTCAGTCTTTGCCCCAAAACCACTTTCCTGCTCTCACCCCATCATATCCTTGAGTACTTCAGTTTAATGTCTATCAGTTTCTGCAATGAGTATAATCTATGACTCACCCTGCACAACTCTGTGGGATGGAGAATTTTAGAGATTCATGATTTTGAGCAAAAAGAAATTCCTTGTCATCTACAACTGAATTGGGCCCATTATTTTGAAACAAATTACCTAGTGCTTGATAATCCGATCAGAGTACATCCTTGTAGATTCCATCTTGTCAACTCCCTTCAAAATCTTAGATGCTTCCACAAGATTACTTCTTTTTCTATACTACAATGAATGGGCCAACCTATCTTCATATGTCAACCCGTTTTTTTCCCCAGGAATCAACTCAGTGAGTCTTTGCACTGTCTCCAATGCAAATGTAGCTTTCCTAAATACGGAGACCAGGACCATACATAATAATTCAGATGCAGTCTCACTAATGTCCTGTAAAGTTACATCAGAACTTCCCTAGTTTTATAATTAATACCCCTTGCAATAAAGGCTAATATTCCAGTAATCCTTCTAAATACTTGCAGTACCTGCATGCTAATGTTTTCTGTCATCTATTTTGACCTCCAGATCCCTTTTTATACCACAATAATCTGTAGTCTCATTCGAAACATAGAAAGTAGGAGGCATTCACGACCCATTTAGCCTGATCTGTTGTTTATTATGATAACAGCTGATCACCAAAATTCAGTACCCTGTTCCCGCTTTCTCCTCATATCCCTTGATCATGTTAGGCATGAGAATATTCAACTCTACCTTCTGTGCAGAGAATTCTGCTCTTACTCCATCCTGTTGGTGAAGAAATTCCTCATTCAAGTCCTGAATGGCATGCGTTGTAATGCCAGCTTCTGGACTTCCCCCACCATTGGGGTAGCCCTATCTGCATTTAGCCCAGTCCCACCTTTCAGTTCTTATAAGATCCATTCTCACTGTTCAGAAATGTAAATCCAATCTTGAGGAGGATTAAGGGGATTAGTCCAGATTACTTGATGGGAACTATCTCAGGTTATTGAGAGAGGTGAATGAGATCACTGGGGTCTTAATGCACGTTTTTGATTCCTTTCTAGCCACAGGCAAGGTCTTGAAGGAGAGAAGAATAGTAAATGTTGTGTCTTTATTGAAAAAGGGAATGGGGGATGATCCAGGGAATTGAACCTAGGCATGTGAACTTCGCATCAGTGGCAGGGAAGCTATTAGAGAGGATTCTTAGTAATAGGATTTACTCTCGTTTGGAAGAGAATGTTTTTATTAGGGACAGTCAGCTTAGCTTTGTTCGGGGCAGGTCATATCTTATGAACTTGGTTGAGCCTTTTGTCTGTGAGATATCTAAATGACTCGGCCCAAAATGTAGATGAGTGGCCATTTATGCAGATAAATTGGTGTAGTTGCGGACAGTGAAAAAAGCAGATATAGCAGGATATAGATCAGGCACAGGTGGAGAAATAGCAGCTGCAATTTAGTCAGGGTAAGTGTTAGGTGTTGCTTTTTGTGAGCTCAAATGTAAGATGAAGGCTCATGGTAGGACCCTTAAACGATGTACACAGGGATTTTAGGGTCCACCCATACCTCTCTGAAAGCAGCAACGTAAGTAGATAATGTTAAGGAAGGTGTGTGGGGGCAGCACAGCTGTAGAGTTGCTTCCTTACCGCGCCAGAGACCTAGCCTCGATCCTGACTACAGGTTATATCTGTACAGAATTTATACATTCTCCCTGTGACCGCGTTGGTTTTCCCCAGATGCTCCAGTTTCCTCCCACACTCCAAAAACAGACGTACAGGTTTGTAGGTCAATTGGCTTCAGTAAAGTTGTAACTTGTCCTTAGTGTTTCGGATAGTGCTAGTATTCGGGGTGATTGCTGGTTGGCGTGGACCGAAGGGCCTGTTTCTGCACTGTATCTCTAAAGTTCAAGGTCTATTGGACATACATCGAGTATAACAATCAGGAAGCTATGCTACAGCTTTATAATAGCTTGGTTAGGCCTTATATGGGAGGACATTGTGAGCTGAAGGGCATATTCCTCTTCTCTACTGTTTTATGTTCTAATTATCCAATCTCTTTTACTACATAAGTCCTGCCACCCCAGCAACCAGTCTGGCGAAACCTTGCTGCAATCCCTCCACATCAATAACATTCTTCCTCGAATGAGGAGACCAATGTTGGTCCTTCTATGGAAGCCAACGTATTATTTACCTCCTCAACCACCATCTGCACTTGTGTGATTACTTTCATTGATTAATGGATGTGGACACACAGGTCACATTGTACCTTTCCTTGCTGCACCTCTCTTCAGGTGACCAGCTTTCCTGTTTTTTTTGCCACCAAATCACATATTACACTGCATCACCCATGGACTTCCCCACTCACTCCAAATCACATTGAATGTTCTATGTGCTTCCCCCACAGCTCCCACTCGCACCCAGTTTTGTGTTGTCTGCAGACTTGGAGCTATTACATATTCCCTAATCTAAATCATTAATATATATTGTGAACAGCTGGGATCCTCACACTGAACTCTGCAATATCTCACAAGTGACTGCCTGCCATTTGGTAAAGGACACATTTATTACTGCCCTTTGTTTCCAGTCTGCCAATCAGTTTTCTATCAAAACAATGTCTCCACTCCTGCATGCTTTAATTTTGCACACTAAACTCCTATTGGGACTTGTCGGATGCCTCCTAAGAGTCCAAATACACCACAACCACTGGTTCTGTCCCACCCTCTAATTATTCCTCAAAAAAATCAGTAAAGTTGTCAAGTATCATTCTTTATGAATAGACTAGCATTTTTGCTTTTTTGGCTATATTATTTCGCTGTCATGGGTTGTATTCCTAACAGGAACAGCATTTACTGCCCATTCTTAACCATACTTGTGGTGCTTTCTTTGAACCACTGCTTTCCCCACTGTGAAGGTGTTCTTCCAGTCCACTGAGGGAGAAGCCCATCCTTGTGGGATAAGCCAATATACTAAGTTACAAAGAATTGGACCACAGCAGAATAAATATTTTATATCACTTGGTATTATATTCTGTTCCATATTAAATATCACATTCTCCAGTTTAGAATAAAAAGCACCACAAAGTGTTTAACAAATGCTGAAGTAACTCTGTTGCAGGTCAGACTGCAACTTTGGAGAACATGGATAGGTAAGGTATCAGGTCAGGACTCTTCAGACTTAAGATAGACACAAAATGCTGGAGTAACTCAGCGGGACAGGTAGCATCTCTGGAGAAAAAGAATAGATGACATTTCGGGTCTGAAGAAGGGTCTCGATCCAAAACGTCACCTATTCCTTCTCTCCAGAAATGCTGTCCCACTGAGTTATTCCAGCATTTTGTGTCTATCTTTGGTTTAAACCAGCATCTGCAGTTCCTTCCTACACCCTTCTTCAGACTGACTGGTTTGTGAACAGCTCCATCCAAGACCACAAGAAATTGCAGAGAATTCTCGACGTAGCCCAAACCATCACGCAAAACAAACTCCCTTCCGTTGACTCAGGGCGGCACGGTAGCGCAGCGATAGAGTTGCTGCTTTACAGCGAATGCAGCGCCGGAGACTCAGGTTCGATCCTGACTACGGGTGTTGCACTGTAAGGAGTTTGTACGTTCTCCCCGTGACCTGCGTGGGTTTTCTCCGAGATCTTCGGTTTCCTCCCACACTCCAAAGACGTACAGGTATGTAGGTTAATTGGCTGGGTAAATGTAAAAATTGTCCCTAGTGGGTGTAGGATAGTGTTAATGTACGGGGATCGCTGGGCGGCACCGACTTGGTGGGCCGAAAAGGCCTGTTTCCGGCTGTATATATATGATATGATATGATATGACTCTATCTGCACTTCGCAATGCCTCGGCAAGGCCACCAACATCATCAATGACCAGTCTCGCCCCGGTCACTCCCACTTCTCCCCTCATCAGGCAAGAGCTACAGAAGGTTGAAGATGTGGCCCTTGTGGCTAAAGGGATCAGGGGGTATGGAGAGAAGGCAGGTACAGGCTACTGAGCTGGATGATCAGCCATGATCATATTGAATGGCGGTGCAGGCTCGAAGGGCCGAATGGCCTACTCCTGCACCTATTTTCTATGTTTCTATGTCTGTACACTGTGGACAGTCTGATTGTTATGTACAGTATAGTCTTTCCACTGATTGGATAGCATGCAACAAAAAAGCTTTTCACTGTACACATGACAATAATAACAATAAACTAAACTAAAGGGCCTGTCCCACTTAGGCAATTTTAAGGTGACTGCTGTCGCCGACAGTTCGCCGGGGTGTCGCGCGGGCATGATCTTGAGGAGTCTTCAAAGAATCGTAGTGGATCTCGGCGCATCGCTGAGAAATTAACTGAATTGAAATTTGTCGCCAGGTATCGTTGCTTATTGCGGGCGCTGTCGCATGCTGTCCCCAGGTTTGCTAGGTTGTTGCAGATGCATTTAGATTAAATGCATATTAGTATTAAATGCATATTAGTAAAGTCATTTGAAGATACCATAAAATACTTGTGTTCAACCAATTTATTTACCATCAGGACATTTGACAGGTAGATTGGAGTCGACAGTTTGATGGTCAGGTAAGCGTGGGAATTTTGCGATGTTTTTGGCCATCAGCGATTACTTTTAAAGTAGGCTCCCAACCCAGATATGCAACCCAGAAACTAGATATGCATCTCCCGTACATTTTCAAAGAATGCCCACACTCCGCACAAAAATCCATTTTACCACATTTAAAATTAAATTTCTTAATGCTGCTATTAATAAATCCAGTTTATGCCTTGTTACCGTGAAGCTTGGTTTTCAAATAACCCGGGCAAGATGTTATATTTCAAAACTCTCAAGTAATTACAGACTTGTCAGTGGTTTCAGCGAAAATTAGGACGCCGGAGAAGCATTGATAAGTGTGGGAATTTTGCAATGTTTCAGAAGACAGTGTAATCTCTTAGCCGTGGTCATTGTCGTAGGGTAAAGGAAAATTTCGGCGATCTGCTACGACTTTGACAGTTGCTGGCAGTCGCTTAAAAAATCGCTCAAGTGGACAGGCCCTTAAGACTGAAGAAGGATCCTGAGCCAAAATGTAACCTATCTCTTTTCTCCCACCCAGCTCTCTTCTTTCATATCATATATCATATCATATATATACAGCCGGAAACAGGCCTTTTCGGCCCACCAAGTCCGTGCCGCCCAGCGATCCCCGTACACTAACACTATCCTACACACACTAGGGACAATTTTTACATTTACCCAGCCAATTAACCTACATACCTCCCTTGATCTTCCCATAGTGCTCTTGCCTTTTCTTTCACATCGCTCCCTCACTTTGACTAAACTCTTGTGCGGTAAACCCTCGTGCCACCAATATCATCAGGTTACCAGAGATGTTCTCCAGAGATGCTGCCTGAACCACTGAGTTACCCCAGCATTTTGTGTCTTTTTTTGTAAACTAGTATCTGCAGTTACTCCTCGTATGGGAGGCGCATTCCCAATCTTGTTGTACCCCTGTACAATGACAATAAAGATGTATTGTATTGTATTGTATTGTACTTTTTTCTACTTTCTTGTGACATTGTTGTTTGGAGCTGTTTTGAGCCATTCCTATTAGAAACTGAACTGAGACTGCCCAAACTCGTTTTGTTAGATTTATCAGACAAAGGGAAGCATTAGCTTTTAATCTCAGGTTGTTTTTTAGTTTGGACTGAATTTTAATATGAATTCAAGAAACAAAAGAACAATCTTCCAATGTGCATATTTACCTCCAACTGATTGACTACTACATTTAACTAGTAAATTTTAAAATAGTTTCACCATTTTAAATCATAATTTAAACATTTTTTTAATGCTTGAGTAGAAGCTGTCAAGAATTTCCCAGCACTTTAATCTGCTCCTGGTCCATTCTTCAGGTGTTTACATGTAGCTTAAAGTACAGAACTTTGGTATGTTCATTTGTTCATTTTATTGCAATGTCTGGTAGCTGATTGAAAATTAGATTAATTTATTGGTCATGAAAGGAAGTGATAAAAGTAACATGCAACTGAAAGGTTTAAAGATACAGAACCACCCAAAATAACTATTGTGCAAATTGATGTCAATTATTAATGTTCAATTTAATTCCTAACACAACAAACTGAATTGAAAAATAAATCACTATTTGTTCCTTGTGGTTGGGTCGAAATATTAAGCGAGACAAATGTAGGCGCCTTATAAACAAAATAGAGGAATTTATTAAGTAACAAAGAAACGGAAGACAAATTGAAAAAATAGTTTGCTTCCATTTCAAAAAGGACGCAAGTAATCTCCCAGAACTATTAGGAAACCTAGTGATCAATGAGAGAAAGGAACTGTAGAAAATCTGTATTGATAAGGAAATGGTGTTGGGGAAATAGAAGGGAATGTAGGCTGATTGATGTCCGGATCACACTGGTCTGCATCCCAGAGTAATGAAGGATATGATGTTGCAAATACTCAATGCATTAGTGATCGTTTTCCAACATTCTTAGTACTCCGAATTCAGTTCTTACTGATAGGAAGATTACCAATGTAATCTCACTATTTAAAAAAGGATAGAGAAAACAGGTTAACCGAATACTGCTATGAAGGAAAATGCTAGTCTATTATTAAGCAATTGACAGTCAATTCAGAAGTTCACCTTTCACGATTTTTTTGAGGTTAAAGGTAACATTATTTTTGTACATTGAATTGATTATCTTTAGATTATGCATAAAATGCTGATGATTTTTAACAATTCGTGGGTGGAGATGCAGTGCCGTGTTTTAATTGTGTCTTACCATCTCTTTTCTCCCACCCTCGTCTCTTCTTTCCCTTGATCTTCCCATAGTGCTCTTGTCTTTTCTTTCACATCGCTCCCTCACTTTAACCAAACCCTCGTGCGGTAATTAGAGAGAATAGAAAGACTTAAATATATGGACCTTTTCATGACTTAAGGATGTCCCAAGTGCTTATATTCACCGTTTTATTGGGCAGATCATGCTTAATGGGGCCCTCTACTTTAAATGTTGCTATGATGTTAAACTAAATCAGAGATAATGCATGGAAACAGGCCCTTTGGCCCACTGAGTCCACGTTGACCATCGATCACCAATTCACACTAGTTTTATGTTATCCCATATTCTCATTCACTCCCTACACGTGAGGGGCAATTTGCAGAGGCAATTAACCCATAAATTTGTAAGTCTTTGGAATGTGGGAGGAAACCGGAGCATCGGACGGAAACCCATCGTGAGGAAACCCATCCAACAGGGAGAATTGTATCTTCTGTTTGTGGCACCTACTGGCAAAGCTGGGCTAGAGGCCTCTGTTCCACTGCCTTTCACAAGCTTGCTGACATCAGAGGCATTTTTCATTATGTTTATGCTAATGTTAACTTTGTTATTGTCATGTGCAATGAGGAACAGTGAAAAGCTTTTTTGTTGTGTGCTATTCAGTCAGTGGAAAGACTATACATGAATACTATCAAGCCGTCCACTGCGTACAGATGCAGGATAAAGGGAATAATGTTTAGAAAAAGAGCCCAGTAGAGTCTGATTAAAGATAGTTTGAAGGTTTCCTATGATTGTTTTAAATATTACTTACATTTATTTAGGATGTATTTGATGCTAATTAGAAACTGTTCTCTAAAGATATAAAAAATGATGGACTTTAGAAGCATATACTGTAGTACTTTAATTGTAAATACTTGGAATGCAAGGAGAACTATGCTAAATTGGAACCAATTAGCACGATATTGAAGGTAGTTATTTTCTTCTAATAATTGTTCATATGTGTTCTTGCAGTCTCGCAGTGTAGACAAGCAGCACGCAGTAATCAACTATGAAACAGCTACAGATGAGCACCGGGTAAAGGACCTTGGAAGTCTGAATGGGGTATGTCGAGAAACAATAAAGCCACTGTTTCACACCATAAGTATTGTCATGTTGTTAATG
Source organism: Rhinoraja longicauda (assembly GCF_053455715.1). Lineage (NCBI taxonomy): Eukaryota > Metazoa > Chordata > Chondrichthyes > Rajiformes > Arhynchobatidae > Rhinoraja > Rhinoraja longicauda. Next base: position 26,536,211 of record NC_135962.1, on the reverse strand, counting down.
CAGTTCACTGGCCCAGACTATTGTTTCATTCCATCACCGCGTGTTTCAAATAATGGTAAGCATATGCGGTTAATTCAAAAGCTTCCAATATGATTTCTAATTTGTGATTCAGCCCTTTTGTTTAAAGATTACTGTTTATTTTCCTCACATTGATAGAATTGCCTGAATTTATCCTTTTTAATTTGAACACTTTTCATCCACTTATTGTATTGTATTTGCATTTTTCTCTGCAGACCTTTGTAAATGATGTGAGGATTCCTGACCAAATGTACGTAATGCTGAAAGTGAATGACACGATTCGATTTGGATACGATATCCTTTCTTAATCTTGTCGCACCTTGAAGCCTTTATTTGAATTATGATGTCAGTAACAAAGTCTTGATGTACAGTGAGGTCAAATCCAAAGAACTGTGAACAATTTTGGTTTGTTTAGAGATGCAGCATGGAAACATAGTCTGGTATATACTTTTGAAGGACTTTGAAATGACCTAATTGAAGACATGATGGTTTTGAAGAAGGATGACAATGTTGACCAAGAATATTAAACAGTGCAGAGATGCTAATGAGAAATTGGGAGATTTGAGATTGTGAGGAAAGATTGTTGGAATGCTTTGTTGTGGTGTAGGTTTTCAAATCCATGTAAATGATTTTGGTAGCTTCAGGAAGCAGTGATGGAAATGCCTTTTCATGTGACCTAACTCCAATAGGGTTGAATAATCTTTGTTTACAAGAAAGTGCAAGAAAATCCAGCTGATCTACAGCATCGAAGCTAATCTACATATTGCAATATGGCTGGATTCCAGTGTGCAACATAAGTTTAAAATATTTAAAAGCAAGTTGTTTAAAATCATTTTGGTGTACTTTCAAATGAAGTGTTTTCCTCACCTATTTTATTCTTGCAGATTTGCATTGTTAATGCCTGTTTTACTATTTGTTTCTTGTTTAATACTTCTTTTGTAATCCATTAAAATTGTCTTAGTTTGCAAGACAGTAAAATATATATTTTCAACTCCCTTAAAATTAGTTTTTTTGCCAGATGCAATCATTTTGATAGATTTCTGAGCATTTGATTTAAGAAACATGCAATTAGTACATATCATATAGTGATATAGTTGTTCATTGTATAGTAATAACAGCTTACATGTACAACTATGGAAACCTTAACAGGAAATAACAGTGCATAAACGTGAGTGTAAAATAACAGATCTCATGACACCGATTTTCTCTCATTCTTCATCCTCTCTGTTTCTCTATGTATATTCCCCTTTCTTACTATATTTTTATTTGATTTTAATTCACCCTGTTCTACCTCTCATTTCCATTCATTAATGGGACAAGTTATGTGTTTTATGTAGGTTAGATGGAGGGAGGGTGAGTGGAGGGCTTTAGTTATTGAAGTTTCATAAGTTAGGATGAGAGGAAGCTGTTGTGGAGTATAAATCAGTGTGAAGACAAATCCTGACCTGAAATGTTACCTATCCATGTTCTCCAGAGATACTGCCTGGCCGCTGAGTTACTCCAGCACTCTGTGTCTTTAAAAAAAATAAACAGCTTGATTTGGTCGGCTTGATTTAGATGTACTCATTCAGTGTGTCTGTGCATAGGTTGTGACGTTAGCTTTACTGCACCATTATGAGCTGACATTCCAGCAATTTGACTTGCAAATATGGTGTACTATCAGTGAGAGTGGGAAAAGTCCATTTAATATTGAAGACCACCAAACTCACCATTGCACCAACTTTCTAATCCATATATTTTTTTAATTCTTCCACAGGAAGGTAAATGTGGATAAATGTGAGGTTATCCACTTTGGCAGCAAGAACAGGAAAGCAGAGTATTACCTGAATGGTGGCCAATTAGGAAAAAGGGAGATGCAACGTGACCTTGGTGTCATGGTGCACCAGTCATTGAAAGCAAGCGTGCAGGTGCAGCAGGCAGTGAAGAAAGCGAATGGTATGTTAGCATTCATAGCAAGGGGATTTGAGTATAGGAGCAGGGAGGTTCTGCTGCAGTTGTACAGGGCCTTGGTGAGACCGCACCTGGAGTATTGTATGCAGTTTTGGTCTCCTAACCTGAGGAAAGACGTTCTTGCCTTAGAGGGAGTACAGAGAAGGTTCACCAGATTGATCCCTGGGATGGCGGGACTTTCATACGAGGAAAGGCAAGATAGACTGGGCTTGTACTCGCTGGAATTTAGAAGACTGAGGGGGGATCTTATAGAAACATATAAAATTCTTAAGGGGTTGGAGAGGCTAGATGCGGGAAGATTGTTCCCGATGTTGGGGGAGTCCAGAACCAGGGGTCACAGTTTAAGGATAAGGGGAAAGTCTTTTAGGACCGAGATGAGAAAACATTTCTTCACACAGAGAGTGGTGAGTCTGTGGAATTCTCTGCCACCGAAGGTAGTTGAGGCCAGTTCATTGGCTATATTTAAGAGGGAGTTAGATGTGGTCCTTTTTGCTAAAGGGATCAGGGGGTATGGAGAGAAGGCAGGTACAGGCTACTGAGCTGGATGATCAGCCATGATCATATTGAATGGCGGTGCAGGCTCGAAGGGCCGAATGGCCTACTCCTGCACCTATTTTCTATGTTTCTATGTTTATCCCGAGGCAATGCTGCTCATGATTTTAGTGAGTAACTTTTTTAGGGTCAGAGGGAGAAATCATATGAAGAAAGACTGGATAGACTAGGCTTATACTTGCTGGAATTTAGAAGACTGAGGGGGGATCTTATAGAAACATATAAAATTCTTAAGGGGTTGGAGAGGCTAGATGCGGGAAGCTTGTTACCGATGTTGGGGAAGTCCAGAACCAGGGGTCACAGCTTAAGGATAAGGGGGAAGTCTTCTAGGACCGAGATGAGAAAACATTTCTTCGCACAGAGAGTGGTGAGTCTGTGGAATTCTCTGCCACAGAAGGTAGTTGAGGCCAGTTCATAGGCTATATTTAAGAGGGAGTTAGATGTGGCCCTTGTGGCTAAAGGGATCAGGGAGTATGGAGAGAAGGCAGGTACAGGTTACTGAGCTGGATGATCAGCCATGATCATATTGAATGGTGGTGCAGGCTCGAATGGCCTACTCCTGCACCTATTTTCTACGTTTCTAAACCTTCTTAAAAAATAGCATCTAGGTTGTGGGAAGTGCAATATCAATACTTTGAATATACCTGTGTAGGAAAGAACTGCAGATGCTGGTTTAAATCAAAGGTAGACACAAAATGCTGGAGTAACTCAGCGGGACAGGCAGCATCTCTGGAGAGAAGGAATGGGTGATGTTTCGGGGCAAAACCCTTCTTCAGACCCTTCTTCTGAAGAAGTGTCTCGACCCGAAACGTCAACGATTCCTTCTCTCCAGAGATGCTGCTTGTCCCACTGAGTTATTCCAGCATTTTGTGTCTACCTTTGAATAAACCTTTCAGGACAGTTTCATTTAATGAGATTTGGGGATTAATTTGTGTAATTAATTTACAGAATTAAAAAGAGCTAGATTTAGTCATATAAATTGATTTGTAATTGAGGTCATTGATAATTTTGCTTTCTTAACAAATATCACATTCAAACATGTACATGTTGGAAAAAAGTACACACAGAGTTCCTGAAGAGGCTCTAAAGGTAAGTGGAGCTCGGACAACATTTAAATGAATAAAAATATATTAAAAATTGCTATCTCACAATGTTTTTCTTTTGTGCCTTGTTAGCATGAGAAATATACCAGTCAATTTCAGTTACATGTGAAAGCGGCAGAGGACAAGAAGGTCGAACAATCTGATGTGGGAGAGGATCAGTCAAGTACAAAACTGGCGTCACCACGCCAAAATCCTGAAAAGACTGAGAAGAAAGGTGCGCTTATTCGTTAATGACAATATATTTGAATGGATAAATTGTGCCACTCTTCCTGGCGTAGTGGTTATTGATGTAACAATATTAACCTATTATATTAAACTTGTAGGTGGATACTAATGTTTCAAGTTAAAATAAATGAAATATTTCAATCCAGTCAGAATTCTAAAGTACAATTGAGTTTGCTGCAGGAAAATTGCATGCTAAAAGTAAGAATTATCCTTAAGGTAGAATTGAGATTGATAATCTAGAGTCACTCCAGCAAACTGCACTGGAGCTGTGTTGTAGCCTTTGGAGTCAGTATTTCTACAGCAGGCAGTTATATTAGCAACTTACTATGCTGCTGTGTCAAATAAATCTGAAGGGAAAAAAATCTTTCAATAGTTTTAAGAATGCTGGCTCTTTACAAAATAGAGGAATAGTTCAGCAGCCAATATGGAAACAAGTTCATTAAATTTTCCTTTACACTTTAGTGCAGAAAATGTAAGCCATCTGCTAACTGCATTCAGGAGTATTAATTTTATTTTTTCTGTATTTGATTCTCCTGATTTAGAAATTTTAGACAAATTATGGGCATGTCTTTATCTAGAAGTCAAGTAGTATGGGTGGCATGTTCATTTTCGATTCAACTTGAGCTCAATACTATTATGTCCTCCTGCAAACACATGTAGCAACCTAACGTGGGCCTTTCAGATTTTCCCCTGTTCCATGACAATTGTGTAGGTTCCTACTGGTGTGAATTCACCTCCCACTCTGGTGTTCCATTTCAATTACACTATATTGATATTGTGTATTGTATTAAGAGAAACAGAAATCAATAAGTCTCACTCGTGAAAAAAATGTACAAATATGCAGTTGCTCCACAGTAGGTACTGAAGGAGTTAGAAAGGCAAATGGTGTGTTGGCCTTTACTGCAGAGAAGTTGCTGTACAAAAGAAAGGCACATTTGTGGCAGTTGTAGATAGCTTTGGAACAATTCATGGAAAACTGAGCAGTTAGGTTTCTATCCTACCTTTATTAATATCCCATAGTGTTGGTTTGTTTCAGTGCTCATGGTCTTGCTATCTGAATACTCAAAGGTATGTTCCACCATGAAGGCATCTGTTTGGATTGCACACTGCTATAACTGGAACTTGGCACTAAGCCATGCTCCTGTTCCCACCTTGTTGTGGGTCAACAAATTTCATAGCTGCAGGAATGTAGCAGCGAGAGTTTGCACAGGTACCCGCACAGCAGCACCGTCAGTAACCTATTCTCTATAAATAATGACCCTCTTTAGTACCGATTTCCCTAACCCTGCTATTCCTTAGGAAACATTCTGAGTACTAAGCAAAACAGCAGTGTAGTTGCCTTGGAGATGGCACAGTGTGGATTGACTGGACTGATTTTTAGTGTAGGAAAATAACTGCAGATGCTGGTTCAAATCGAAGGTAGACACAAAATGCTGGAGTACCTCAGCGAGTCAGGCAGCATCTCAGGAGAGAAGGAATGGGTGACTTTTCGGGTCAAAACCCATCTTCAGACTGATGATGGGCCTCGACATGAAATGTCGCCCATTCCTTCTCTCCTGAGATGCTGCCTGACCCACTGAGTTACTCTAGCATTTTGCGTGTACCTTCGGACTGATTTTTAGGATGCAGGGGTTTGAGTGATGATAATTTAGATGAATGAGATTTGATCATGTCGTGTAATATTTTGAGTGAGATTGAGAGGTCAGACGTTGAGTGCCTGCTTCCTCTGGCTTGCGTGTTTAGAATTAGGAGGCACAGAGTAAGATGTGAGCACATTAAGAATGAGGTAATTCAGTCAGAGAATGGTGAATCTTTGGAATTGTCTATCTCAGTAAATTGTGAATCCTGAATTCTTGAGGCCAATCAGCAGATATTTAACACTATGAACCAATGGATCTGAGGTTTGGATGGCAAAATGGATGAGATAAGCTATCAATTATGATATTGTTGATTGGTGGTCTAGGCCTGGCTTCTGTTTATGTTTTTGTAGCTTTAATTTACATTCATATATTATTCACTACATTTTAAAATTCCTTTGCAATATTTCCTTTGCAAATAGCCCATTTATATCAAATCTGAATTTGGTGTTCACTTGCTTGTGACATTATTTCAAGCCATGCAGAAAACACTTAGAGAAATGAATTTGAGAAAATTATGGGGAAAGCAGTTAAGACATCATCCTGGAGTTCCTGATGTTAATGTACTTTATGTTCTAGTCTCAAAACACACACGAAAGGCAGCTCTGTTCTGACTGCCAATTTTAATTTTCATGTAGGAGTGTGTGGAATTGCTGATTTAGGCATTCTGACAAAACTAATAGTTTTGCATTCTTTCTTACAAAAGATACTTTTGTCCAACATAAAGGCAGTAAAATTAACAAAAGAATACAATAACTGTTTAATAATTTTATTGCATTCTACTTCTTTGGGGAATAACTGCAAAATTCTATTATAGTTTACATAATTCCTCTTATTTTCAATTTAGATACAGTGCCAATTTAGATAATGTTTGGGACAAAGACCCATCATTTATTTATTTGCCTCTGTACTCCACAATTTGAGATTTGTAATAGAAAAAATCACATGTGGTTAAAGCACATTGTCAGATTTTAATAAAGGCCATTTTTATACATTTTGGTTTCACCATGTAGAAATTACAGCAGTGTTTATACATAGTCCCCCCATTTCAGGGCACCATAATGTTTGGGACACAGCAATGTCATGTAAATGAAAGTAGTCATGTTTAGTATTTTGTTGCATATCCTTTTCATGCAATGACTGCTTGGTCTGCGATTCATGGACTTCATCGGTTGCTGGGTGTCTTTTCTGGTTATGCTCTGCCAGGCCTGTATTGAAGCCATCTTTAGCTTCTGCTTGCTTTGGGGGCTAGTCCCCTTCAGTTTTCTCCAGCATATAAAAGGCATGCTCAGTTGGGTTCAGATTGGGTGATTGACTTGGCCACTCAAGAAGATGCAAACTCCTGATTTTATCCATGGAATTATTGATAACAACAGCAATGAGGTAAATGAAGGGCCATTTAGTCCTTCAAATTTGTTCCACCGTTCAATTTTATCACAGTTGTTGTGCATCTAACTCTTCTCTGTCTTTATCTAACTTTTTCTAACTCTTTTCTGTACTCCGCTAATATTTGAATAATTTGGAACAAAACACAACTATTGTTGAGGCTGTGAAGAGAAGAAGAAGTTATCAAACTCTATCAATAGTTTCAGTTGATCCAATGTCTTTTGGGGAGTGAACCAAAAAATAACTTTTGTGAAACTTCTGGTTTCAATACTAACTCGCTTTGAGCAGATTTAAGACTTTCTCCTTTGTCGACAAGCAAGAAATACAGATGGTGAAAATCAGATAAGGAGCAGAAATTCAGCATCTGTTTTCTACACACCTTGTGGAAAGAGAAACAGAGTTAACATCTTGGGTCACTGAGCATCATCAGAACTAGAAAAGTGAGAAAACAAGCATATTTGAAGTTACAGAGAGGGAGTGGCGGAAAGGACAAAATTGTCTGAATTGGGGTGGAAACCAAGGTTGTCCAGGTGACACAATTGTTTTTGATACTTAGGAAGGGAAGTGAATGCTCCTTAATCACAGCTGATCTATTTGAATCAGTATAGGTAGAGGAGGATGAATGGGGGCATTTGGAGATGGAGAGAAAATGTCAGCATGCTGGAACTGAGACAAAGGATGCTTGAAATCTGGAATGAAAGATAATGCTGTCAATATTTAGCAGATCAGGTACTATCTGTAGAGCGAGGAAAAAGGGAATAAACATGCTAGGTGAATGTTTGTGTCAGAACTTGCCGATTCTGACCAATACAAGTTGGTTACCTGAAATTGTTGAATTCATTATCGAGTCCCATGGGCTACATCATGGTTAGATGGAGGATGAGGTGCTGTTCTTCAAGCCTTTATTGGGTGGTGGTTTACAGAAAAAGACAATGTGTTGGAGTAACTTAGTGGGTCAGGCAGTGTCTCTGGAGAACATGGATAGGTGACGTATCGAATCGGGGCCCTTCCTCAGTCTGAAGAAGGGTCCCAACTCGAAATCCATCTATCCATGTTCTCCCGAGATGCTGCCTGACCTGCTCAGTTACTCCAACACTGTGTCTCTTTTTATGGAGAATTTTAATGATGGGTCACTGGAAGTTCAGGTTTGGCTTTGCATATTAATTGGTGGTTTGTGCATTTGGTTTTGGTCTCGTCACAGACTAGTTTCTCCACCTCTGCCTTGCTGTGTAAAAACGTACCCATTTCCTCAATTTTCCAATTATTGACCTGAAATTTTAATTATATTTTCATCTGTGCAGATGCTGTCTGGCCTGCTAGGTATCCCTAGGATTTTGTTTTTATTTCAATGTCCTAGGTTGACACACTGGAGTATTTTTCTAGCATGTTTATTCAGTATTGGTTTAGTAGAAATTCTAATAGTTTGTGTTATTTTGTGAACATTGGTACATTTTGATAATGTTTTTATTCATTTTTCTTTCCTTAGACAGTGCCACAATTAGACCTACTCCTCTGTATGGCCAACCATCGTGGTGGGGTGATGATGATGTAGACAATAAAGGAGAAAGGAGTGAACTGAAGAAAACAGATTCCAGCAAAGGTATTTGATTTATTAAACTAACCTAATGATTGCTCCGTTTATTTATCAACTTAATCTTGGGACTTATTTGGACTTTAGTAGTGGCAAAGAAATGGATGTGAATGTTAATTAGTCCGCAAAGCATTATGATATTATAGTTGAGTTTACTGATCAATCTGAGTGGATGTAATCAGTGATATTCATTTCAGGAGCTGCTTGCAGAGAAATTGAAACTGCTACAATAAATATAGTATTTTTACATACATGCTTCTGCATTGATTTTTAAATGGTGAAATAAATTGCAAAACAGCTAAGTGGCATTCAACAGAACACAGTCAGTTCTCCAAGTACTACCAGCTATTCACACACAATTTCAAAGAGATAATCTTCCCTGTGCACCTCAATCCATTCCAGAGCTTCTGATTGTCCCAAAAAAGCCCTACTGCAATCCTCCCAATCCAGAGGGACTGTGAGAGATTAGACTTTAGAGATACAGCATGGAAACAGGCCTTTCAGCTCAACGAGTCTCGTGATTGCCCTGTACACTAACACTATCCTACACACTAGGGACAATTTACAATTTTACCGAAGCCAACTAATCTAAAAACTTGTACGTCTTCGGGGTGTCAGAGGAAACCAGAACACCCGGAGAAAGCCCACGGGGAGAACGCACAAATTCCATACAGACAGCACCCATAGTCAGGATCGAACTCTGGTCTATCGCTCTATCGCTGTGCTGCCCCCTGATGTAAGAGAGGCACTGTTGCTTCATGAGATCACTCGTCCTGACAGCAATTTTTGGTTGTGGTTGGCACAGTGGAATTTAGTAGTTGGCATTAGCATAGAGTGCCTTCCAAAAGCAAAATGGCAGGCAGTACCAGCATCAGAAGATTATTAAGGAGTGGAGAGCTAGTCATAGTCCACCAGCAGATTCCACATTTTGAAGTCATCGGTCTTGTATCCCATCCATGATAGGTAGGAATTTATGTACTGCGTGTCTCAGCAGTTGAAATATCCCATAGGAATAAATATGATGCCCACTTAATGTTATTTAATATCTAAAGGATGCCTCTCATTTTTCTGCCCATTTTGTAAATGTAATTAATACAATAGGTTAAATTAAAACATTAAGTACATTTATCTCAAATGCTGCAGAGCTGTCTGTTTGGGGAACCATCCAACACGATAAATAGACACAAGACACTGTGGATGCTGGAATCTGGAGCAAAAAACAAAGTGTTGGAGGAACTCAGCAGGGTAAAACAGCATCTGAGGGAGGGAAAGGAATCGTCAATGTCTCAGTTTGTGGCCCTTGGATCGGGATGGTTCCTCTCAATTCCTTCCCTCCCACAGATGTTGCTCAATTCCCTGAGCTCCTCCAGCAGTTTATTTTCTGTTTCCCAAGATTACCCTTGTGTTTTGTGTTCAGATGTAATGGGTAAACAAGTGTACATTAAACAGATCTGTGATCATCTTCTGTGGCTATACAAACATGTGCCTAAATATGTGTCTCATGCTTCAATATGCCAATTGTTTGTTTTGGAACACACTTGCCTGGTGTAAACTGAATACTTAGGAATTTGTTTTGGGCTTTGTTAGAATATTGTATAGACTAATTGAACCTGAAGGTTTAGTGTTGGGATTTGGAGGATTTAATTTGGTCAGGTTCCATTGAAAAAGGCTGAAGGGCATGCAAGGAGAAACTGCAGATTTGTTCCGTGTCAAGCCTGTGCTGAATTAGCATATCTCATCCAGTTTGGCAACAGGAATGAGGGAAGAAGATGGGCTTTATTGCCTTCCATCACAGTGAGGAATGTGGGGAGTCCGCTGTGGTGGATGTTTATGTTAATATTTATATAGATGTGTGCCTTGTTGCTTTTTTGGCATATGGCTGTATGGTAATTCACATATCGTACCTTAATTGGTACACGTGACAATAAAAGACCTTTGAAACCTTTGGATGTGTTTGGAGATGCAAGGAACTGCAGATGCTGGAATCTTGAGCGAAACAGAAAGTGCTGGAGTAACTTGGATTGGGACCCTACTTATGAATAACAGTCCCGATCCAAAATGTCACCTATCCATTCACTCCACAAATACTGCCTGACACTCTAGCACTTTGTGTTTTGAACAGGATATATTTGTTGATATCTGGAATGATTTCTTATGAACTACAGTACATGCAATTCTTCATAATTTGTATTATTGGCAGATCAAAGAACTTGGCCACCTTTACTTTACTCATTTTATGCATTAAAGATACCAATGGCGTATCTCTATCCACAGAATTTACTTTTCAAACCCTACGTACTATGAGTGGGTGCAGCTAAATTGTTACTAAAATACTTCTGAAGTCATGGCCCTATCACTGGTGTAAACCACAAGCCAATTTGTGTTCAGCAGAAGAATGGCTAGAAAATATTTTCTTAATAGTATTTTCAGACAGGATATTGTGGTGACATCTGCTTTCTCATTAATGCCACTTGGTCTATACATTTGAAACAGAACAACTCAGATAGCACTGTAATTAACGCTACACCTAAGCATTATCTTGCAATTAGCACTACACTTGTGTACCAGCCTGAATTATGTGATTTCTTTCCCAGATTGTGGTTTGAACCACAACCTCTGACTAAGGTGAATGTTACCATGAAACCAAGGTGTTACTATTTTGAAGAATAGATTCTTCCTGATTTCCCAACTGCTTCCTGAAACACTTCACACAGTTACTAAACATCATCCGAAGAGTTTAATTACAGCCTTTAAGAATGCCTTTGCTGGGGTATTGTTAAAATCCTTGTTGCAACTTTTGCAAAGCATCTTTCCTTCTTGCCCATTCCTCCTTGCTCCCATCTTGTCAGCTTAAATGTTGTACTGATTGAGTATGGTTCAAAGATATACATAACTGCAGTATAAAGAAAAGTGAGGGAGGATGAACATCCGAGATGTCCTCATTCTTTAGGGAACGGGGGGTTCCCCTCTCCCATCATAGATGAGGCCCTCACTCGTGTCTCCTCGGTATCCCACAGCTCCGCCCTTGCTCCCCCTCCCTCTAGTCGTAACAGAGACAGTCCCCCGAGTCCTTGCCTTCCACCCCATCAGCCGTCGCATACAACACATAATCCTCTGAAATGTCTTTCACCCCCAACGGGATCCCACCAATAGCCACATTTTCCCCTCTCCACCTCTTTCCGCTTTCCATGGAGACCGTTCCCTCCACAACTCCTTGGTTAACTCATCCCTTCCCACCTAAACCACCCCCTCCCAGGTACCTTCCCCTGCAACCGCAGAAGATGCAACACCTGTCGCTATACCTCCTCCCTCGACTCTCTCCAGGAACCCCGACAGTCCTTTCAGGTTAGGCAGAGGTTCACTTGCACCTCCTCCAACCTCATTTACTGCATCCGTTGTTCAAGATGTAGACTCGTATATTGGCGAGATCAAATGCAGACTGGGCGATCATTTCGCGGAACACCTTCGCTCAGCCCGCCTGAACCAACCTGATCTTCTGGTTGCTGGACACTTCAATTCTCCTTCCCATTCCTTCACAGACCTTTCTGTCCTCGGTCTCCTCCATTGTCAGAGTGAGGCTAAGCGCAAATTGGAGGAATAGCATCTCCTATTTCGCTTGGGATGCTTACAGCCCAGTGGTATGAATATTGATTTCTCTCATTTCAGGTAGCCCCGGCATTCCCTCTCTCTATCCCTCCCCCACCAAAGTTGCACTAGCTTCTCATTTTCACCCTACAAACAGCTTACAAATGGCCTGTTTCCTTTATCATTGTTACTTTTTTTGCATATCTTTCATTCATTGGTCTTTATCATTCTCTCGTTTCCATTATCCTAACCAGTCCGAAGAAGGGTCTCGACCTGAAATGGCACCCATTCCTTCTCTCCAGAAGTGCTACCTGTCCCGCTGTGTTACTCCCGCTTTTTGTGTCTATAAAGGAAAGTGAATTGGCTTCTTTCCAAGATCTTATTTATTTTTATTCATTATATGCATCATGATTTCATTGACTGTCTAATTCTTTTTAATGTTTCACATCTAATTGGACGATGACTGAAAATCTAAAATAAACCAGAAAATGTTATAAATATTCGCTAGATACAAAATCAGGCCTCGTTTTCAGTTTTCATCCTAAAATGAATGATCAGATTTAAATCTTTACCATCACAAAGAGTGTCTGTGACCATCTCCATAATATTATCTGAGTTACTGAAATTCTGTCAACCCTGCACTTACCCGTAGTTACATAGTCTTGGTTGACTTGCGTCTTATTATCTGTAACTGTCAGCTCCCTTGCAACCAGATTTGCAGTTTATAAATTAAAATAGACACAAAATGCTGGAGTATTCAGCGGGACAGGCTGCATCTCTGGAGAAATGGAATGGGTGATGTTTCGGGTCGAGACCCTTCCTCAGACCAGTTTATCATCAACATTGTTCCAGCATTGATGTTTTTTGTTAACCATCTGCAAGGTGCCATATATCATTCATAAATAACAATAGTTTCCATTTACGTAGTACCTTTATTGATGCAAAAATATCTCGAGGTTCTTCCGAGGGATAGTATGAAACAAAATGCCTAGCCATAAAGGTTACCAACAAAGTTTGGTCAGCATTTTAACGAGCGTTTCAAAGGAGGAAAGAAACAGAAAAGGTTAGGGAAAGAATTATAGAATTCCAGTATCTATAAACTAAAACTTTTGTTTATTTGTTCCTGAACTACAGCCAAAACGGTACACGATAGCACGATAATTTTAGGCCCACCTTACTCACCGTCGTTCCCTTTGGTGCTAATGGAAGAATTTTCATTGAAATCGGTGTTATATTTTTTAAGTTATTCACATTTTAAAGTTTAAATCTATCTCCTAGGGATGGTGGGGTGAGGGAAGGGGGGGGGGGGAGGATAAGGGGGGTTGAAGGGGATGGGGTGGGAGGAGAGGGTGCTGCAGCAATGCAGGAGGGGGGTGGAGGGAGGGGGGGAGGAGGGAAGTTGAGTGGGATGGAGTGGGGGGAGGGGAAGAGGGGGGAGAGGAGGGAGGAGGGAGGAGAGGGTGCTGCACCAATGTAGGAGAGGTTTGGGCCCAACGGGTCCACTTGGTCTAGTATTTATTTAAAATGCAATCCTCTAACCCTATAATATTATGATTTGATCTGTGCTTCTGAAATTCTGGCACCTTTGGACGAGGGGATTGAAGGCTTTGTGACAAAGTTTGCAGATGATATGAAAATAGGTGGAGAGGCGGCAGGTAGTGCAGAGAAAGCAGGGACTGCAGGACTTGGACAGGTTGGAAGTGTGGGCAGAGAAGTGGCAGATGGAATATAGTGTAGTAAAGTGTGGAGTCATGTATTTTGGTGGTAGGAATAAAGGCGTAGACTATTTTCTAAATGGGGTGAGAATCCAGAAATCGGAGATGCAAAGGGACTTGGGAGTGCTGGTGCAAGATTCCCAACAAGTTAATCGGCAAGTCGAATCGGTAGTAAATAAAGCAAACTCAATGCGAGCATTTATTTCAAGAGGACTTGTATACACAAATAGGGATGTAATGTTTAGGCTTTATAAGGCTCTGGTAAGGCCGCATTTGGAATATTGTGAGCAATTTTGGGCACATATCTGAGGAAGGATGTGCTGGCTCTGGAGAGGATCCAGAGGAGGCTGACAAGAATGATCCCAGGAATGAGTAGGAAAGAAAACTGCAGATGCTGGTTTAAATCGAAGGTGGACACAAAATGCTGGAGCAACTCAGCGGGTCAGGCAGCATCTCTGGAGAGAAGGAATGGGCGACGTTTCGGGTCGAGATGCTTCTTCAAACTGATATTAGGGGAGGGGGCGGGACAAAGATACCAGGAATGAGTAGGTTAACCTATGATGAATGTTTGTCGGCCCCGGGGCTGTACTCGGAGTTTAGAAGAATGAGGGGGGACCTCGTTGAATAGTGAAAGGCTTAGATAGAGTAGATGTGGTGAGGATGTTTCCTCTAGTGGGAGAGAGTAGGATAAGAAATCATAGCCTCAGAATTAAAGGACGTTCATTTAGGAAGGAGATGAGGAGAAATTTATTTAGTCAGAGGGTGGTGAATCTGTGGAATTCTTACTACCACATATAGTTTATGGCTCCTTATTTAAAGGAGGCTATGAATTGACAGCTATTCAGAGAAGGTTCACTAAATTGGTCCCTGAAAAAACAAAATAATTGTTTTTTCTATGGAGATACTTTGACCAGCTTTGGCCTATAAATAATATTTTGAAAGAATCAAATGTGATTTTAATGAAACAGAAAATTCCGAAAGATCTTAATGTGGTAGATGTGGACGGGAGGTTGCCCTTCAAGGTTATTTGGAACTAGGGAGCATAATTTCAGAATGAAGCCAATTCTGGATTTAGTGTTGTGTAATGAACCGGATTTGATAAGGGAACTCAAGGTAAAGGAGCCATTAGGAGGCAGTGATCATAATATGATCAGTAGTAATCTACAATTTGAGAGGGAGAAGGGAAAATCGGAAGTGTCAGTATTGCAGTTGAGCAAGGGGGACTATGGAGGCATGAGAGAGGAGCTGGCCAGAGTTGACTGGAAAGATACCCTAGCAGGGAAGACGGTGGAACAACAATGGCAGGTATTTCTGGGAATAATACAGAAGGTGCAGGATCAGTTCATTCCAAAGAGGAAGAAAGATTCTAAGGGGAGTAAGAGGCAACCGTGGCTGACAAGGGAAGTCAAGGACAGTATAAAAATAAAGGAGAAGAAGTATAACATAGCAAAGATGAGCGGGAAGCCAGAGGATTGTGACTCTTTTAAAGAGCAACAGAAGATAACTAAAAAGGCAATACAGGGAGAAAAGATGAGGTACGAAGGATAGCTAGCCAAGAATATAAAGGAGGATAGTAAAAGCTTCTTTAGGTACGTGAAGAGGAAATAAATCGTTAAGACAGATGTGGGTCCCTTGAAGACAGAAGCAGGTGAATTTATTATGGGGAACAAGGAAATGGCAGACGAGTTCAACAGGTACTTTGGATCTGTCTTCACTAAGGAAGACACCAACAATCTCCCAGATGTACTAGTGGACAGAGGTCCTAGGGTGACGGAGGAACTGAAGGAAATTCACATTAGGCAGGAAATGGTGTTGGGTATGACTGATGTGACTGAAGGCTGATAAATCCCTAGGGCCTGATGGTCTGCATCCCAGGGTACTTAAGGAAGTGGCTCTAGAAATCGTAGACGCATTGGTGATCATTTTCCAATGTTCTATAGAATCAGGATCAGTTCCCGTGGATTGGAGGGTAGCTAATATCCCATTTTTTAAGAAAGGAGGGAGAGAGAAAACAGGAAATTATAAACCAGTTAGCCTGACATCAGTGGTGGGGAAGATGCTGGAGTCAATTATAAAAGAAGAAATTGCGGAACATTTGGATAGCAGTAACAGGATCGTTCCGAGTCAGCATGGATTTACGAAGGGGAAATCATGCTTGATTAATCTTCTGGAATATTTTGAGGATGTAACTTGGAAAATGGACAAGGGAGAGTCAGTGGATGTAGTGTACCTGGACCTTCAGAAAGCCTTTGATAAGGCCCCACATAGGAGATTAGTGGGCAAGATTAGAGCACATGATATTGGGGTAGGGTGCTGACATGGATAGAAAATTGGTTGGAAACAAAGAGTAAGGATTAACGGGTCCCTTTCAGAATGGCAGGCAGTGACTAGTGGGGTACCGCAAGGCTCGGTGCTGGGACCGCAGCTATTTACAATATACCGTAATGACTTAGATGAAGAGATTAAAAGTAACATTAGCAAATTTGCGGATGACACAAAGCTGGATGGCAGTGTGAACTGCGAGGAGGATGCTATGAGGATGCAGGGTGACTTGGACAGATTGTGTGAGTGGGCAGATGCATGGCAGATGCAGTTTAATGTGGATAAATGTGAGGTTATGAGCAGTGAGTTGTTAAGACAGAAAAGATTTGTTTCTGTGAGGATGATCTACCCCCAGGAGCCACTGAGTATATTTAAGGCAGTGAGGCAGATTTTTGTGTATCAAGGAGTCACGGGATATAGAGAGTGAACGTGGAGTTGAAGTCAATACGAGACGAGCTGCTATCCTATTCGATCATGGACAGGTTTGAAGGGTTGTTTTTGCCTAATCCTACTCCTTTATTTTACATTACGAGGATCCAGCCTCTGGCATTCCCGCATTTAACCTCTTCACCTCTCTTCTAATCATTCCTTAAAACCTACCCCATCAGCTCTAATATCACCTTTTGTGGTAAGATATCAACTTTTGTTTGATAATACTCCTGTGAAGCACTTTGCAATGTCTTACTACATTTAAAGGTGCTTTATTAAAACCTGCTGCCAGAGATGGAGCAGCGATATGGCAATATTAGCCATGTGCAGCAATGACAGTCTAAAGAAGGGTCTCAACCCGAATCGTCGCCCATTCCTTCTCTTCATTGATGCTGCCTGTCCCGCTGAGTTACTCCAGCTTTTTGTGTCTTTCTTTGGAAGTGTAAAATCCCCAAAATAGGCACAGTGGTAGGGGCTGTGGTGAGACAAAGGAAGCAATGATTTCAAATGAAATGATACCGGAGAAATTAATTTATGTGTATTCTTCTCCCTAGATCATTCCAAAGAGACCTTGAGTAATGAGCAGGAAATTAATGGAAACCTTAACGATTATAAAGACTTTGAAGAAAAATCTGTTTATTCGTTTCGAAGAGAACCCAGCTACTTTGAAATTCCAACAAAAGAATCTCAACAGCCATCCAAGTCTCCAGACTGCGAAGTTCATGAAATTCCAACAAAGGACACTGATACAATTCTGTCACCTCGCATTAAGAGTCATGCTTCCTTCACCATTGAGTTTGATGATGATACCCCAGGCAAAATGAAAATTAAGGACCATGTAACTAAGTTTCCCTCAAGACAGAGAAAGGCTCAACAGATTGAAAAAGGTCCTGTACAGGGAGATGTACTCTCAGCAGAGAATAAAGTGGTTGACTGGCTGGTTCAGAATGACCCAAGCTTAATGCTGAAGAGGCAGGCATCAAGGGATATTTATAGTGCCAAGAGTGATTACCAGGTTCAGCCAAAGACTCTAAAAGGTATTATTTGTCTTTACTGATATTGAAGTTTCATACAAATTTAAAATTCGGTGGTAACATTCAACCATAAAGGTATATTCTTTTTCAAAACGCTTTTCAGATTACTAAAAATATATTGCCTTAATCCAGACCTACTTTGAATGCAGTTCAGACTTTAGATTTTAGTGATACAATGCGGGATCAGACCCTCCGGCCCACCGAGTCCGGCCGGCCAGCAATCACCCCGTACACTAGCACTATCCTACACGCTAGGGACAATTCGCAATTTTACTGAAGCCAGTTAATCTACAATCCTATACCTCTGGGGCGTGGGAGAAAACCGGAGAAAATCCGCGCGGTCTCGGGGAGAACATACAAACTCCGTACAGGCAGCACCCGTGGTCAGGATTGAACCTGGGTCTCTGACTCTAAGGCGGCAGCTCTACTGCTGCGCCACTGCGCCTGAAATGTTTATTTTTCCTCTTCTATGGAGTATTCACCTGCTGAGCATTTCCAGCACTTCCTGTGTGTTTACTTTTTAATAGCAGGAAATTGCTATTCTATTAAATTAATTTTTAACAGGAGCGCTAATTCTTTTTCTTTGCTTTTCTTAGGTTGTAGACATGAAGATGGCACTCAAAGTGATTCAGAGAATCAAATAGTATCTAAACAACAGGATAAAGGAGACTCGCCCCTGGATTCACCTCCAATGGAAATGCCGAGTTACAGTGATAGTAAAATGTGTCAGCTCCAACATGACCAACAAGATATGCCCATGGGTCAGCAAGCCTTTGTTATTGAATTCTTTGACGATGATAATCCCCGTAAACGTAGAGCACACTCTTTTACACAAAACGCAAATGCCATGCACAATGATTCTTATATTGCTCTGAGAGCTAAACTGGAAAAACGAAAAGGCACTTCAACCTGTGAGAAAGTTTCAGTACAGCAAGCACAATCTTTAGTGCAAACGAACAAATCTACCGCTAGTTCATCACTTCCCCAAAGGTCTAATTCTCTAAAGCGAGAAAAGACTGAAGAACGATTAAGTGCCTCTGCTACCTCAAGCTTCAAAAGTTCACTTCGGAGCTTTGGGAGTGTGGGACGAAAAAGTAAACTCAGCCAGGAGTTTGCTGCTGAACTATTAAAAGAAACTGCAAAAAGTGTTAAAGTGGAAAAACCTCCAGATCCTGTTCCTGTGCCAGTTGCACATGTGCCAGTGGCAGCACCTTTACCAGAAACACCAGTATCAACACCAACAACTTCAACAAAGGCAACCTTGAAACTAATTGATTCAGCAAAGCCAATCTCCAAACAGGGTGATCAAGAAAGTTTAAGTGACACTGGCACTTATACTATTGAAACAGATGCTCAGGACAAAGAGGTTGAAGAAGCTCGTAAGATGATAGATAAGGTAAGAAACAAACATGCATGTTAAAGACTACTACTTAAAGAAAGTATGATCTTCCGATTCAATCGATAGTCTTTAATTCCATAATCCAGTGGTGACCTAATTTTTCCCAATCATCTGCTTTCGAATTGCTAGGAAAGAGCATGGAAATAAACTTTTGTAATACATGTCCTTCATGGCATTGCGATAGTGATGGAATTAATCGTGGAATTATGACAATAATCTATTTTTAAGGATTGAGTAATATCGTTGGTGGTTATTAGCTGTTGTATAAATTAAATGTCTCACCTGGGGGTAACTTTAAGTCACTTTTTCCATGTACTCTGGATATAGAGTCATACAGCATGGAAATGGGCCCTTCGACCCAACTTGTCCTTGCCAACCAACATACCCCATCTATCCTAATCCTACCTGCCTGTATTTGGCCCATTCAAGAGAGAGCTAGATAGAGCTCTTAAGGATAGCGGAGTCAGGGGGTATGAGGAGGCGGGAACGGGGTACTGATTGAGAATGATCAGCCATGATCACATTGAATGGTGATGCTGGCTCGAAGGGCCGAATGGCCTACTCCTGCACCTATTGTCTATTGTCTATTGTCTATTGTCATATCGCTCTAAACCTACCCTATCCATATACATGTCTAAATGTTTCTTAAACATTGCAATAGTGCCTGCATCAACGACCTCCTATTTCTGTTGGATTCCTCCATCCCCTGTATGCTGATTGGTTGCTGCACAACACTTAATAATTTTTTTCTATGCTACCCTGGGATGTTGCTATATTGTATCATCTGTCCAACTGAAGGCCCATTTCAAAGAAATCACTAGAAATGAATATGTGAAAAATGATCAAGAGAATGCTTTCTGAGAGATTTATAGGATTTCAGAAAAATATAGGAACAAAATGGTTGACATAGAAACTCATGTGAAAAAATTGTAATGTCAGCCCATGATTCAATTAATTTGCACAAAGATGTATATTTTGGACATGATTAGAGGCATTTATTATTTTCTATGCTTTTACTCTCTTGTGTATCTTGTCAGCATAGGAATCTGGCTAAAAACCTTCCCAGTCATTCTCCAACATTGCTCTGTTATGAATGGCTGATTTTAAAAAAAAAAGATTTTGTTTCTATCCTTACCAGACTCCCCAGATCATCAAATAGGGCAACATAGCTAAGATCACAAATTCCAATTTGCAAAGTTCAAACCTTTTCAAGGGTCAGCGTATTCCTTATGGTATTTTCAATAACCTGATTTTTTTAAGCAATTTCAAAGAATGCCTTAAAAATATTTTATTTGAATATTCAGATAATTAAAACTGGATCACCCAATAAGCACAAACAATATTAACTACAGCAACCAATACAATTACATGATCAACAAGGTGACTTCATAAAGCAGAGCCAATAAGGTCAATTTAAATGATGAGATCGTTCCAGAAATGACTGCTTCATACATTTATTAATTTGATGCATGCTGATGTAAGCGCAAAATGTTTAACCTTTGTTCCCATCAATCGACTTGGCTTTGTGGTTAATAAATTAATATATTGCTTGTTTGAAAAGCTGTGGCTTATTAACTCTTATTTGTCTTTAACCAGGTGTTTGGTGTTTTTGAATCATCTGAGTTTTCCGGAATTAACTCTGAAATTTATAGACCTGTAATCTGTGGTGAAGATTCTCCTACACTAAGGGATGAGGATAATGTGTGTATTCAAAATGCTAGCACCATTTACCAGCAAACACCTACATTACAGGCGTATCGCACTACAGCCATTACTGGCTCTGATACTGTGCCACAGGTAATGGTCAGATCAGATTAGCTTATTGTCATAGACACCATGGTGCAATGAAATTCCTTGTATTACAATGCAGGTAATCATCATGTTATAGCCAGGGAATGAAAATTAACTCTTGCATAATTCACAAATCACTACCAAAAGATCTGAGATACCGAAAAAATGCTGTCATGAAATTTACGTGACGAAAAAGCCCATATAAATAATACATTTTGTTTCTCTTTTCAACTCTCATTTCTTGAAGCACGCACCGATGAAGTGGCTTTGTGTTATGGAAACTCACAATACAGTTGGTTTTCTTGGATTGCAAGTGTCCCCGTCCCTCCCCATTAAAGCGGATGTCACCTTTGTCTAGTTTATGGGTGTCCAGCCATTAAAATAAAGTGGTAACCTTGTAGTCCTTCAACAGGAGGCAAAAAAAATCAAGAAAAGGTGCATAGGATAGTATTTCCTGCATGATGTGCATGTAGTGTGCTTTTTGTGGAATTTCTTCATGCTACTACCATTATTACTTAATGTTCTGCCTGGCTCTGGGGTTCTAAGGGCAACATTTATTTCTTGACCATTACCATTTAAGCAGATAAACTGGAGTCTTAACATGGGTGACATGCCGGATGAACGTTACAGTTGATAAGATGTTAGTGATGGCGCATTTGTAGCATTGCGTTCCGTTTTGATCACCTTGCAATTTGAAGGATGTCTTTAAGATGGAAAAATACAAAGAAGATTTACGAGTTTGTTGCCAGGATTTGAGGGCCCAAGCTGTTGGGAGAGGTTGGGCAGGCTGGGACTTTATTCACAGTCTTTACCCAGGGTTGAATCAAGAAACAGAGGACATAGGTTGAAGGTGAGGGGGGCAAGATTTAATAGAAACCTGAGAGGCAACTTTTTCACTCAGAAAATATGGACAGGAACATGGATAGGAAAGGTTTATGGGGAATGGGCCAAATGTGGGCAAATTGAATTGGCTTAGATAGGGCATGTAGGTCTGCATAGATGATTTGGGCCGAAGGACCTGTGTTCGTGTTATATGACTCTATGACTATGACTCCCATTATGACTGCTTACCAACATAGCTGAAGTTCTCTCTGAAAAATAACTTGGCATGCTGCTGCAGGGAATAAACACAAGACAAAATCCCATCTCCACAAAGAGGATGGCCTCCATCCAGTCATGTGGCACTACAATTTTACGAAAAGCCATACATTTTTGAGAGATTCTAGGCCCACTATGAATGAGAATTTAAGATAATTTATCATGCATAGCTTTGCACAGATGCATTCAATATTTTGTATCTTCTTGGTACAAATTCTAGGTGCGTCCAGTCGGCCCCATATCCCAGGCATCTCAGAAGTGGGTCTCAAGATGGGCAAGCCTGGCTGATGGCTATAATGGCACTGTATCAGTTACTGGGTTCCAGGACCTTCAACAAGGGAGTGAGTATTCAAGTTAGTGATGACAGACCAAGTTGCGATAATACCATAATTTTTTCCATTCTTATCTTCTCTCCATATTTATCTATTGTAGAAGACGCAGCTACAGTTGATATTGGAACCTACAGCAAGAGCATTGAAACCCTGGATTCAGATGCAGCGTCAACAACCAGCCAGTCATCAAGGAAACGTCGAACACTTCCACAGTTGCCACCCAGTGAAAAACTTGATACTCCAAAAGCAAAAGACTTTCTACAGCAACGTTCTCCTCCTAGTTCTGAATCGATAAAGAAATTAGAAGTGGAATTACAGTCCTTTCCACAGCCTCAAGAAAAATTGTTTATTCATGAAGACAAAGAATTGGAGCCTGACAGTTTGAGCGATGATGATAAATTTATTGACTCTTCCCGTGTTGCAAAAGGGAAGGGTAGGAAGTATAGAATTTCCAGGGCCATTAGGAAATTGCCACAAGACCAGACGTGGAATGATCAGAGGACATCTGAGGAAGGGCCACAGGTGACCGATGCATACACACAATGTACAGCCAAAGAGCTTTCAGATTCAAGTGGCACTAAATACTTCTCAGAACATGATTTGAAACCTGCTTCCAAGAGTACAAAAGAAAAAATGTTGGAAAGCCCTTCTAATGAAACTTCAGTAACTAAAGTGATATTAGCAAACTTTGAAAAAAAGACTAAAGAACGAGAGTTTAGCTCAAAATCGTCTTCTGTTCAATCCTCTACAAGATGGTCATCTGGTCTGGATATCAATAAGACTGTTAAGGAAAGCATTGATACAAGTAGCTCCACCAGTAAAACAACTCGAATAAATAATAGAAGTCCCTCACAGGAAAGAAAAAAGATGTCGACAAGAGATTCTCGCATATCAGTTATCAGGCAAGAAAGTTTTACTAAAGACAGACCAAGTATTGATACTGCAACTTATAAAGTACCTACTATTTCAAGCCAGATGTCAGTTAAAGATCATGCAAGAAGCTCCCACAGGACAGAAAGCACAGAGGACACTCACCTCTTTCTGAAGGATACCGAAGATGCAATGGCAGCCTTAGAAGCAAAGCTCCAGTCTCAAGATTTCCATTTTAGTCAACAAGAAAGTAATTCCCATGTCCAAGGTGATTCCTACTCTGGAGAATCAGATAATGACACGACCAGTTCTGTAAGTTTGAAAAGTAAAAATACAACTAGTTCTGTGCAGAAACAGAAAAACCTAACTGGTGCGCACAAAGGGAAAACGGCCTCATCAGTTCAAGGGCATCCACAGCAGGCCAATGCTCGGGAAAGACTGTCGGAGAAGCGCCGAGCCCAGGTTCTGGATTCAACCAGTAAATCGGACAGTAGTCGGCGCTTTCAGTTGAGACGCAGCACAGGATCGCGTGGCTCCATAGACTTCACCGACGACGAGAGGTCCACCAGCCTTCCGTATTTACCAATGACAGACACGGTCTCTTCTGATCAGGAGCGCTCTCAGACCAGTAAACCTCAAATGCGCAAAAGATTTTCTGGTTCTCTGCGCACAAAGGAGGATTTGAACAAGACAGAGAAAGCTTCAGTGCAAACAACTCTAACCCGATCGAACAGCCTGTCGACGCCCAGGCCAACCAGAGCATCTCTGCTGCGCCGCGCTCGCCTCGGGGATACTTCAGACAATGAGGGTGCAGATGTGGACAAATCTTCGTTGGCTTCAGAATTGTCCACCACAAGTTCAACCTCTTCAAAGCAGCCGACTGATAAGAAATTATCGCGGCTTGATATGCTGGCGCTGCCACGGAAACGAGCAGGTTCACTCACTGTAAACAGTGACACGGAAACTTCAGTGCTGAGGAGCAACTTTAGTATCAAAAGCATCGATTTAACTGCTACAAGTCGCAAGTCAACCAGCACTGATTCAAAAACTGCATCCAGAAAAATTACTACAAGCACAGTGAAACAGACGAGAGGCCGTGGTAATGGTACAAAATCAACTTCTAGTGAGTATATTCTAAAAGAATATCAGAAGTACATAATTTCCATTGAATGCTATTAAAAAATGATTGAATTGTTGGCTGTTTTTGATTGGAGACCTAAGTTTTAACTTTATGAGCAAATCTCCATAACATGCAACTTTCCAGACGTTAACCCAGGTATTTTCCTCTGAGTCCAACTTGTTTTTTTTACCCAGTCCCCCTGAGATGTTTTTGTTCCCATTTCAGTCCTTCCACATGCTTGGTGCCTCCCCCCCATTTCATTTCTCTCTATCTTGATAATTTTGACCTCCAGAGGCTGTAGTTACTCTTATCTCTTGATATTCTGTAGTTTAATTTAGTTTAGAGATATAGCGTGGAAACAGGCCCTTCGGCCCACCGAGTCTGTGCCGACCAGCGATCACCCCATACATCCTACTCACTAGGGCAATTTACAATTTAACCAAAGCCAATTAACTTACAAACCTGCACGTCTTTGGAGTGTGGGATGAAACCAGAGCACCTGGAGAAAACCCATGCAGGTCACGGGGAGAACGTTGAAACTCCATAAAGACAGCACCTGCAGTCAGGATCGAACCAGGGCCTCTGGCGCTCGAAGGCAGCAACTTTACCACTGCGCCACGGTACCACCCATCATTGAATCTCCATGCCTCTCTCAGCTTTCTTCATTCTATGGTATTGGTATCTACGTTTCTCTGTATGTCCTCACTCTTTTCCACACAGCACCCAAACTTGGCAGGATGCTGGAGGTGACTGTTCTTGACAATTATACACCATCTATCCTGAACCATGGGGCAATGCCAATGGATCAGCAATCATGAGCTCTCCTGGTCCTTATTTATTCTTGCACAAAGTCTTCAAAGTACAGAATCTACTGACTTCCCAACCAAGTGCTTCACAATTACAGCAAACTTGATTTTAGCCCTTTGTTTTTCTCAATATCCTTGTAGCTCTTGATTTGCAGCCTTCCAATTATATCCATCTTTAATGTCTCCCTCAACAGAAAAAAATCTTCTTGGGCTGCCCTGCACTCTCTGAAGACAAATGAGGCCAGACCTAAATGTCTCTTGCTGACACACCCATCACTATATCAATGAACAGATCAATGTGAAGCTTTAAGACCCTCATAAGGAATTCATGAACAGGCAGAAAAAATACTTGCATTCGATTAATGTGAAAATTGGAGAGCTTTTTCACTCTTCCAGATATTAAAAGTAGGTCTAAAAAGCACAAACTACATCTATAAGACTATCACAATAATCCTATTTTTATAACACATTTATGGTTTAGTCAATCCAGAGAGTTTTCGTCAATGTATCAAATAAAAGGCACTTGCTATCTATCTTCCCTCATGATAAAAAACAAGCCAATTTTCTTCGTAAAGCTAAAATCCAAAGCCTTCCCTGCCTTCATCTTGCTGAAAGTCAGCAAGCATAGTCTGAGATTAACCTGAGTCTCCCTATCCTCAAACAGAATTTACTTTCCAAAGCAATGCTAGTCTGACCAACAGCTCTATGAAATGATATTCAACCTTTGTGATACTTAATTTGTATGCTTAATCATCTCATCTATGATTTGAGATGCTTTTAAAATCTTTAGACTTTAGCATTACAGCGTGAAAACAGGCCCTTCAGCCCACAGAGTGTGCGCTGACCAGCGATCGTCTTGTACACCTGCAATGTCATACATAGTAGGGACAATTTATAGAACCCAATTAACCCACAAACCTGTACATCTTTGTGGTGGGGGAGGAAACTGGAGGACCAGGAGGAAACCCACATGGTCACAGCGAGAAAGTACAAACTCTGTCCAGACAACACCCGTAGTCAGGATCAAACCCGGGTCTCTGGCGCTGTAAGGCAGCAACTATTGCTGCACTGTTATGCCACCTGTTGGGTATGGTTCAGTGGTGGGTTCCAAATGGTTTAAATGTGTCAGTACACCCAAGGGGAAGAATAGTTTTCCACAACTGGGTCATGTTGAAAATTATCATTCGCAATTTGGGCTGCAAGACAAATGTTATGAGATTTTTGTTAACAGGTAGAGTGATATTTCAGAGGTGAATAAATATTTTGTCAATTATTGATTATGCTTGGAAAGGCTTTTGTAAAGTTTTTTAAAAATGCAAGTTTCTCACCTTCTAAATGAGGTGTAAAACAGATGAACCTAATGAAAAATTAACAAAAAAAATCCAAATGCCTTAATAATGTTATATATCATCAATATAGCAGCTTATAAAATTTATCATATAAGCTTTGTAATTGCATTATTTTTATAGTACTCATTGAATAAATAAATGAATTAGTTAACTGAAAAAGGATTAGTATTAGCAGATGTCTTGTAAAGGACTTAAGTTTTTATTTTGCATTCTAACTACTAATCGTATTACCTCTGATAAACTAACACAAATCTGCTTAACCATAACACAAGGTTTATTAATAACTATTATTTTGGTGACGCCATGGTATTCTCTCACTAAAGAAAATCATAGGTACTTATTGAGCATGATGAAGTAATGTTTTGCTTTTTCATATACTAATCAATTGTAAGTCCCTGACCATTTTCTAACCAGATTCTTACAAATGGAGATTAAAACTTGGGTTTTGTGCTTCAACTGCATTTTAAAGTTTTATTTAACTTCTCAGCTGGCTTAAGTTGTTTATCAGTTGTTTAAAAATATATTTCATTTGTTTGGCAAGAGGATTAGTGTCTCATTACTATTCATAATAAAAAAACATATAGTATTTGCAATACCTGTACTAATAATACCATTCAATGGCTATCGAGTATGATAATTGGCCCAGAAACATGACTTAAGAGTACTGTATTGATTCCTAAGCATTGTTTGATGTAATTTTCAAAGAAATGTATAGGGAAGCCCAGGGTTATTTGTGTACAAAATGTTAAAGGTAATAGGATGTTTCATAACACAATGGGAAACAGAACTTTATCTTTAGATGTAGAGTGCCGGAGCAAAGAAGTTATTTAGTTTAGTTTAGAGATATAGCATGGAAACAGACCCTTTGGCCCACCTGAGTTCATGCCCACCATTGATCACCCATTCACATTAGTTCTATGTTATCCCACTTTCTCATTCACTCCCTATACATTAGGGGCAATTCACAGATGCTAATTAACCTGCAATCCACATGACTTTGGGATGTGGGTGGAAACCAGAACACAGGGGGAAACCCACATGGTCACAGGTGCAAACTCCATGCAGACAACACCTGAGGTCAGGATTGAACCCGGGTTTCTGGCACTGTGAAGCAGCAGCTCTGCCAGCTGAATAGACTGAAGAAGCTGAAGCGGTTCTATGTCGAGCAGAGATAGCTTGGAGGATGTTTGGTGAAGCTGTTTAAAAAATGGCACAGATTTAAAATAATTGGCAAAAGAACCAGAGGTAACTTGAGGACAAATTTGTTTTAACTCAGTGGATGGTTAGGTTTTGGAATACACTGCTTGGTTGAATTGTGGATATTGATTTATACAGATCTTCTTAAAAGAAAGCAGACACCAGCCACAGATAGCACCTATTACTTCCACGTAGGAATTCCACTAGAAGTAGTAGTTTAGAGAAATGTTTCCTATTTTGCTTGGCTTCAAAGTTATGAGAGAAATCTCAGTAGTCCAGAGAGCATCAGAAAAATAAATGGTCAATATTTTGGTTCAAAGAACCATGATCTTCCATTCATGTTGATTGTATTTAAAGGTATGTTCTCGTGTTCCAGTCTTACTCCCTCCAGTGAACCAGACTTTTGCCTATCTACTCCCACAGCTGCTTTCAAAATCCTAAAGTCGTAATTGAATCACTCCATAACTTGTACAAAATACAAAAAAATAGTAACTTTTTTATAACATATCGTTGATGCCCAGATCACATTCTGGTGCTACTCTCATTCCAAGTCCAACTGAACTTTTAGACAATGGATATAGGTGCGGGAGTAGGCCATTCGGCCCTTCACGCCAGCACTACCTTTCAATGTGATCATGGCTGATCATTCTCAATCAGTACCCTGTTCCTGCCTTCTCCCCATACCCCCTGACTCCGCGATCCTTAAGAGCTCTATCTAGCTCTCTCTTGAATGCATTCAGAGAATTGCCCTCCACTGCCTTCCAAGGCAGAGAATTCTACAGATTTACAACTCCAACTGAAAAAGTTTTTCCTCATCTCCGTTCTAAATGGTTCTTAAACTGTGGCCCCTGGTTCTGGACTCCCCAACATTGGGAACATGTTTCCTGCCTCTAACGTGTCCAACCCCTTAATAATCTTATATGTTTCGATAAGATCCTCTCTCATCCTAAATTCCAGTGTATACAAGCCTAGTCGCTCCAGTCTTTCAACATATGACAATGCTGCCATTCCGGGAATTAACCTAGTGAACCTACGCTGCACGCCCTCAATTGCAAGAATATCCTTCCTCAAATTTGGAGACCAAAACTGCACACAGTACTCCAGGTGCGGTCTCACTAGGGCCCTGTACAACTGCAGAAGGACCTCTTTGCTCCTATACTCAACTCCTCTTGTTATGAAGGCCAACATTCCATTGGCATTCTTCACTGCCTGCTGTACCTGCATGCTTCCTTTCAGTGACTGATGCACTAGGATACCCAGATCTCGTTGTACGTCCCCTTTTCCTAACTTGACACCATTCAGATTATAATCTGCCTTCCTACTCTTACCACCAAAGTGGATAACCTCACATTTATCCACATTAAACTGCATCTGCCATGCATCCGCCCACTCACACAACCTGTCTAAGTCACCCTGCAACCTCATAGCATCTTTCTCACAGTTCACACTACCACCCAGCTTTGTATCATCTGCAAATTTGCTAATGGTACTTTTAATCCCTTCATTCAAGTCATTAGTGTATATAGTAAATAGCTGCGGTCCCAGAAGGAACATTTAAGGAACATTTCCCAGAACTTTGTAGTATTACAGGTACAGCAAATATTCTATTTTAAGTTGTTAAAACGACAATATTCTATTTGCCCATTTTGTTTTTTTTTGTACCTAAACCTGTATATTTTGGTGATGCATATCCAGTCTTAGGCCATTACTGTGGCTGTTAATATCTTTCTGTTGTTTCCATCCTTGCTATGGTGTACCAGAGTGGTCTTACCAAGGCCAAGGCCAAGGAATCATTCATATTTCCCAGATGTTTATTGAAACAGCAGTGGTGATGTCATTTTTTGAAATAGGAAGATGATTTAAATGGGATATACAGAAGGAGGCAAAATTGTCTTTTCTTTAAAAAGCTCACACCTGGTCTGTGCGAATTGATCTCCAAATTTCAGAACAATCTCCATTTGTAAGAATTATCTGTTTTTGTTTAAATCTTGGGTTGTTCTATCTTCTTTTATCACCTTTTTCTTTGTTCAAAACTAATTGTTTTACAAGACTCAAGATGGAGGCAACAAACTTCAGATTACACTTCTACTTCAGAGGAGGAGTATAACTCAAATCACACTTCTCCTAAACACAACCGCTTGCATGCCTCAACAGCTACCCACAGCAGTATAGCACAGTCTTCCAATTCAGGGAGAACAAGACAAAATGTGAATGATGTTGACGATCCGTATGAAAACTGGACCACACACAGTGCAGAAATTGCAAGGTATTGTGAATTTTGCTTTGTACTATTGCTCCTAGAACTGAAAACCTATGTATATCGTTTTAGATATGTATTTTTCTTTCTCTCTTCTACCTTACTCAATATCATGCATCATCTGATGTAAGGGTCATAGGTTTGTGATTGCTCCTGGCTTGCTCCTATCCTTGCCGTTAACTCAGCTATTAAATATGCTGGCGGAGCCCCAGTCTGATATCTTGCTAAGAGGAAATGCCTAGCCACATGACCTATTCCCCCATGGCAAAGATGATATCAGAAGTTTAACATCCAAAATTAAGGACAAAAGCAGGAGCTGATATAACACACCAAGTCTACTACAAGTACTTATAACTCATATTTAATGATAGGCTGAGTTCTGTATATTTTTCTTTAAATTATTACTCTTTTACAAAGAAAGCAATCGATGTCATTAATTTTATCAATTTCATTGTTGGCATGGGGACCCTTAAGTGGTGTCTTTTGCAGATGCCAGTTTCAGAGGACGTCCCACATTAATTTTGTTGAAAATACCATAGGCTGTAATTTTAAAAAGGTCTTTAAGCTTCTCTTTATATCTGTCCTTGCAATAATGTGATTTCTGATGTTCCATATTTTTAAATTCTCATGTATATTTGCACTCCCAGACGTTGTAGCACAAGTGACGTAAATTAGTTCAAAGTACCCTGTGTGGAAGAATTGAGAAAAACATTTTCCTAACCTTGAACTATAAAAAACAAAAATACTTCTGTTTGTGATTTCCAACATCTGCAGTTTGTGATTTTCATTCCTAAGCTTGTTTTTTTCCCCCCTTTAGTCAGCACAATTCGTTTTTCAAGATAAATCAGAAAAAAACAGACCACTATTTTTGATACTGAATGCCATAATATTGCAATGATGCACCATGTCTCTTCTGTGTTTACCTTTGGAAGTTAACTGATTGCCAATGAAATTCTGATTGCCATGTAAATGGTTGCAGAACTATTAAATGGAACTCGTCCAAATAACTCAAATTATGTTTCTTGATAAAAATCATGTTTCATTCTTTGAAACTCCTAGACTTTTGATAGGATGAGTTCCACTAGTATTTCAATGCATTTTAAAATACATATATAATTGAAGAAAGAAATTGTCTCTTATTAAATATTTCTCTAGTTTGTGAAGACATTAGTGGTAAGGATTGTTTTGTTCTCTGCTCACTTTGGTCTCTGGAAATGTTCCCATTGGCATCAAATTATTGAGCAGTAATAAAATTCTATGTACACATGCCTGCTTTCCAGATGATTCCAGTTGGACTTGGTAATTCAAGAAAAACGTTTAAGCTAACATTATTCATCTTTTTAGTTAAGAAAAGGTGACCATATTTAGTGATAGATAGATACAAAGTGCTGGATTAACCTAGCAGTTCAGGACTGAGTCTGAAGAAGGGTCCCGATCCAAAAGTCACCTATCCTTTTTCTCCAGCGCTGCTGCCTGACCCGCTGAGTTACTCCAGCACTTTGTGTCTATCTTTGGTATAAACCAGCATCTGCCGATCTTTGTTTCTACATACTTGGTGGTAGTCTTGATAAACCAGTAACCAGAACACATTAAATCTGCATGCATGATGATATCTGTTTCACAGCCAATTGTCCCAGATTGAATGAGTTTTCCTGTTTTTCAGCATCAGTTTTGGGGGGAAAAATATTATATTTAAGTTGAATAAACTGTTACCAATTAACTTTAAGTTCCTATTAAAAACTCCCTTAGGTGTTGGGAATATCCAGCTATCTTGCAGGCAACAGTACAGTGAGTTAAGATTAGATCCTGTTCCAAGGATATTAGACAATGATATTAAAAATAGATTGCTGTGTTAACACCCTGTTTTTAATGTTATTGACTAATAATAGTGTGTCAGCTAATCAACTACCTAATTTGTTTTGTGAGACTATGAAACATTTAGATGTTCTTAAAACTAAACATTAAAAGAAATAATTATCTGAAAAAGTGCCAGAAATTCATGACTTTGGGGTATATGGTTCACTCAAAAGTAGTTGCAGAACATGTTTTAATCTGATTATGGCATAATTTCTGTGCTCATTATAAATATCATATTACTTTCAGTAATTAAGCTATATATCACTGATCGAATAGTTTGACAATTCATATCAGTTTTATTAATATTGTAGTTAACTGTATACAATTTGAATATATCACGATGTAATATTATTCAATTGGTGTTAAAGAGTCATAGAGTTTAGTTTATTGTCATATGGTACAGTGAAAAGCTTTTGTGTGCTAACCAGTCAGTGGAAAGACAATGAATACAATCGAGCCATCCACAGAGTACAGAACTATACAGAGCTATACAGCATGGAAATGGGTCCTTTGGGCAACACTGTCCATGCCGATCAAGTTGGTAGACTGGCCTGGGCCCATTTATCTGCATTTAGCTCAGCCTTCTAAATTCTTCCTGTCCATGTATCTGTCTAAACGCCTTTTAAAATGCCTAGATGTGCCCTCTTCTATAGATTCTCCTGGTTGTTCATTCCAGATATGGACTACCCTAAACTTAACTTTGCGTGAAAAAGCTGCTCCTGAAATCCCTCTTACATCTCTCCCTTCTTACCTTTAGTCGATGTCAACTAGTTTTAGAATCCTCTACTTTGGGGGAAAAAGACTGAACATTCATTTTATGCATGCTCCTCAAGATTTTATACACCTCAATGAGGTTATCCCTCGGCCTCCTGCCCTCCAAAGAAACAAGTCCCAGCTTATCCAACTTCAAGAGTCAAATGTTTCATTGTCATGTGTACTGATGACAGAACAATTATGTTCTTGCTGCAGCTTAACAGGTCTGTGAACACAATAATATGTGGATAACATCTAATAATCAAAATATTATAAGTTAATAACTGTAATATCAGGTAACCATAATAGTGCCAAAACCTGCAGTTTGGCTGTAGTGCAAACAAAGACACAGTCCATAGTAGATCGTAGTTGCTGAGGTTAATGTAATATAATGCTTAAGAGCCTGATAGTCGCTGGGACAAAACTGTTATTGTATCTGGTGGTCATGATTTCAGGTTCCTGTGCCATCTTCCTGATGGAAGTAGCGAGATGAGAACATGGCCAGGGTGGTGTGGGTTTTTGATATCAGCTGCCTTTTTGAGGCAGTGCTCCCTTAGATTACTTTGATGGTGGGGAGGTCAGTACCCGTGAAGGACCGGATAATATCTACTACTTTCTGTAATCCATTTCGTTCCTGGGCATTCAAGTTACAGAACCAGGCTGTGATGCAACCATTGTTGCTCTCTACTCTACATCTGTAGAAGTTTGATGGTGTATTCATTGACATACCAAACCTCCTCAATCGTCTAAAGATGTAGAAGCATTGATGAACTTTCTTTGTGATTGCATCGATGTGTTAGGCCCAGGACAGATCAGAGATATTAATTCCCAGATACTTGAAGCTGTTGACTGTCTCCACCACGGTCCCGTGGACGATGACAGGTTTGTGGATCCTCTGCTTTCCCCTCCTGAAGTCAACAATCAGTTCCTTGGTCTAGCTGGCGTTAAAAGCAAGATTGTTCTGGCACCATTCAATCAGTCGATCGATCTTCCTTCTGTTTTCTGACTCATCTTGACCTATTCTTCCTCTATCAATGGTGGTATCAACGATGAATTTAAAGATGGTGTTGGAGCCCTGTCTGAATACACAGTCATGGGTATAGAGAGAATAGAGCAGGGTACTGAGCACACAGCCTTGAACTGCTCTCCCTATAACCCAAACTCAGGTAACCTCTGGGTGAATCTCTTGTGCGCCCTTTCCAACATATTGGCATCCTTTCTATAGTTGAGGAGCCAGAACTGCACACAGTATTCCAAATGTGGCCTCACCAACAGTTTGTACAGCCACATCACGATGTGCCAATTTTTGTACTAAATACCCTTCCTAATGAAGTCAAGAATGCCAAAGTCTGTCTTCACCACACTGTCCACCTGACTCGCCACTTTTCGGCAACCATGCAACTATACTCCCAAAACACTGTTGATTGAATTTTACAGTCAGTTTCCTGAAATAGCAAAGGTTTTGTTGCAAATATTACTTGTGGTATTGATTCAAGAGTCTAAAGCAGCAGGTTGTGAGCAATGTTTTATGCTTGCAGCATGGCACAAAAACAGTGAAGGTGTCATCTGTCCTCATAATCTCCTTAATCGGTCTGAAGAAGGGTCCCAATCCGAAACATCACCTATCTAAATTTTCCAGAGATGCTGCCTGACCTGCTGAGTTACACAGAACTTACTCCAGCACAAACCAATCTGGTTTACACAGATGCTTTTGTGTAAACCAGCATCTGCGGTTCCATGTTTCTATTCGTAATCCCCTTCATTCCTGCAGTATACAGGAAATGTATCCCTTTTCTGCATTTCCACTCTTTCTTGCATTGGCCTGTATTTTCTCAGCTCCCTATATTTTATGTTTCAGAAATTATCCACTTCTAGTTTTCACCTTTCTCTAACTTTTCATGATCTTTCTTAAATTTAAACACTTTAGCCAAAACTTTAGCACTATGCTTATTGTCATAAAGCTTTTGTCATCCATTTTCCTTGCAGTTTTCCTTGTGAATCCTACTGTAGACGTGCAAACAGATATTGACCAAGAATTATATTCAGTTTAAATAAAAAACATGTGGATGCAGAATCTATTTTTGTGCTTTCAATTTTGGGCTGTGCTGAAACTCTAAGTTTTGGAACAACTGAGTGAAATCCTGATTTTCCTGTAATAATGTGGCTGCTTCAGCTTAGATTCTGGAAAAACAAATATTGAGAGCTACCTCCCACTGTTAACATCAGTGAAATTGAATCCATTTTACTCATCAGATTTGCACGTCACATGAAACAGAATTCACATCTTTATGGCTGGCATATGCTGTTGAATGTAGTGTGGTATAAACATTGGAATTCAGCTCATGGAAAACCTGTCCCAGGCATCTGATTGAAACAAATGCCAATTGCTTTTGGTTATGATAATGGATGCACTTAATTAATTAGGTCTTGTAAAAAAATGTTTTGACACATCATTCAAATCTACGTTGGTAGATTATTAAAGTGTATTTGTTTCAATATGAGTGTTTTTATTTCTAATAAATTTAATTGGATACCACATGTATCCACTTGAAAGCTTTGGTTAATGCTAAATATTAATCTACTTTCTAGACTCAGCCAAGATTTAGCTAAAGATTTGGCAATCCTTGCCAGAGAGATTCATGATGTGGCAGGAGATGGAGATTCTTTAAGTTCATTACCAACTACATCCACCCTTGGCTCCACAATTTCAGCTAGAGAAGAGGTAATGTCACAGTTTTAAGTTACTTCCAGCGTTGCTCTTTGCAGAATTCAGGTAGGTGTATTGAAATCTATTCAGAAGTAAGCCACCTTCTATTGAACCATTGCCTAATCATTTTATTTAAGAGTATAAGAAAGTAAATATTGGAAAACTAATACATTTAATAATGGGAAATTATCAAATTTAGTTCCCCTTTTCAATTTATTTTATCTGGCTTTATGGCAACTTTATTTCACTCATAAGGAAGTAAGCTAGTATAGATATTGCAAGTAGACGTAGTGGAAGCTCTACTTTTTCTAAATTGAAAACAAATTACTAAGGAAGATGAGTGGACCCTGTGTACCATAAACACATCTGAATTGGCAATAATTTGAGCGATTGTGCTTAGTTGCAATCAAATGTTTGCACCAATACTATATACTTTAAATAGTTTGTATGGAGTTTGGAAGGGGAACGTGATGAGAGCATAATATTATTCCTGAATGTAGACAACCAGATTGATAACTTTATCTAAAATATACTTCTTTTACTGTTGAGCCTCTTTTATTATAACAATTTAAACCTCATTTACAGTCTGTTAACGTAATGTGGCAAATTTTTGAAACATTCCATTCAAGTTTATTGCAATTTTTTAAAAATTTAAGTTATAATCAAGTAACACGTTGTTATCTCTCACTTTCTTTTTTGTTGACCCAGATATCAAAACCATCATCACGGGCATCCCATAACTCACAGGTGCATCATTTAGTTTTCATCTTTCATTTTAAAACATGTGATTTCATATTTGCTTAATCACCTAAAGAACATATTGTTAAACTAAGATTTTAAATACACTTTACACATTTTTTTAGTTGGTGCAGCACATTCCTGAAGCAAGTCTGAACTTCCAGAAGGTTCCTCCAGAATCTTTGGGAATTAGGAAGGATTTGGATCAAAATATGAATGGTAGCAAAGATCCAGATTCAAAAAGAAGAAGCTGGAACAGAGAAGAGGTTGTCAATGTTTTCTTTATATTTGCGAACTGCCATGACTATTTTATTTTCCGATGTGTGGGTGTATCATTTTATATGAACTAATGTAGTGGCCGATAAATTAGTAAAGCACCCTCAATGAATCTGTTACTGTCATTGATGTGAATGTGTTTTGTGTGCAATTTGTTTGCAACCCATCACCAATGCATTTTATTGAGATATACTGGTAGTTATGAAATATACCAGTGTAGTCATGATTTGAGCATCAACAAGATGTTAATTAGTGTAAAATTATGTCAAAGAACGTCGTGTAGAAGACACCCATTTACTCCATTGGATCTCCACGCATTCATTCAAAGAGCAGCTTTTTTCTTTTCAACTATCCCTGCAATTTCCTTTCCTTAAAAGTATTTTTATTTTATTACTTCTATTGAATTTTACTCCACCATTCTTATTTAATACTTTCCTGATTCTAATTACCACTGGGAAACAAAAATAATTTCTTCATGTTCCCACTGGTCCTTTTAAAATCATCTTAAGTTAGCACCTTCTGGCTATTCGCCCTTTAGCCATCGGAAAATTGGTTCCAATTTTAATTCTGTCATCTCTCATTCCATCATGGGATAGCACAGTGGCGCGGCTGGTAGAGCTGCGGCCTCACAGCGTCAAAGACCCAGGTTCGATCCTGACCTTCGGTGCAGTCAGTGTGGAGTTTGCACCTTCTCCCTGTGAGCACGTGGGTTTGCTCCTGTTTCCTCCCACATCCCGAAGACATGTAGGTTTGGAGGTTAATTGGCCTCCGTAAATTTCCCCGAGTGTATAGGGAGTGTAGAACTAGTGTGTGAATAGGTGATAGATGCCCAGCGTGGACTCAATGGACCGATGGGTCTGTTGCCATGCGGTATCTCTAAATGATTGTGGCGGCACGGTGCGCAGCCTTAGAGTTGCTGCCTTACAGCACCAGAGACCCGAGTTCGATCCTGACTACGGGTACAGTCTGTACAGAGTTTGTATGTTCTCCATGTGACCTGCATAGATTTTCTCTGGGAGCTCTGGTTTCCTCCCACACTCAAAAGATATATTGGGTTTGCAGGCTAATTGGCTTGGTAAATTGTCCCTAATGTGTAGGTTAATGTATGGGAATCGCTGGTCGGAGCTACATTTAATCTCCCTTCTCCAATTTATCTCAAAATGGTGGTGATGAGCTATTCTCCTGAGCTTTAATGTTTGAGGGGAAGATATATTTTTGTGTTGATGGGAAAGGATTCCCAGGATTATTATATTTACAGGTTTTTCACCATCAACCCTATCTATACACTTGCATACCTTGCTCGGGTCTCTCCTCGGCCTCCTCTGCTCCAAGGAAAGCTAATCCTGCCTGTTAGTCTCTGATAACTGTCCCATTCCAGGCAGCATCCTGGTAAATCTTTTGTGGCCCCTCCATCGCAACCATGACCTTCCTATAGTGTAGCGATCAAAATACTTTCAGTGAAGTTTTAATAAATTGCACCATGACTTGCATGCTTCTACTCCCGGCTAATGGAGGCCAACATCTCACATGATGTCTTTACCACCCTGCATGCTAAGGCCCCTCTATTCCTCAATACCCCCAGGTTCCTACCATTCATTGTGTATTTCCTACTCCTATTGGACCTCCTTGAAAACATTTATTCCTCACATACCTCACATTTACACGGATTAAATTCTATCTGCTCTGTCCAATTTACTAGCTGATTGATATTGTCCTAAGATTATCCTCACTCCCTTAGCAGCCGGCTGAGCAAGACATTCAGTTCAAGGATAATTAGGATGGCTATTAATTACAGCCTTGCCAAGGATGTAAACAGAGCAAAGATGATTAAATAATTGCATTGCTAATCTGTCCAGCCACCCTCAAAATCTGTGCATAATCGTGCTTGGGTTTTGTTGTTCTTGCATACCCTTTAAGCCAGGTCTTGTCCCTCATTCCTGACATTAACCAGACCAAAATCTAGCACATTACATTTTTCTGCGTTGAATTTCTTTCTGCGTATAATGTTCTGCACATTCCTTATATATTTTTCTGGAATCTCCATACTATATATTCAAATGATTTGAAACTATGCTTTTCTTCCAATTCTAAGTAATTAATATATTGAAAATAGCATTGATCCCCTCATACTGAACCCAGGAGGTCGCTACATCTCTTCAATCTGATAAACAGCTAATTATAATAATATCCTTTACTGATTTTTGAATCTGTGTTGCTATTTTTCACTTTTTTTCCAATGAACATAGTTCAATATGAAATGGTTTTTGAAGTCTGTATTCACAACATCAACTGCGATGCCCTCGCCCGCCCTATCAATTGCCTTCTGAAAATTATGCCATTGAAAAGCTCTTTGTAACATTTTAACCATCAATACTTAATCCAGTATTCCATTTCTATCAAATATCTACACAATATATTTTAAACTTTGTCCAGGCACACTTTCAGAAAATTGCTGGGTTAGATTCATTTCAGGAAACAAATCTCAGTATGCCATATTGCAACTGCATGTTTAAATTCATTTGAAAAGAACCCTTCAACTCGCGAGAGGCATAAGATGATAATCGTACTGGGGATGTCCAGAACCTAGGGTAACAACAGAATTCAGTGTCTATCTTCAGAACAATGGGATTCAGGGATTGAGAAATAAACAGGATGATCATTGACACACTGCATGAATTCAGTATCATCAGATGTAGAAAAATAAGTAGAAAAGACAAGAGAGATGGAACTAAACGGTAAAGGGATCAAAATGAACCTGAATATATATGAGGATGAAGTGATTAGAAAAATGTAAAATAATTTACACCAAAAGAAATGATTATATCTGCACTTTCAGGACAAGAGAGTATTAATGCCAGATATATATTTTAAAAGGTACTTGCACTGATAATTACAAAACTTTAAATTTTATTCAATTCAATTGAAACAACTTGAGAAAATTTGTGATTTCTCGTCTTCATCACAAGTTGCTGGTCAATTTTCACAATACGATTATTTTATTTTGATGAAACAGTTTTGGTGTTTTGATTCTTTTGGAATAATAATTTTTGAGACAGTGTCCATCTGTTGTGACATCTCCCTGGGTTGCAAACTGCCTTTTATTTCCTTTAAGCCAATTGAGCTTTAGAATTCTAAAGTTTAAATCATGACATGATTATAGTCATGACCAGGTCATTCTTGCATGTGGTTTTATTTTACATGGCAGAGAATCATGTAAGCAACATCACCGACAATGCGATCACATTCCAATGAGGTAACTTTATACAAACTGCACCCAGTGTTAATACCACTAATATCTTGTGTTACATTTCTAATCACTAATGCCAAAGGTGTGATTAATTTATTTGTTGAACGTTGTTAACTATTTAAGAATTGTTTTTTATGTCTAGTTCTGCATTTCTACCTAGCATTAGGAATTTGCACATTTGTTTTAATTCCGTCCCTTCACCCGACACAAAGAAGCTTTTGTCATAGAATATACTCATATGTAAATATGCTTTAACTATTCTGATTTAAATTACTACATTTTAAATCGCTTCATCTCAGAAGTTACGTTTCCAAATTATAAAATATCTTTCAAATCTAAAATAGTGTGTTTTATGATAGCAAGTAAAGGAGCTAAACAAGTCTGAAATACTTTTTTCAATACTGCTTATCCAAGGAAATACATTTTTAAAGAAAATGATTAAAAACATTAAAATGAATATGTAACTCAAAATATTAATACATCTGTTAAAATGTATTGAAGATGAGCAATTTAATGATGCCTGTAAACCATCAAACTATGATCTTAACTTTCTGATTGAAAAGTATTGCTCACGTATCGTTCACAAAGAACTAATATTGCTCCAAAAATGATCAAGTATTAATGCATGAATTAATAGGGCTTACAGAGATCCCAATTTTGAGCAATTCTACAAACTGATCCCTTTTAAAACAAAATAACTACTTTATGATAACATTTTTAAAGAGATTATGAATTATTCCCATGAATTTACATGAGATTTTTTTACAGTTTCCAGATTAATTTTGGAGATTTGACAGTCAGAGCAATTTTAAAGACTTTATGAAGTTAATGCTCAAATAACAACTTGCTCCTCCCATCACACTGAGGAGTGATGATAAGTGTGTATAAATTGTCCGAGGATGTGCTCCAGTTGCCTGTGCCTCCTGAAATTAATTGCATAATTCATGCTCTTCTGAGTTCCAAGAGAGATCCATTCTTGGCCCCACCTACAAGCATATGCTCACTGAATGTTTGCTATTATAAAAGTAAAAATTGCAAAAAGTATTTACGCTTGACTTTGCATTGTAGAAGACGTTATTCTTCAGTAATTGGTTTCTGCAAAGATTTTGACGTGCACTATGCTGCACAGAGGATCTCAAACTATTTCTGTAATTTGGCACCATGTCAACTGTACACAATAATTTGACCTATTATTCCTCAAACCACACCTAAAGGAATTATGGACTTTATAAAACATTTTTAACATACTGAGTGTTAATAACCCAGATTTTTGTTGTTGTAATGATGACAAAACCACGTGAAGCTGGCAACAAATTTTGGATTTTGTCCGTTTAAAATGGAAATCCCAAATTTGCTGTTAGTAATTCACTTCTGCCTATGCAGCTTCCTTCATCAAAATGGATTAACTCAACTTTCAAGTTCTCAACAGATTTCTAGAGCTTTGTGAGAGTTTTGTCATGGTCAATGTCTTTGCTTTGCCTTTCTTTTCAGCTGTCCTTTACACATTCAGTTATAGGCATGGCCTTTCATTTGCAATTAAATCAGTATTTGCACCACTTTGGTTAGATATTTTATAAGATGCACCAGACATCTTAGGAGGTACTTTTCAAGAATATAAAATCTACCCCAAGCCAAAACTAATTTACCATTCATGATAACTGCAACATTTTCTCTTTATGTGAATGTTATTGAATATTTTCTTTCAGTTCAAAAACGCATTATGAACATGTGTCATATTTTAGGTCATACTGGATAATCTGATGTGGAACTCAGTTTCCCAGCTATCACAGTTTATACGTGAAAATATGGAACAGACAGCAGCAAAAATCAAGTGAGTAAATCAGTAACCTTTTGGATGTTTTATTTATGAAATGAGTTTTTAAATATTTGTTTTAATCAGGTTATGGATAATGAAAGTTAAAACTATTGCATATTGAGATAGTGCATAGAGGCTTTGAGATTAGATCAAATAAAACATTCATTACTCCACTGTCTGATATGTCTGTTTCCGTACATATGTTATTATGGGAAATTGTGAAGGAGATTTCTGAAAGATGTGGTCCATCAGTTAAATTCATAGTTGCTGACAAGGCAACTGTGATAGTTCCTAAAACTTACAAATTGTAAAAAACAATCCACGTGGTGATTTGCCAAGGTAGTTCAATGAGTAAAGCACCTATTAACAGATGTGGTACCATCAATCCCCATTAATGCAAATCTAAAGCCTGCCATCCCAGTTGAAACTGCTGTAGTTTTTTTGAACATTTTGAATACTTAGAAAATTGATATATTTAAAATCTCTGTCATTTCCTCGGAGAGATATGTATGGGGAATTTAGCCTTTCCTCAACTGGATTTTCCTCTCCACTGACTAAGTGGAGGTTGACAAATATTCTCCTTTTCTCTTAAAAAGACACAGTACTAGAGTAACTCAGTGGATCAAGCAACATCTCTGGAGAACATAGGTGGTGTTTCAGGTCAGGACCCTTCTTCAGGCCCCGACACGAAATGTCACCTATCCATGTTCTCCAGAGATGCTGCCTAATTCCAGCACTTAATGTATTTTTTTTAATATACAAGCATCTGCAATTCCTTGTTTCTACATTCTTCTTTTCTCTTCCCTGCTTCGGCAATAAGTATAAATTTGGGAAATATAAAATTTCACTTCAATAGTAGTGTGAAATGGATGATAGTGATAATGTAAAACCATTCAGTTTATTTTGCCATTGCAGTCGTTGAAAAAAGTACATCTTGTCTGAGGCTCTTTTTTAATACCCACTTCAGGAACAACTTGGATACATTTCTTTGCAAGTAAATTTCAATAGGCTTTTTCGATGAGAAAACTTTTAGTGCTAGCATATCCTAAAATATGGTGCAATGGAGACGATGCATCATATTTGTTTTGTAAAAGTCATCTGTTCTGTTTTAGAATTCTGTTCCGAAATAAAGACAGAAACTGGGAAGAAATTGAGGCCAAAATAAACTCTGAAAATGAAGTGCCAATTCTCAAAACATCAAATAAGGTAATCGTTCTGTTTTCCACATTGCTTGTATCTGGTCTATACTCTTGCACTACTTATACTCTTGCTTCCTGTCAGTGCTAGCCTCCTCATATCCTGGGTTCCAACTTCAATTTCCAGTATGGCTATTATTCTCTTCCATTTCCTGTCTACTAAACCTTAGAAAACACTTTCCTGTTATTCCCATGGAGCTGTCCACCTTTTGATAAATCACCTAAATCTTCAAAATTCATATTTGAGCCTACGCAGTGAGAGTCAAGATGCTATCTCTGCTGAAATATATCGTTTCCCACCAATGTTTAATTTGCTCGCCTAACACTCCTCCTAGGCTTAGTTCAAACTTTTCTGTATTGTAAAATCCAATACAGCTTGCAGTTTTAATCAGTGATCTATTTACACCCATCCTTCAGCATCTAACATTAAGGACCTCTTAATGTTAGATGCTGAAGGATGGGTATTAATTGAAATCTATGAAATATCAATGATGAATTGTGAAAACAAATATTGTCTTGCGCAGGTAGACTGGGAAAATCAGGTTGGTTCTGGACCCCAAGAAAGGGAGTTTGTAGAGTACCTCCGAGATGGATTCTTAGAGCAGCTTGTACTGGAGCCTAACAGAGAAGGCAATTGTGGATTTAGTGTTGTCCAATGAACCAGATATAATAAGGGAATTCAAGGTAAAGGAACTGCTTGGAGGTAGTGACCATAATATGATTAGTTTTAATCTGCAATTTGAGAGGGAGAAGGTTAAACCAGGAATGTCAGTGTTGCAGTTGAATAAAGCAAACTATGAAGGCATGGGAGAGGAACTGGACACGGTCGAATGGAAAGGGATCCTAGCAGGAATGACGGTGGAACAGCAATGGCAGGAATCTCTGGGAAAAATCCAGAAGATGCAGGATCATTTCATTCCAAAGAGGAAGAAAGATTCTAAGGGGAGTAAGAGGCAACCATGGGAAGTTAGAGAAGGAATAAAACTAAAAGAAAAGATGTATAAGATAGCAAAGAGTAGCGGGAAACCAGAGGATTGGGCAACTTTCAAAGGACAACAGAAAATAGCAAAAAGGGCAATATGGGCTGAAAAGATGAGGTACGAAGCGAAGCTGGCCAAGAATATAAAGGACAGTAAAATATTCTTTAGGTATGTTAAGAGGAAAAGATTAGTAAAGACAAATGTGGATCCTTTGAAGGCAGAAACGGGTGAAATTATTATGGGTAACAAGGAAATGGAAGAAGAGTTGAACAGGTACTTCGGATCTGTCTTCACTAAGGAAGACACAATCTCCCAGATGCACTAGTGGACAGAGGATCAAGGGAGACAGAGGAACTAAAAGAAAGTTGCATTAGGTGAGAAATAGTATTGGGTAGACTGATGGGACTGAAGGCTGATAAATCCCCAGGGCCTGATGGTCTGCATCCCAGGGTACTCAAGGAGGTAGCTCAAGAAATCATGGACGCATTGCTGATCATTTTCCAATGTTCAATAGATTCAGGATCAATTCCTGTGGATTGGAGGGTAGTTAATGCTATCCCACTTTTTAAGAAAGGAGCGAGAGAGAAAACGGGGAATTATAGACCAGTTCGCCTGACATCGGTGGTGGGGAAGATGCTGGTGTCAATTATTAAAGAGGTAATAACGGCGCATTTGGATAGCAGTAAAAGGATTGGTCCAAGTCAGTATGAATTTATGAAGGGGAAATCCTGCTTAACTAATCTTCTGGAATTTTTTGAGGATGTGACAGGTAAAATGGATGAAGAAGAGCCAGTGGATGTAGTGTATCTAGACTTTCAGAAAACCTTTGATAAGGTACCACACGGGAGGTTGGTGAGCAAAATTAGAGCACATGATATTGGGGGCAGGGTATTGACATGGATAGAGAATTGGTTGGCAGACAGGAAGCAAAGAGTAGAATAAACGGGTCCTTTTCAGAATGGCAGGCAGTGGAGAGTGGAGTGCCGCAAGGCACGGTGCTGGGGCCGCAACTATTTACAATATATATTAATGATTTGGATGATGGAATTAGAAGTAACACTAGCAAGTTTGCAGATGACACAAAGCTGGGTGGCAGTGTGAACTGCGAAGAGGATGTTAGGAGGTTGCAGGGTGACTTGGACAGGTTGAGTGTGTGGGCGGATGCATGGCAAATGCAGTATAATGTAGATAAATATGAGGTTATCCACTTTGGCGGCAAAAATAAGGAGGCAGATTATTATCTCAATGATGTCAGATTAGGTAAAGAGGAAGTGCAACGAGACCTTGGTGTCTTTGTAACCCTTGTAACAGCAGGCAGTGAAGAAAGCTAATGGCATGATGGCCTTCATAACGAGAGGATTTGAGTACAGGAGCAAAGAAGTCCTTCTGCAGTTGTATAGGGCTCTGGTGAGGCCACATCTGGAGTATTGTGTGCAGTTTTGTTCTCCTAATTTGAGGAAGAACGTCCTTGCTATTGAGGCAGTACAGTGTAGGTTCACGAGGTT
Organism: Rhinoraja longicauda; assembly: GCF_053455715.1. Classification (NCBI taxonomy): domain Eukaryota; kingdom Metazoa; phylum Chordata; class Chondrichthyes; order Rajiformes; family Arhynchobatidae; genus Rhinoraja; species Rhinoraja longicauda. Next base: position 26,491,370 of record NC_135962.1, on the reverse strand, counting down.
AATCCCTGGGATGGAGGGACTGTCATATGAGGAAAGATTGGAAAGACTAGGCTTGTATTCACTGGAGTTTAGAAGGATGAGAGGGGATCTTATAGAGACGTATAAAATTATAAAAGGACTAGACTAGCTAGATGCAGGAAATATGTTCCCAATGTTGGGGGAGTCCAGAACCAGTGGACACAGTCTAAGAATAAAAGGGAGGCCATTTAAAACTGAGGTGAGAAGAAACATTTTTACCCAGAGAGTTGTGAATTTGTGGAATTCTCTGCCACAGAAGGCAGTGAAAGCCAATTCACTAGATGAATTTAAAAGAGAGTTAGATAGAGCTCTAAGGGCTAGTGGAATCAAGGGATATGGGGAGAAGGCAGGCACAGGTTACTGATTGTAGATGATCAGCCATGATCACAATGAATGGCGGTGCTGGCTTGAAGGGCCAAATGACCTCCTCCTGCACCTATTTTCAATGTTTCTATGCTTTAGTGTTTAAAATCAAGATATAATGCATAAGAAATTGGCAAAAGAGCCAAATATGACGGGGCAGGAGTTACATGAAAAGAGTAGAAGAAAAAGCACGTTAATTTGAATAGTTATTCATGCACTGATCTTCTGAAATTATATATTGTCTACATAAATCAGAAACAAAACTGATCCATCTTTAAAACCTCTACATTTGAAATGTAGATTACAGTGAACAATCTCCCAAAGATAATTGTGTTGATACCCAAATCCTAATCTAGACATGTCATTGCGATATCCATTTTATTAACTAAAAATCTTATGATTATTAACTTGTCATTTTTCTATTCTAGGAAATATCTTCAATTTTTAAAGACTTGAGAAGAGTTCAGAAGCAATTGGATGGTTAGTAAAATTAATCAAAGCTCTTTTAATGCAGTTGAGTATTTGATAATCACAATGTTTAAGAAACATTTAGACAGATAACTGAACAGGATAGGTTTAAAGGGATATGGGCCAAACGCAGGAAGGTGGAACTAGTGTAAATGGGGCATGTTGGTCGGAGTGGGCAAGTTGTGCCAAAGGGCCTGTTTCGACGCAGTATGACTGTGTGATCTTTACCAACTGTCATACATGGAAAGATGCATATAGGAAAGATAATTCAGATATTGTCTTAAAAATAGTTGATTAATGCACTCAGTTTTTTTTCCCTATTTTGCGAAAGGTGTAGATCAACTAACGTCTCTTATTTTACAGTGATCAATACAATCATAGACCCTGATGGATCTCTGGATGCCTTGACTACTAATCACCTGTCACCAACTTCTGCTTCGGCAATGAAGATAAAAGAAAGGACTGGTAATACAATGATCTCCTCAAACGATTTGCCAAAATCAACAACTCGGATGCTGATGGCATATGCCCATCAGGGCCCGAATCTATCCCAAATGTCATCTGATGCTGACAGTATTGACTCTGATTCTGAGTGTAATACTCAATACACCATGGTTGAGCCAAATATGGAAGATACCATCACAATGCTTTGAAAGAGCATGTTTTGTTTTGGCCATTATTGTGCCAGTGTGCATTGTCATTGTTGCTATGTGAGGGTGATTGTGGAAAAAAAATGTATAGAATAATGTTGTGACTGATATATTGCACAAAAAAAGCTTTTTGAAAAAATGTAAATTAGCAACAAAAAAAACATAGCTAGGTTGCATTACACTGTGGCAAGGTACATTTGGCGTTAGTGCAAAAGGAAACTGACTGACACTGAAAATACTTGAGTTTGGGGCTAAGGCGTGCCATTGAATAATATGTAACTGCCATGCACTGAAGAACACTAGTTCCACAACGTCCGTCTTGCATGTCAAGCTCAGCACCAACTTAATGATTAAACAATAGCTTCATGTTTAACAAGTTGTTACATTCATTGTTCTTTGTTTGTGTATATCATGATATGATATAGACAGGACCGATATTTAACTCATAGTGGTGTTTGCAATATTAGTTCAATATTTTGAGAGGGAGCGCAATCAATCATTTTCCTCTAAACGAATCTTTATTTGATTATAAACATATGTAATAGTTGATTAGTTATAGTCCGATCAATCTTGTGGTATTCTTTTGTCACCTCGGTACTGTGCATGAATACGTAAGGTTTTCTAATCCTTTTCTGATGTTGAACAGGTTTTAATTTTGAGGAGGAGATCTATACAAATCACTTCAATAATACAATTCTGTATCTTCCAGACAATTTGAATTGTAGCTACGTAAGACTAACACAAGCTGCTCAGCCAGTAAATTATGTGAGAGTAAAGTTGGAACTTTCCAACCAGAAACAGTAATGCACAAACATTTATCCCATACTTTGAAATATCAAGGTGTATCTAGCAAAATTCTGCACTTGGACTATTTTCAGTTGTGTGTGTTTTTTTAAGAGGTGTTTTCTTTCAAGCTGTCCTCCACTTAACATGCTTGCCTTTGCCCCTCGCACTACCCTCTTTCAGCTGGGAACTTCCCCATAGAAATAGCTAACTCCAATATTGTAGATTAACTGGCAGCTTGCCTTTGTGCATAGTTTAACCTGCATTGATTTATCATGCCAATGATCACAGAACTCTTTCAAAGGAAAGAATTTGCCCAAGCAATATTTGAACTTTGGATAACTTGCATGATGGTTTAAAATTGTAAAATCAGAATTCACAAAGAACAAAAAGTGACATTAATTTTGGAAAAGTTTATTTAATAATGAGAAAATATTTCCTGATCTTAACGGGCAGAAACATTTGCACTTACAAGCTTCAGAAATTTAATGCACAAGCTCTGTAGCTCTAACCAAGCAAAATTGTTTTCTATGAGTATGTAGGTTAATTGGCTGGGTAAATGTAAAAATTGTCCCTAGTGGGTGTAGGATAGTGTTAATGTGCGGGGATCACTGGGCGGCACGGACTTGGAGGGCCGAAAAGGCCTGTTTCCGGCTGTAGATATATGATATGATATGATATGATATGATAACCTCTACAGAACTGAAACATGCATTGAATATTTGCACGGTAAAGACACTAAAAATTCTGATTTTGGTTACAAAAATCCTTTTATGCTGCAATGACCTAAATGTTGTGTAAACATTAGCAGCAATGTTCTGTGATAATTGGAACGATAAATTATATTGTAAACGCCTATACTTGTAACTGTGACAAGTTATTTAGGTGGCTTGGTTCTTATAAAGTTTGTCTCAAGACAGGCGATCAACCTATCTATGACAGAGCTGGAGCCAAAGATCTTAGCTTCTCGCCTGCATTTTCTTTAAATTCACTCTCTGACACCAGTTAGTTTAATGATACTTCCAAAAGGTTATGGATCAGTTCTTGCAATAATTATGCACCTTCATATTACCGTTTCCTGAGACATTAAAAGTATTCAGATGAGAGTGTCAGGCCACTTGTAGTCCACAACATAATGCATGAACATAAATATGGCTTCTGTGGATTATGTGTGTGTGTGCCTATTCCTGTCTGTATACTGCATATGCGTGTTTCAGCAGAGGTTTGACTACTCACCACAAAGAACAAAAGCTGTTTTTTGAGGGTGGATGCGTTATTTTGGTGACATGCCAGCCAAGAATTATCAATGACTAATCTTTCATGTGGGCAGCACTGCTATGTCTGATGTGAATTTTTCTGCACTTCATCTCAGTGTGCAGCTTTTATTCCACACCTGCCTTTAATCTAGTGTGCACTGTAGGCATTTGTGAGATGTGAGAATTTGAAGACAAGAAGTTTTTTTTTGGATGGAGTTGTCTTCTACTGGTCTTCCACATAACGGTTAGATTATAAATTTAAATGGTGACAGAAAAGTGAAGTTATATTGTCCAAATTTCAGTTCCTTTTTAATTTACGTGCAGCAGATTTTTAGATACTAGAGGGTTTTTTAAAGTACATATTGTGGCCTCTCAGCTTGGTCCAGATTTGACTTGTTGCTCTCAGTAAATACACTGGCTTTATGGAAACAATATATTATCACCTCCTTTCACTGAGAATTAAATCAAGAGCAGCATTGCAAGTTTGGTGCAGGAGTATTTGAACACATTTATTGTATGTTGCTTTAATAGTGTCTCCTGTACGTTCATAATTTACATTTCATGAGGACTTTGGTATTTTAATAGTTGACTGAAAACAATTTTGCCAAACAGTTTGGAAGATTCTGAATCAGAAAATGATATCCAAAATGATTAGTTAGTTTAAAAATCAGATTGTTGTATGTTTACACTAAATTTTCATCAGTGCAGAAAAAAAATGTAATTCCTTCAATGTTGTTGTACACTGTTCATAAGTAATGCCCTGTGCTAAAGTGTCTTAAGCACTTGTTGCTAGCCTGCTGATCCTGTACTGTCTCTTCAGTGGCACATTTATTATTTTACTTGTAACAAATTCTATTTAAATGAGAAATGCCAATTATGCCGCATTTTATTTCAAACTGAATCATGCCAATCTTGAAATATTGTATTTCTGTACACTCCAGCTTTGAATTTGTTTTGTATATCACATTTTGCACAATTGTACAAAGCTGAACATACTTGGCTTTCTTCGATTTTTGGCCAGTTTCAACGGTGTAATTTATTTTGTTGCCTTATAATGAATATCATGTGTAAATTTTGTTGAGATGAAAGCATTTGATTTTTAAATTGTTTTCCACACGCTAACATAATTTAAAATTTCTATTTAATTTTTCCATAGAATCAAATGACAATAAACCATTCTTCATAGCAGTGTAATGTTTGTGTTTTGAAAGTCCATGTTACCAATGTAATGTTAAACTGAGCAGGCTGCAAGATGATACATTCGGTAATTACAATTAAAAGAGAGTCGTGTCATCTCATGTTATCACGCTAGTTTGTGGTAAACTGAGATGTTGACTGCTATGCATTTATTTTCACTTAAAATATAATGGAACCTTTTTCATAGGTTCGTTTGGATCAAACGAGGGAGGAAATTTGAACTAATGGATTTTTTAAATACCTCAAGTTTCTCACTTAAGTCCAGTGGCGTGTATCCTGAGGCATTAAATAGTTGTAAAAATTTACATGGACATGAGACTGCAGATCCTGAAATCTTGAGCAGAACTGTTGGAGGAACAGTTTCCAGGTGCCAACCAAAAATCACACCTCAGCTCTGCAGATTATGGCTTTTCAAGTGATTTACCCGGTGCTTTATAAATGTGGCAAGATTTTCTATCACCGGCCTTGTTTTCGGTGTTGTTCTCCAATGAAATTACTTTTCTTTCAATTCTTCTCAAACCCATCTACAAATCAATTACTTTTCTTTCAATTCCTTTCAAATCTATCGACAAATCAACTTAAATGTATGTGCCCTAGTTACTGAGCTCTTGGCTGAGGGAAATAGATCTTTATTGTTCACACTGCCCAGGCCTCATAATTTTAAAGCAATCCTCAACTTCCTTCATTCCAGAGGAAATAACCCCAACCTAGGCAAGGGTACTGTTCAATTCACCTCTACCCCACCCACTGTGGACATCAGACTTTGTCTAAGGAACTGATGTGCTACAATGCGGAGAACTATATTTCGCACTCTTTCTCCCCCTTTGCTCTATCTATTGTACTTTAGTTTGAACTGATTGTATCTATGTATGGTATATCTGATCTGTTTGGATGGCATGCAAAAAAAAGCTTTTCACTGCATCTCAGCACGTATGTCAATAATAAACCAAAACTACCTATAATTCTCCGCCCTTGGCAATATCCTCCCTTTCTCAGGTGCTAACAAATCCTTGCAGTATATGGTACTCCACCTAGTGTCTAACATGACTTAATAGTTTTAGCATGACCTCTCTGATCTTGTATTCAATGGCCATAGGCCAGCTCACCCACTTGTCTTCCTACAAAGATTTGGGAAAATGCACTCAAGATCCCTTTATTCCATTACATATGTTGGTATTCGACATTTTATCCCTATGTATTCTCTCGCAATGTTTGGTCGTCTCCCCCCCCCCCCCCCCCCCCCCCCCCCCATATATATTGCTTCACATTTCTCTGGACTTAAATCCATTTGCCACTTTCATGCCACCTAATGAGACGGCACAGTGGCGCAGCAGTAGAATTGCTGCCTTACAGCGCCAGAGACCCGGTTCGATCCTAACCCACGGGTGCTGTCTGTATGGAGTCATATGTTCTCCCTGTGACCAAGTGGGTTTTCTCCAGGTGCTCTGATTTCCTCCCATATTTCCAAATATGTACAGGTGTGTAGATTAATTGGCTTCGGTAAAATTGTAAATTATCTCTAGTGTGTAGGATGGTGCTAGTGTAAGGTGATCGTTGGAGGGCACGGAATCGATGGGCCTGTTTCTGCACTGTACCTCAAGTCCAAAACTGGTTCCATGGCACAGGCAGTTAGTAGTGCTGTCTTGCAGCACCTTTAACCCTCTATGCAGAGTTTGCACGTTCTTCACTTGATCCAATGGTTTTCCTCCTGGTGAATTATTTTCCTAACACATTCCAAGGTGTGCGCTGGTAGACTAATTAGCAGTCATAGCTTATCCCTTAGCAAAAGTTGATTGCAAAGATATTCAAAGGAGAGTTGATGAGCAAGCATGTGTGAGAGAGTAAGTGGCAGAAGTACAAGTGAATGAGGGGATTGGCTTGATAGTGTGACTTCCCATGCTGTTGCTGCCCTTATCCTACCTGGTAGAAGTTGTGGGTTTGGAAGGTGCTGTCTCAGTGAGATTCTGCAGCACAAATTAGTACTGTGTGTCGGTGATGAAGTAAGTGATTGAAGCAAGTGGGCTGTACTGTCCCATGTGGTGTTGAGCTTGAGTATTGTTGGAGCTGCACTCACCCAGGCAAGTGGAGAGTTTTCCATCAGTCTCTTGACTTGAGATTTGCAGATGGTGGACAGAGTGAGGAGGTAAATTTCTCACCATGGGATTCCTAGCCTCTGACTGCTGTTGTTAATTGTGTACATGGCTGCTTCAGTTTTTGGTCAGTGGAATCCCCAGGATATTGATTGTAGGGGTTTTCCATTATGGTAATGACATTGAATATCGGAATGATCGCTGTTTTTTTAATCTTATTGAAGGAAAGCTGACCATTTTAGTTTTATTTCACACTGAAAGTATATTTGTTTGCTGGAATAGATGCACATCAAACACTTTTTACTTTTATTTTACTTGCATTGTACAACATTGCAGGTGATATTTTCAGTGATAATATGACCAAATTGAAAATTTATTTTATGCAAGTGAATGGATTTAAACAATTTGAGATTCAAGTTTGATTCCTCGTCAGATGTTATATTGGGAAAGACTTGGTCATACTTAAGTCCCTGACTATATAATAATTGGTTTAATAATGCACGTCAAGATAAGATGGCACCGAAGCCAGACAAATCTTTGTAAGCTGGTCCCAGAAGGGGATCTGCTACCATTCATTACAATCGCTCCACTATTTTAAACCTTTAGTTCAACAGCAGAATTTCTTACACATCTGCCACACTGGACAGCTTGCTTAAATGTATCCTTTAGAAGGATGAGAGGGGATCTTATTGAAATGTATAAGATTATTAAGGGGTTGGACACATTAGAGGCAGGAAACATGTTCCCAATGTTGGGGGAGTCCAGAACCAGGGGCCACAGTTTAAGAATAAGGGGTAGGCCATTTAGAACAGAGATGAGGAAAAACTTTTTTAGTCAGAGAGTTGTGAATCTGTGGAATTCTCTGCCTCAGAGGGCAGTGGAGGCCAATTCTCTGAATACATTCAAGAGAGAGCTAGATAGAGCTCTTAAGGATAGCGGAGTCAGGGGGTATGGGGAGAAAGCAGGAACGGGGTACTGATTGAGAATGATCAGCCATGATCACATTGAATGGCGGTGCTGGCTCGAAGGGCCGAATGGCCTACTCCTGCACCTATTGTCTATTGTAATAATTTATCGTTTTTTTCGCTAACTGTAAAGCAATCAATAAAAAAGCTTTTCACTGTTCCGCCGTACTCATGACAATAATAAATTAAACTAAATGTCCTCATGCAACCGGTGTAGTTAGTTACTGAAAATGAATTGCAAGACACCAAGATGCTTTGGCATGTGTTATGAGGATGCCACACTGTTAGTCGGCGAGTCTGTGAATGCAATTTATGATAGTTATTTTAATTTTTAATTTCATTTTCAAGATCTGAGTGTTACTGGCAAGGTCAGCATTTCTGGCCCACCCCACTTTCCCCTAAACTGACTGGCCTGCTTTGCCATTTCGGAGAGCTTTTTAAGAATCAATCACTTGTGCAAATGAAAGTGAAGTGGCAGTTGGTGATAACGACGCAGCCTAAAACCAAATGACCAAAAAAGAACAAAGCTTGTAATATTTTACTGAAACTTAAAGGGGAACTAACAGAAACTTGAGCAGATGTTTGACTAAAGGTTTCATTCACGTCACAGCAATAGGTTATTCAGAAGAGAGCAGTCTATCTGTAGACGTACCTCAAACATAAAAACAATCCAGCTATTCTTACTGGTAAGTTCATATGTTACTTTTGTATTTTCCAAAACTGAATTGAAAGTATTTTGGTTTTATATACGATTTCCTTACTATAAAGTTTCTGATTTTGTGCAACTTTGAATTCTTTATTGGATTAATGGTTCATTTTCATAATTATCATGCACTATTATAAAGGGTAAGATAAAAGGTATTTGGTATCAAATGAAGTATAGAAGTAGAAACAAGGAACTGCAGATGCTGGTTTACCAAAGAAAGACACAAAATGCTGGAGTAACTCAGTGGGTCAAGCAGCATCTCTGGAGAACATAGATAGGTGACATTTCGAGTCAGAGCCATTCTTCAGACCGTCAAGTGAATTTAAGTGCTCTTACCAACCTTTTTAGATTGTTCTAAAAAGAAAATTAAATTCATATAATTTTGGTATCCTGTTTCCTAAAGAATTCAGATTATCTTTTAATTAAATAAATTCCTCTGAATTTACTAATATGCTGTCTCACCATTGAAATGAACTGCACCTTCAGTATTTGTGGATGAGATTAATTATTGGACTCCCACTGAGAGGTACTCTTCCAACAATTGTAATCATGAACCTTCCCTAAGGGCCTGCTAATTAATCCTGTGGTGTAAAGCATCCAGATGATGCGTGTGAATTTACTGCCTATGTTACAAGCCTTTTTAGACAATTTCCCTCCCAGGATTTTAAACTGATGTTGGTTTAAACCTTTTTAATACAACGTCGTTTCACAATTCATACTTGAGTATCAACTGTGATTACTGCCCATGGAACTAAACCCACACTAGCCTGATTCTCTCTTTGCCCAATGTCGATACTCTTACCTTCACTAGGCAATAATAATGTTCGTGTCATAGGAACACAATTAGACCATTCAGCCCATTAAGTCTGCTCTGCCATTCCATCATGGCTGACATACCTTTCCCTTGCAACCCCATTCTCCTGCCTTCTCCCTGTAACCTTTGACGCCCTTACTAATCAAGAAAATGATTAGTTTTCTAATCGGGTGGCATAGCGGTAGAATTGCTGCCTTACAGCGCCAGAGATCCGGGTTTGATCCAGACTACGGGTGCTTGTCTATACGGAGTTTGTTTGTTTTTCCTGTGACCTGCGTGGCTTTTCCCTGGGAGCTCCAGTTTCCTCCCACACTACAAAGACGTATAGGTTTGTAGGTTAATTGGCTTGGTAAAATTGTAAATTGTTCCTAGTGTGTGCATAGAGTGTTACTGTGCGGGTCGGCACGGACTGGGTGGGCCAAAGGGCCTGTTTCCATGCAGTATCTCTAAATGAAACTAAACCAGGAAACATGACAGATTGGACAAATGCAGAGCTTTGAACACTTGAGTTTAACTAATTTGCCACAAATTGGGCCCATGATCTTGTTCTGTGTAGTGCACCTAGTAATTCGATAAACTAAGCATGTTTAACCGTTAGGAAAGTGATTGTAAATGAGTTTCAAAGTATGCTATGGAGCAGGGTCAGCAGCTGCAAACATGTGAATTGGTAAACGTGAGTAATGTAGTCAGATAAGAATCAAAAAATGTATTTAGTCTACAGATACATTAATCTATATCCTTGGGTTGTTTGTATTATTTTCAGTTGCTTTGTGTAGGAGTATCTTCTTTGCTGCATCAGTAGATCATGAGGCACAATTAAAATTGTGCTTTTGATTTAGCAGCATTTCAATTAATGACTCCATATGCAAACCCAGATGGTTGTGATTAGCAGAGGATATTTATGAGAAGTTATTCTTGCCATTATTAACACAACTTTTAATTATCGACAAAATATATGTATTAGTTAACGTTCTGATATTACATGAGAAGAACATGTTTAGCACAACAAGAAATTGTGACTCAACACGTATTATAATTTTAACGAGTATAGTTGCTGCAGGTTTGGCTGTGTTGCACATTTTAATGCTGCAAAATCACTCAAGTATTGAGATGTCACAGCTTCTGACAATTTTTCTTTTAATTAATTGACTAAGAAAATCCTTTGCTACCTACTACAGTCTGGAATCTGGCTGCAGAAACCATTATAACAGCGATATTGATGTCACAACATTGGATCTTGCACGGAGCACTTAACTTTACAATAAGTTCCGTACTCACATCTCAATACATGAGCATCTGATTACTTAATAATCTTAATAATGACAAATTCACTTTTTCTTGCAGTGAATCGTAGCTTTTATTATGCAAGTAGAGAGCAGACAGAGTCATACAGCATGGAAACAGGCCCTTTGGCCGAATTTGCCTCGTGTGTACTTGTCCTACCTACCAGTCTGAAGAAGGGTCTCGACCCAAAACGTCACCCATTCCTTCTCTCCTGAGATGCTGCCTGACTCGCTGAGTTACTCCAGCATTTTGTGTCTACCTTCGATTTGAACCAGCATCTGCAGTTATTTTCCTACCTATTCAGCGATCACACTAACACTATCTAACACATTAGAGACAATTTTTACAATTTTACTGAAGCCAATTAACCTACAAAACCGAGATGCTGCCTGACCTGCTGAGTTACTCCAGCATTTTGTGAATTAACCTACAAACCTGTATGTCTTTGGATTGTGGGAGGAAACCCGGAGAAAACCCACGTGGTCATGTGGAGAATGTACAAATTCCGTACAGACAGCACCCATAGTCAGGATCGAACCCAGGTCTCTGGTGCTGTAAGGCAGAAACTCTCTGTGCCACTATGCCACCCGATGCTTCTTATAAAATGGAAAGTTCAGTAAATTCATAAACTATAATGTGATATATTGCGAGTAGTTTTATTCTCAATTAGGATTTCTCTATGTTAATTGTCAACTATCAATGCAAATACATTTTGATATCTAATTATATAACAAAAGTACTGCCCTAATTTACTATTTTGAGAATGGCATGCCATTTTGACAATTGCTATAAGTAACCTTTCCACACATTTTTTTTTCCTTCTGACTATTGTGTTTTGATATCATTTATTGCAAATCCCACATGTAATTAAAATATCCACACCACAAGATTTTGAGTTACAATGTCCATAATTTTGTTTCCAAAGTATTCAGCTCTGCATGATTTTCTTAAAATAATGGAATTCATTAAGGTAGTGCTTTTTGTAAATCTTATTATTTGCTACCGGATGTAAAACCACATTTTTAATCACTTCTCTTTTTGTAATGCCAGTGTATGTAATTAAGCAGTGTTAATTCTATAAAGAGCATTTAATAAAACATATCCAAAATGATGATTGTTCATATCCAGGTTTAAACATGAAATCCCAGTTTTAAGAATCTTGAGCATCTGAATCTGCTACATGCCTTTACACACTGCAAGAAGAATGAACATTGAAGTTTGACACGAAAGAGAATAGCAGAGTCTGGATCTGTCTTCACCAATGCTGATGATGCACCATAAAAACATCAATACTCCTGTACCTGAATCCTCTCACAATAAAAACATACCTGAATCCTTTCACAATGTTGAAAGACTTGTATACACTGGAATTTAGAAGGATGAGAGGGGATCTTATCGAAACATAAGATTATTAAGGGGTTGGACACGTTAGAGGCAGGAAACATGTTCCCAATGTTGGGGGAGTCCAGAACCAGGGGCCACAGTTTAAGAATAAGGGGTAGGCCATTTAGAACGGAGATGAGGAAAAACTTTTTCAGTCAGAGTTGCAAATCTGGAATTTTCTGCCTCGGAAGCAGTGGAGGCCAATTCTCTGAATACATTCAAGCGAGAGCTAGATAGAGCTCTTAAGGATAGCGGAGTCAGGGGGTATGAGGAGAAGGCAGGAACGGGGTACTGATTGAGAATGATCAGCCATGATCACATTGAATGGTGGTGCTGGCTCGTAGGGCCAAATGGCCTACTCCTGCACCTATTGTCTAAAATTCAGTGTGATCATCATTTGCCTTCCTATTTCCTCCTATACATGCATGGGTCCCTTCAACATTAGCATTTTCCAGTCTCTGACCATTTAAAATGATGCTTTTTTTTTGTTTTGTTTGCTGTATTAGATCCACATTTTGTTACTGTTATGTTCTCTCCCACTCGCTTAGCTTGTCTATGTCCCTTTGAAAGGACACAAAGTGCTGGAATAACAGCAGATTCAGGCAGCATCACAGGAGAACATGAATAGGTAATGTTTCAGGTTGGGACCCTTCTTCAGATCCTGACTTGCTGAGTTACTCCAGCACTTTGTGTCCTTTTGTTTATTAAACCTGCATCTGCAGTTCCTTGTTTCTATATTCCCTTGAAGTCTCCTTGTATCTTCTGCGCTGCTGGGAAATGAGGCTAGTGGTTTTCTGTTAATACTTTCTCCTGGTCACTTTCCTCACTCTCTGGCATAACCTTAACCCTCTCTCCCACCGCACATGGCCACTCATGCATGCTTCTTTGGCTGAAGTGCAGAAATGTGGCCTCGGGCTAGAGAAGCCAGAATTCAAAACCCGAGCTTTTCACCTTTCCAGTGACTAAGGTTAGGGCAGTCAGGGCTGAACAAGACACTATCTGTCCACTCCCTCCCTGTATACAGTACTGTATACAGTAATAGATTGTCATTACCTTGGCTCAAATGTAAAAAAGAATAGTAACCATCAAGTTAAAATACAGAAAGATGAGTTTCTTCTATTGAAACTGGATTCTAGCAATAGTCACCACCTTCCGAAGAGGAGAGTAGAAAATTGTTTGGGGGCAGAGGATGAAAAATAGTGATATTATTCCAAAATGCTATTATTAATTTGCAGGTTAAAATATTCTACTGCAGTTTTACATGTGATAGGAAATTTAAACAAAATAATTTATGGTTTTCTTGAAATATTGACATTTTACAAGGTCCTTCATGGTAGGCTGATCCAGAAGATTAAGATGGCGTGACGTGAATATAGAGAGTAGTGGTAGATGGGTGTAATTCTAGATGGTGGTTTGTGACCAGTGGTGTTTCACACGATTCAGTGCTGAGAATTGTATTGTTTGTGAGATATACTAATGACTTGGGAAAAAACAATATTAGGTCAGCATGGACGAGTTGGGCCGAAGGGCCTGTTTCCCCACAGTATGACTCTCCGACACTAAAAGCATAGACGGGTTGGTTAGTAAGTTTGCAGACATCATTAAAATTGGTGGAATTGAGGACAGTGAAAAAGGCTGACAAACGATATAGCAGGGTATAGATCAATTACAGACATGGGTGGAGGAAGGGCAGATGGAGTTTAAGTGTGAGGTGTTGAACTTTGTAAGGGGAAAATATATGGTTAGTGGCAGGACCCTTTAACAGCATTGATGTACAGAATAATCTTGGCCTTCAAGTCCCAAGCTCCCAGAAAGTGGCAACACAAGTAGATAGTGGTAACAAAGGCATATTGTCTGTTTAGTTTTATTGGTCGGGGCATTGAGTATACGAGTCAGGAAGTCATGTTGCGGCTTCATAGGACCTTGGTAAGGCCACTTTTAGAGTATTGTGAGCAGTTCTGGTCACCACATTACAGGAAGGATTGGAGGCTTTGGGAAGGATGCAGAAGAGATTGACTTGGATTTGAGGGCATTTGCTGTGAGAGGTTGGACATTTTTTCTGGACCTTCAGAGGCTGGGGGAGATCCGATAGAAATATATAAAATTATGAGAGGCATAGACAGATTAGACAATCAGAAACCTTTTCCCAGAGTGGAAATGTCAAATACTAGAGGGCATAGTTTTAAGATGAGAAGGGTGAAGTTTAAAGGAGAAATGCAGGGCAAGTTATTTTTTTCACGGAGAGTGGTAGGTGCCGATAATGCACGGACAGAAGTGGTGGTGGAAGCAGGTATGAGTGACATTTAAAAGGCTTTTAGATAGGACCAAGAATATTAGTATTGGTTTATTATTATCATGTGTACTGAGATACAGCGAGAAATTTTGTTTGCATTCTATCCAGTCAAATCATACTCTACATGAGTACAATCATCCCATACAAAAGTACAACAGGTAGAGCAGAGAAAAATACCAGAGCACAGATTATTGTATAACGGCATTACAGTCACAGAGGAAAAAGTCCAAGATCTGCAATCAGATAGGTTGGAAGATCGGGACTATATCCTAGCTTATGGGAGGACCATTCAGTAGTCTGATAACAGTGGGGAAGAAGCTGTTCCTGAATGGCAGGTTATGGATCATATGCAGTCAGAAGGGATTAGTTTAATTTGGTATTATATTCGGCACTGACATTGTGAACCAAATGGGCTTGTTCTATTTTCTGTTTTTAACATTGAACAAAATGCAAAATGTCACTACTCAACTTCTTAGAGTGTACAGCTGTGGCACAGGGTTTGAATGGTTTCTATCCAAATGACTGCTGAGGGCTTAATTTTTAATTTTGGCACAATCAGTCGATGACATTGACTCGTGCTGCAAGTTAAATTGTCAGAAGTAATAACACTACCTCTCAACAGAAACAGGAAATAACAGCAAGCTTCTCAAATTCCTTTAGCTGTAACTGCCTAACAAGTAAACAGATGTGAAACTTCAGTCTCGATTCCTCTTTTTACACTTATTTACTTATTGATGATAATTGATGCACATCTTTTCTGTCGGTTTTGTTCTATATTCATTGCTTATTTAACCATTCAATCCTGACATCTTTGTATTTAAATTGGTCCCACTGCTGAATAGAAACACACTAAAATGCCAGCTAAAAGCTGAACAATTTGTTTTGGTGCTTTTCAAAATGTTCTCAATATATTTGTTTTTCTACCAAAAAGAACAAAATAGCACTTTTACAGCATTTTCTGTCTGACTGATTGTCCCGACCCGAAACGTCACCTAAACCGTTTTCCAGATATGCTGCCTGAACCACTGAGTTACTCCAACACTTGTCTTTTTTTGTGTGTAAAGCAGCATCTGCAGTTCCTTGTTTCTACATTGTGCCATTTTTATTTTGTAGGAATATTGTAGGTGGGGTTACTAGTGAGATTAAAGAGAAATCAATAAAACACCATTGATGAGTAATTTAGCCTCAACTATTTATATGTATCTTGTAAAATTATAAAATTTGATGGTGGGAGGAGGTCATCTAACTATTGATTTCTGCCCTTTATTTTGAGTTGATCAATCTTAGCTGTAGGGATCCTGTACCAGGCCTTAGATAGGAAAGGGGAAATCATGAATGTTTCAATTGCTAATCGATTCCACAACTTCCAGCAGTGGTTTTCACTGAGAAACACAATCACTGCCTGGCAGAACATCACACAGGTAAGTTTGGTTTTAGCTTAATCTATCAAACTGTGTATTTCTAGGTATCTATAACTGTACTAAAGGCAGGGAAGTTAAGGGCCTGTCCCACTTAGGCGATTTTAAGGCGACTGCCGGCAACTAGGCTGCCGCCGACAGTTCACCGGGGTGTCACGGGCATGATCGTGAGGAGTCTTCAAAGAATCGTAGTGGATCTCGGCGCGTCGCTGAGAAATTATCTGGTATGAAACCTCTCGGTGACAGCTGACTTGTCGGCAGGCATCGTTGCTTATTGCGGGCGCTGTCCCATGCTGTCCCCAGGTTTGCAAGGTTGTCGCCTGAACTTTATCATGACATCTCATTCAAAGAATTTTCGAATAAAGTTGATTTTGGTGATTTAAAAAAAAAATAGGTGTCGGAATTTATTGAATTTGTCAGTACTTTATCATGACATCTCATTCAAAGATTCTAGTCGCATTCGTTTTGACCATTAAAATTGAACGCTGACACGCGCTGTGCTATGAGAACACTTTTCATTCATTTATTTAGATCAATGGGACAAGCACATCCACAGGCATTTCACTACGTTTATTAAAGGCCAAAGCTCACACACAGACAGACACTACTAACACAAAGATAAACTGAGTTTTGCTGCTATGCTGTTTGTAAGGGGTATGCACACCTGACCATAAGGACAGCAAGGTCCGGCCAGACCATTTCACACGTTAAGGGCGCCTCCGAGCATGACACCTGTGGTCGAAACCCGTCCACTGAAAAGCAGCTGCAACAGCCAGGTGTGGATTGTGGGTGGAGTCCGCGATGCATGCAGTTTTCCATCTTTCATAGTAATATAGTGTTTTTATATATAGTAATATAGTTATAAAGTTGATTTTGGTGATTAAAAAAAAAAAGTAGATGTCTGAATTTATTGAATTTCTAAGTACTTTATCATGACATCTCATTCAAAGATTCTAGTAGCAATCATTTTGACCATTAAAATCAAACGCTGACACCCGGTATGCACACCTGACCATAAAGGACAGTGACATGTAAAATGGACTGGCCGGACCTTGCTGTCATTATGGTCAGGTGTGCATACCCCCTACAAACAGCATGGCAGTAAAACTCAGTTTATCTTTGTAGTAGTAGTGTCTGTCTGTGTGTGAGCTTTGACCTTTAATAAACGTAGTGAAATGCCTGTGGATGTGCTTGCCTCATTGATCTAAATAAATGAATGAAAAGTGTTCTTATAGCGCAGCGCGTGTGTCAGCGTTTGATTTTAAGGGTCAAAATGAATGCGACTAGAATCTTTGAATGAGATGTCATGATAAAGTGCTTAGAAATTCAATAAATTCCGACACTTTTTTTTTTTAATGACCAAAATCAACTTTATTCAAAAACAATATATTCCTATGAAAGATGGACAACTGCATGCCAAAATCTTTTTTTTTTTTAAACGGAAACTTCACACGAATGCAAAATATACCTAGAAATTTCACTGGTCGGTTTTGCTGTCGGTTTGTTCACGTGTGAGTTGTGCTTGTGACACCTCCACATAAGTGCAGGTTTTCGTTGGTTGTCTTGCTTGCCGTGGTCCCTGTCTTAGCGGACATCCTAGGTAGCGAAGACTGAGTCGCTAGTTGTCGTCAGCTTGCCGTCGCCTATGTGGTAGGTTGTCTTAGCTTGTCGCGGGCATTGTCGCGGGCATTGTCGTGGTCATTGTCGTGGACATTGTCGTAGGGTTAATTTTTTTGGCGATCTGCTACGACTTTGACAATCGCCGGCAGTCGCCTAAAAAATTGCCTAAGTGGGACAGGCCCTTTAAGTCGCTACTAAACATGACTAGAACGTTGACTGCAAAATCCCCTGGATGAAACTGATGCAGGTTTCTATATGTTTCTATGTGCAATCTGATTTCTGGGCCACTGCTGTCTGCCCTCGTGATCACGGACCTCTTTATGATGGGTGTTGTTTCTAGCAGACAGAGAGTCCCCACAGTAATCAGACACCATGGTCTCTTCAGCATCACAGGCGGCTAGTTACACTGTGGAAGGTTATAGAAATTGACAAGCAATTGCTTCAACCGACACTTCAATCACAATAATACTCTAATAAACAATGTAACAAATGACCTTTAGTAGTTTTAGCTTGCAATATCAATAATACATTTTTAGCTGTTAAAAAGAACTTTGTATTTGACAACAACCCATTGTTTCACTAAAGACACACACAAAAATCTGAAGAAGGGGTCTCGACTTGAAACGTCACCCATTCCTTTTCTCCAGAGATGCTGCCTGTCCCGCTGAGTTACTCCAGCTTTTTGTGTTTATCTTTGGTTTAAACCAGCATCTGTAGATCCTTCTTGCCCATTGTTTCACTAAGTGACTGCTAGGTGGTTGGAGCGAATCCTTTACTCGCTTGTAATGGACAATCGGCAATATCGGCGGACACCAGGACAGCACAGTAGAGTTGCAGCCTTACAGAGGCAGAGACCCGGGTTAAAGGTTCAAGGTCAGTTTACTGTCACATGTACCAGTTAAGGTACATTGAAGCTGACTGTACAGAGTTTGTAGGTTCTCCCTGTGACCACGTGGGTTTTCACAGGGTGCTCATGTTTCCTCTCATACTCCAACGAGGTAAAGGTTTGTAGGTTAATTGGCTCCAGTCTAAAATATAAATTGTCCCTTGTGTGTGTAGGATAGTGCTGGTGTACGGGGTGACCCCTGGTCGGTGCAGACTCAGTGGGCTGAAGATCCTGTTTATGTGCTGTATCTCCAAAGATACAGCCCCCCCCACCCCACCTCTCATAGTCCATTATAATGATTGTTACCTGTATTCCTCATTTAAAATGTTTTTGTTCTGTTTGACTAGTTTCCATATGTTGTAGGTCTGAAGAAGGGTCCCGACCCAAAACGTCACTTATCCGTGTTCTCCAGAGATGCCTGACCACTGAGATACTCCAATACTTTGTGTCTTTCTTTGCATATGTTGCTGCTTGGCATGCATTATTTTAAAAGTACAGAGTTTGGAACACTTTGCAATATATTTTCCGTAGTAGCATACAGCCCTTCATGAGTCTCTCGTGTTGGTTCAAGACCTTTTCTTAAGTGATTGAATGTTGTTTAATCAACCAAGTGTACGATAAGATTAATTTCTTTTGACTTTGAAGATTTGCTGCAGTAAAATTATCCCATGGCATGGTTGCCACTATGACATGAACAAATGCCAACATTTTTTAAAAGACTCCATCTTTCCACCACAAACCACAAACATTTGAGCAGCTGGAATAAATAATGGAAATTAAGCCTTATTAAGGAAGTACCAACATATACAAACAAAAAGTTGAAATTAAAATTGAGAGCATGTGAGGCTGAGATTTATTGTTATGCAAATCCATAGTTTGCTTAACTTTCACTGTTCATAAGTGGTCTTCAATCAAGGCCTTCTGGCTCATCTTATCTTTAATGTCATAATTAGAGGACCTTGGGCTGTTTTAATCCCAGTCACAACCACTGCAATCTTCAGGAATGCATTCCAATTGTTACCTTTCTGCAAAATGCTTTCTCCGTAGCTGTTCTAAAGTTGCCCTTATAATTTCAAGCTTATGTACATTGGTGCACATTAACAAATGGCTCCAGGTCTACATTCTGCCATCAATTATATAAGTGCCACTTTATCCAGATCTGTCAGTTTTGAAGTTAGCAGTCCTGGCGTCCTTAACAATATGAAAGATAGACACAAAATGCTGGAGTAACTCAGTGGGACAGGCAGCATCTCTGGAGAGTTGGAAAGGGTAATGTTTCGGGTCGAGACCCTTCTTCAGACCCATTCCTTCTCTCCAGAGATGCTGCCTGTCCCTCTGAGTTACTCCAGCATTTTGTATCTGTCTTCGATTTAAACCAGCATTTGCAGTTCTTTCCTTAACAATATAGTTTGCTTGTGTTAATTTTTTTAGCTTATTTTACAGGCTCATTACTCATTCGCTACATGAAAATTGAAAATATTCAATTTTATTTAATAATTTGGTCTTTTCAGGTCATTATGATGTTCCTTTCAATAGTTTAAACAATAGCTATTTCTAAATTTGCTGCTGAATTTTGCACATTTCTAATTTTACCTTTTACTGGAAAGATTCTGAATTCTTGGAGATCTCACCGGTTTCTATCTACTGACTTCATTCTTGAATTTGGTTCTGCTAGAGCATGTCCTAAAGCAACAATTTCCTCTTTAGATTGTTTAAAAATTAAGCTCGTTTTAAATTTGAATGTTTTCTGAGGGATTTCTTGGAGGAGCAAAGGTCCAGGAACAATTAAGGAGGGTGTGAGGTAGAGCAGTATTTGAGCAGAAGAAGGGGATAAAGATTTCCCAGAGTAAACATGCTATTGAAGACATGGGAATAGAGAGGAAGGGAGGGAAAGAAGGAAGTAGGTTGGTGATGATCTTGTCAGCCCACTGTTAATACTGGAATAAGAAAGAACTGCAAATGCAGGTTTACCAAAGAAAGACACACAGTGCTGGAGTAACTCAGTGGGTCAGGCAGCATCCCTGGAGGACATAGATAGGTAATGTTTCGGATCGGGACCCTTAAGATGCTTGGAAATGTCCCGACTGGAATCGTCACCTATCCATGTTTTATGTCTTTCGGTGTTAATATTGACCCTGTCTGTGTGTTGTGAGTTTAATGTTCTTTTGCTGATTGAAGCAGATAATGTTTCTGGCTCAAACAGAGCTAAACAAAATACAGAAAATGCTCAACAGATTAATTGCATATGTGGGAATAGATATAGAGCTAACATTTCTGGTTAAAGTCTCTTCATCGTTGAAACTTTGTCCTGTAATGTAGCCTCCTGATAGACAATAGACAATAGACAATAGACAATAGGTGCAGGAGTAGGCCATTCAGCCCTTCGAGCCAGCACTGCCATTCAATGCGATCATGGCTGATCACTCTCAATCAGTACCCCGTTCCTGCCTTCTCCCCATACCCCCTCACTCCGCTATCCTTAAGAGCTCTATCCAGCTCTCTCTTGAAAGCATCCAACGAACTGGCCTCCACTGCCTTCTGAGGCAGAGAATTCCACACCTTCACCACTCTCTGACTGAAAAAGTTCTTCCTCATCTCCGTTCTAAATGGCCTACCCCTTATTCTTAAACTGTGGCCCCTTGTTCTGGACTCCCCCAACATTGGGAACATGTTTCCTGCCTCTAATGTGTCCAATCCCCTAATTATCTTATATGTTTCAATAAGATCCCCCCTCATCCTTCTAAATTCCAGTGTATACAAGCCTAATTGCTCCAGCCTTTCAACATACGACAGTCCCGCCATTCCGGGAATTAACCTAGTGAACCTACGCTGCACGCCCTCAATAGCAAGAATATCCTTCCTCAAATTTGGGAGACCAAAACTGCACACAGTACTCCAGGTGCGGTCTCACCAGGGCCCGGTACAACTGTAGAAAGACCTCTTTGCTCCTATACTCAACTCCTCTTGTTATGAAGGCCAACATTCCATTGGCTTTCTTCACTGCCTGCTGTACCTGCATGCTTCCTTTCAGTGACTGATGCACTAGGACACCCAGATCTCGTTGAACATCCCCTCTTCCTAACTTGACACCATTCAGATAATAATCTGCCTTTCTATTCTTACTTCCAAAGTGAATAACCTCACACTTATCTACATTAAACTGCATCTGCCATGTATCCGCCCACTCACACAACCTGTCCAAGTCACCCTGCAGCCTTATTGCATCTTCCTCACAATTCACACTACCCCCCAGCTTAGTATCATCTGCAAATTTGCTAATGGTACTTTTAATCCCTTCATCTAAGTCATTAATGTATATCGTAAATAGCTGGGGTCCCAGCACCGAACCTTGCGGTACCCCACTGGTCACTGCCTGCCATTCCGAAAGGGACCCATTTATCCCCACTCTTTGCTTTCTGTCTGTCAACCAATTTTCTATCCATGTCAGTACCCTACCCCCAATACCATGTGCTCTAATTTTGCCCACTAATCTCCTATGTGGGATCTTGTCGAAGGCTTTCTGAAAGTCGAGGTACACCGCATCCACTGACTCTCCCCTGTCAATTTTCCTAGTTACAGATAGTGCCTGACCCTCTGTATTCAAGGTATTTTTTGCTGGGTCTTTTCGATTTCCAGTACCAGCAGCTTTTACTTTTGATTTTCAGTAAATAAAATCCCCTCTGTTTAATTCAGTTTCACTGTTGTACAAACATTCATTAAACCCAAACTTAACCAGCAGCCCAGAGGAACCGAAGGCACTTAAATTAGGGGCGTGGCTGTGTTCTGCAGCTGCGGCTCACCGGCAGTCTCTCTGTCTTTTTTTTGTTTTTTGTCTATTGTCATCGTTTAATGTACGTTTTGTTCTATTTTTAACTCTGTGTATGTGGGGGGGTGGTGGGGGGGTTGGGGGAAACCTTTTTTCTAATCTCTTCCTCAACGGAGATGCGACCTTTACCGTGTCGTATCTCCGTTCGCGCTACGGCCTAACATCGTGGAGTCGGCGGCCTCCAGCTGGGATCGACCTTGAAGACTCCGGTCGCAGGGCCTGGACTTACCATCTCGGAGGCTTCGGCCGTGGGCCCTGCAGACCGCAACATCGGGAGCTCGCAGGTCCCTGGCTGGCGACCGGCTATCGGGAGCTCCAGCCGTAGCAGCCTCGACCGCCCCGAAGCGCGAGGTACGATCGACCCGCTCGCAGGCCCTTCATCACCCTGCTTGGCTCGGCCGCAGCACTTTCCTTCGCCCGGTGGGGGCTCAGGACTTTCATCGGCCTGCTCGGCTCGGCCCTGGGACTTTCCATCGCCCAGTGGGGGCTCAGGACTTTCATCGGCCTGCTCGGCTCGGCCCTGGGACTTTCCATCGCCCGGTGGGGGCTTCAAAAAGTTGGGAGCCTCGATCACCTCGTGGCACCACGGGAGAAGAATGAGGAGGAGATAAGACTTTGCCTTCCATCACAGTGAGGATGTGCCTAGAGCAATCACTGTGATGGCTGTTTGTGTAAAAATTGTATCTGTGTGTCCTGTGCTTTTTGTTGTCTACTGCCGGACCCTGACGTGAGAGGACGCTGGCGTTGTTTATTCGCCGCTTTTCCGTTAGGATAGTTTGTCTGTTTGTTTTTATGTTGATTGTTTTTGTAAAGCGCTTTGAGCACCCGATAAGGCGCTATATAAAATAAATGAATTATTATTATTATTATTATTATTATTAAATTCTTATTTGCACTTTAACTGCACACGTTGTAGACTAGATGTGAATGCCAATTTGTCTTCCATTATAAAAGTGATATTAATTGCTGCTCAGTTATTTATCACCATCCAATCTTGGCCATTGCTTAATTTAGTTCCAAAAGTGCTTTATCTGGTGTACATAGCTGCTTCCTGTTTGTAAATTCTTACTTCCTCAACTTGTATATTAGGTTTTGAAAATAGTGTGTCCTATTCATATTAGTAATATAGATTGGTCAAGATTTAATTCACGTGTATCATTTTTTTTAATTAAAAAAACAAAAAACAAAAAAGTGGGCAGCACAGCTGGTGAAGCTGTTGACTCAGTTCCAGCGATCCAGGTTCAGTGCTGTCTGTGCAGAGTTTGCATGTTAGATCATTGAGCATGGAGCCAGGCCATTTGGCCCAACTCAGCCATGCCGACCAAGGTGCCCAATTCAAGCAAGTCCCATTTGTTTGAGCTTGGCCCATAACTCTCTAAACCTTCCTTCACCTTGTACCTGTCCAAATGTATTTTAAATGTTGTCATTATACCTGCCTCAACTATTTCATCTGGCAAAAACAGACGCAAAGTTCTGGGGTAACTCAGCGGATCAGGCAGCATCTCAGGAGCACATGGATAGGTATCTGATAAAGGATTCTGACCAGGAATGTCACCCGTCCATGGTTTCCAGAGATGCTGCCTGACTTGCTGAGTTAATCCAGCACAATGTTTCTTTTCTTCTCTCCAAGTGCCTGTTACTTTATTTTCATAGATTATTGTTTCTCGATCCTTAATCACCACCAATTTTAAGTTGACCATCCTTTAGTTTGCAGAATGTCCTCATACATTTTTCTGAAGCGGGCAAGTTGCATTTTGTGGTGCCACCTGGTGGCAACCCCAGGGCACAACGAACCATCGGCTCTAGAGGGCAGCGTCTTGGTGTGGGAGGCGCCTGTGTTAGTTTTTGGCTGGACTCCATCGCGTTCCTGCTACATTGGTGACCCCGACGTGATGTGTCCATGGGTCAGCCGTGGCCTATCGTTCCGGCGGCCTGGCGCCGTCGCATCTTTGAGGTGATCCATGGGCTGGCCTACCCATCCATCCGGGCCACGGTCACTATGGTGGCCACAAGGTTTATGTGGCACGGACTTCAGAAGCAGGTCGCTCACTGGGCTCGGACGTGCATCCCGTGCCAGACATCAAAGCTGCATCGACACGTCCGGGCGCCCGTTCAGGACTTCGCAGTGCCACGCCGGCGGTTCAATCACACACATGTGGACATCGGGGGCGGTACCTGTGTTCTTTTTTGGCTGGACTCCATCGCGTTCCTGCTACAACTTGTTAATTTCTAGCATCTTCCCTGTATGTTGAGAAATTTGGAAGACAAAGGTTTGCTCGTCTGCTATTCCTGACCCCACTTTTCTAAGAAAGCTGGAGTGCAACTCCAGGTAACTTATTCGCTCCAAGTATAGTCAACCTTTCCAGCATATCTGACCCATCAGGTCTCACCCCATCCCTTACCTCCATTTCTCTTGTTTCTGCTGATACTTTCTCCGCAGAAAGCACAAGCAGATGGCTCTGGAATAATCTCTTCCCCTCTATGTTGATATTTCACCATTTCACACCAAGTTCTGCTCAAAACAAAATTTTATAAACAGTTCAATGCTTTTCAAAATTCTTTAAAATTAAATTATCATCTGTAACTTTTTTTTTCTAATCAGCAAAATTGTGCTTATAAAAAAATGTGACTTTATATTTCACAATATCTTTAATTGCAACTTTGAATGAACAGAAGATAGGATACATACTAGAAATAGAATAGAATTTCTTTATTGTCATTGTTGTGGTGCACGCAACAAAATTCAGGCGCACTGCCTAAGCGGAGCTCAAATGTACAAGATAAAAAAATAACAATAAAATAACAGTAAAAGAGTGAGAAAAAAAACCTATTCATACACTCACGTACACACATTGTGACACACACACATTCACACATGCATACACATTATGCCTATGTATGCACCCTTATCAAAATATAAGATATTGCGCCTTGTCAGAATATAACATATTGCACAGAATAGTAGTATAAAAATAAATATTATAAATTAATATATCAGTATTGCGCAGAGGTAGGTATTGTACAGTATAAATATTGTCGATCAGGGGTGTGCTTTCAGTGCCTTGGGGTGGAAACTATTTGTTAGTCTTGTGGTGTGCGTTTTGATGGACCTGTAGTGCTTTCCTGAGGGCAGAAGGGCAAACAAGTGATGGGTCCTTTAGGGTGGAGGTGACAGAGTGGGAGAGTGGTGGGGGCCCATCCTGACTGACTGCGGCCACTCTGTTAGGAAGTCCTTTATCTAAAGGCAGATGTTGTGATCGAAGCCTAGGTCGGACAGCTTGGAGACCAGTCTGCTGGGTATGATGGTATTAAATGCAGAGCTGTAATCAACAACCAGCAGTCGTGCAGATGCTGCCCGTTGTTCTAGGTGGAGCAATACAGTATGGAGGGCAGTGGCAATGGCATCATCTGTTGATCTGTTGGCTCTGTGTGCTTATTGGTGTGGATCCAGGGGTGGGTGAGAGAGCAGCCTTGTTGTGCTTAAGGACCAGTCTCTCCAGGCACTTCACGATTATTGGTGTTAGTGCGGCCGGCCTGTCGTCGTTGAGGCAGGTTATGGCTGTCTGCTTCGGAACTGGCACTATTGTGGATGTTTTTAGGCATCCACAATGGCATCCACAATGTTTTTAGGCATCCACAGTGGGGACAATGCACTGTGCCAAGGATAGATTGAAGATGTTTGTGAACACATCAGCTAACTCAGCAGCGCAGTCTATGAGAACCCGTCCTGGAACTCCGGACCGGACCAGCTGCTCTCCGTATGTTGACATTACGGAGTGTGCGTGTGACATCAGCAGTCTGTATGATGTGTGTCTGACTGTTGGAAGCTGGAGCTGGAGCAGTGGGCACGACAGTCTCTGTTCTCTCCACCTCATGGCGGCCAAAGAGGTGGTTGAGCTGCTCTACCAGTGAGGCACTGCTGCTGATGGACGGGTTGGTGTTGTTATTGTAATTGGTGATGTGCTGTATACCTTGCCATACACAACGGGGATCTGAGTTGTCGAAGTGGCTCTCAATACAATACAATATATCTTTATTGTCATTGTACAGGGGTACAACGAGATTGGGAATGCGCCTCCCATACATTAGCAAATTTGCAGATGATACTAAGCTGGGGGGTAGTGTGAATTGTGAGGAAGATGCAATAAGGCTGCAGGGTGACTTGGACAGGTTGTGTGAGTGGGCGGATACATGGCAGATGCAGTTTAATGAAGATAAGTGTGAGGTTATTCACTTTGGAAGTAAGAATAGAAAGGCAGATTATTATCTGAATGGTGTCAAGTTAGGAAGAGGGGATGTTCAACGAGATCTGGGTGTCCTAGTGCATCAGTCACTGAAAGGAAGCATGCAGGTACAGCAGGCAGTGAAGAAAGCCAATGGAATGTTGGCCTTCATAACAAGAGGAGTTGAGTATAGGAGCAAAGAGGTCCTTCTACAGCTGTACCGGGCCCTGGTGAGACCGCACCTGGAGTACTGTGTGCAGTTTTGGTCTCCAAATTTGAGGAAGGATATTCTTGCTATTGAGGGCGTGCAGCGTAGGTTTACTAGGTTAATTCCCGGAATGGTGGGACTGTCGTATGTTGAAAGGCTGGAGCAATTAGGCTTGTATACACTGGAATTTAGAAGGATGAGGGGGGATCTTATTGAAACATATAAGATAATTAGGGGATTGGACACATTAGAGGCAGGAAACATGTTCCCAATGTTGGGGGAGTCCAGAACAAGGGGCCACAGTTTAAGAATAAGGGGTAGGCCATTTAGAACGGAGATGAGGAAGAACTTTTTCAGTCAGAGAGTGGTGAAGGTGTGGAATTCTCTGCCTCAGAAGGCAGTGGAGGCCAGTTCGTTGGATGCTTTCAAGAGAGAGCTGGATAGAGCTCTTAAGGATAGCGGAGTGAGGGGGTATGGGGAGAAGGCAGTAACGGGGTACTGATTGAGAGTGATCAGCCATGATCGCATTGAATGGCGGTGCTGGCTCGAAGGGCTGAATGGCCTACTCCTGCACCTATTGTCTATTGTCTATTGTCTATTGATGCAATAATTTAATTAGCTAGTCAGTATTAATTTAAACAACAACAACCCAACGAAACAAATTGTAACAGTTTTAAGACAGAATAAAGTGCAAGTAGATCTGTGCCGGATCACTGTGCGATGTGACCATCCGGCTCAGCAGGACCGGTTCATGGCAGCTATGGCCCTGGGGATGAAGCTGTTCCTGAGTCTGGAGGTGCGGGCGTAGAAGGCCTTGTATTGTCTGCCCGATGGAAAGAGTTTGAACAGGCTGTTGCAGGGGTGTGAAGAGTCTTTGTGGATGCTGGTGGCTTTTCTGAGGCATCGTGAGGCATCGTGAGCCAAACATCCTCCGCTTGTAGGCTGCTTTGGCGTCTCTGATGCCTCCCTTCAGGTCGGACCTGGCCACACTGTACAGCTCTGTATTGCAGGACCGGAAAGCCATGTTGCAGGCTTTTAGCAGGAGTTGGGCGTCTTTGGTCATCCATGGTTTGTTATTGGGAAAGACATGGGTGTGTTTTGTGGTAGTGACATTGTCTACACAGCTTTTTATGTAAAACAGTACAGTGGAAGTGTAGGTGTCAATGTCCTCATCCTCAAATAAGTCCCAGTCAGTGCAGTTAAAGCAGTCCTGTAGTTGCTCAGAAGCTCCCTCAGGCCACACTTGTATGCCTCTAGCAGCTGGTTTGTCCGTGTTGATAAGAGGTCTGTATGCTGGAGTTAAAAACAAAGAGATATGGTCAGACTGGCCCAGATGGGGAGAGGTGATGCTTTGTACCCTTGTTTAATGTTACTGTAAACATGATTGAGTGTGTTTTTTCCTCGTGGGGCACTGCACATGTTGATAAAATTTCGGGAGGACAGTCTTTAGTTTTGCTTGGTTGAAATCACCTGCTATTATAATAACTCTGTCAGGATGGGCACTCCGTTGTTTGCTAATGGCAGTTAGCAGATAGCCCAAAGCTGTTGTAGTATTAGCATCTGGTGGTATGTATACAGCTGTGATTCTCGTGACATACAGAAAAGGTGACATTTTGTTAATAAATATTCCAGGTCCGGAGAGCAGTGGTTATCAATGACCTTTACATTTGTGCACCAGTTGTTGTTTGTGTATACACAAAGTCCTCCTCCCCTGCTCTTACCAGAGTCTCTGTTCCTGTCGTACTGGTGAGCTGCGCGGCCTGCTAGCCTGATAGCCTCCTCCGGGATTGTCGGGTTGAGCGATGTTTCCTTAATGATCATAACGCAGCAATCCTATATGTTTTTCTGCGTAGATGTGATAAGTTCCAGCTCTTCCATTTTGTTGGCAAGTGATCTTGCATTCGTGATGAAAAGACTTGGCAGTGGAGGTTTGTGCTGGTCTTTTGCTTGCCGAGCATGTATCCCAGCTCGGTAGCCTCGCTTTTGTTTCCTCTCTATGTGTCGCCTTCGTCACTTTCCTGGTAGGACAGTAATCCACAGAGACCCTGGCGGTCTGACGAGTTCTGGCGGAATGTTGTGTCCAAAATTTGCGTTGTTAAAAACCCAGCCACTGCATCGAACCGATGTTTAGTAGTTTGTGTCAGTTGTATGATATGTTAATGTATGCATACGTGACACTTAATAATAAATGAACTAAAAGAATACTACTTAAGGAGTGCCGGCTCGAGGAGTGCTGAGCCACTCTCACTTTAAACCTGCGTCCCCATGTTATTGATTTCTCTGCATGTATCTCGCATGTCGCTTGCCTTACAATGGAAAATCCAAAAGTAGATACGAGGAAATGCTGATACACGTTTACCAAAAAAGACACAAAGTGGTGGAGTGACTCCAGAGATGCTGCCTGACCCATTGAATTACTCCAGCGTCATATTTTAATGGCAAAATCCAAGCTTTTCAATGTTTGATATATTTTATGGCTTTGATCTGCCACCTAGTGTTATGGAAGTGTAGAGTCCTTGCGTACAACCACGTGAGAAAATACAGATGAGTAATTTAAGTTGTGACATACCTAATTACTTACGATGACAGAGGTTTACTGTATGACCTCAATTATCTTGGAAAGCTGTAAACTTAACACCACAATGCAATGCCAAGATATATGACCTTTCTTTTTGTACAGATGAAGCCTTTCAGAAACCAGGTCTGTAGACTGCTATACATACTGAATGTTAAAAGCCACAGGAAAGACTTCAACAAATGGGTAAGTAACAATGCAAAGCCTAAGATGCACACAATTAGAGTCATAAAGTCGTATAGTACGAAAATAGGCCCTTCGGCCCAACTTGCCCATGCCGACCAAGATGCCCCATCTACACTTTTTTGTTTTGTTTAGTTTTTGACTTCAGAGTTCAGAGAGTTTTTGAGTTCAGAGATACTGCGCAGAAACAGGCCTGCGCTGTATCTCTGGTGCTCCAGATAGCACCCAAGGTCAAGATTGAACCTGTAAGGAAGCAACTCTCCTGCCGTGCCACAGTGCCGCCCATGGGGCTGGGGATAGACAACGTTTCTTGCTGGGAATGGACAACGTGCCCAACCTCACTTGCTTTGCATCCCACAACCCATGGTCTTTATTCTACATTTGTTTTTGCACGTTCTCATTCTTATTCTACTTCATTTGCTCTCTGAACAGATAACCATGTTTACAGCTTATTCCCATGGTCACCCCAATTTTACCCAGGTAGGGATATCCCTTCCCCACCCTTCCTGCAATGTTTTGTCTCCTTTTCACTTCTGACAATGGGTCTTCAACCTGAAAATTATACTTCATTATTACATGTACCTAGGTACAGTGAAATGTTATGCTTTGCATACAACCCAGTAAAATCATACAGCAGAAATCATCACCTAGGCAGTACACAAGAGTCACCACGACTCAGGCACTGATAAAGTTACAAAGGTTCACCAAACATTGACTCTTTTCCCTGCCCACAGATGTGGCCAAAGCCCTGATGACCATTTCCAGCATTTTCTGATTTTTGGAAATATATTTATTTTAATTTTCATTTCAGCAAAAGTGCTGCTTTTAAACATACCAAAAAAAATCCTGCACAAAATATAGGGGGAGGGGGGAAGAAAGGAATGGAAGAAGAGAGGAGGGACAGAACAAAGCCTAGCAGGTAATAGGTTGATACAGGTGAGAGAGAGGCAACTGCACAAAATATAATTAAAAGACTAAATGAAAATTGTTTTCATTAGATTAATGAATAAGGAATTTGATCAGTTCATTATGTATTCAGGAAAATGTTCCACTGTTTTAGATTCCTTGATGAATGACAGCTGTCAGAAAAAGGCAGTTTTGGTCTCCAAATTTGAGGAAGGATATTCTTGCTATGGAGGGCGTGCAGCGTAGGTTCACTAGGTTAATTCCCGGAATGGCGGGACTGTCGTATGTTGAAAGGCTGGAGCGATTGGGCTTGTATACACTGGAATTTAGAAGGATGAGGGGGGATCTTATTGAAACATATAAGATAATTAGGGGATTGGACACATTAGAGGCAGATAACATGTTCCCAATGTTGGGGGAGTCCAGAACAAGGGGCCACAGTTTGAGAATAAGGGGTAGGCCATTTAGAACGGAGATGAGGAAGAACTTTTTCAGTCAGAGGGTGGTGAAGGTGTGGAATTCTCTGCCTCAGAAGGCAGTGGAGGCCAGTTCGTTGGATGCTTTCAAGAGAGAGCTGGATAGAGCTCTTAAGGATAGCGGAGTGAGGGGGTATGGGGAGAAGGCAGGAACGGGGTACTGATTGAGAGTGATCAGCCATGATCGCATTGAATGGCGGTGCTGGCTCGAAGGGCTGAATGGCCTACTCCTGCACCTATTGTCTATTGTCTATTGTCTATTGTCTATAATGCTGGATTAGCTTGTGATTAGATGTGGAAATTAAAAATGCTGAAATAAGTAAAACAGCCCTTTAATATGTGAATTATGGCTTGTCCATTATTTTCTATCATTATGCAAAAACATTAATTGGACGAAGTGAATCTTGTGATAACTCCAATTAGAAATTAGTTCACTGTGGAACAGTGGTATATTTGCACCAGATCGAACAATACTCAAGTGCATGGAATTACTTACTCTGCAAAGAAATATATATTTAAAAATAGCATTTGGATATAACATTTAACAACATTTGGACAGGTACAGAGCTAGGAAAGGTTTAGAGGAATATGGGCCACACATGGGCCAATGGGACTAGTGTAGATGGGGCATCTTGGTTGGCATGGGAAAGTTGGGCCAAAGGGCCTGTTTCTGTGCTATATGTCTCCATGATTAAATGCTAAGCACTACAAATACCTTTGCCATTTGACTATATGACCATGTTAGCTTAAAATAATAAAACGCATGAATTTATATGGTATCTTATGCAAAGTAAATACAATCCAAATTATTTGCAACCCTGAAGCAAATTTAAAATCTAGCCACTTTTGCAATGAAAGGAATTCTGTTGGAAACTTTGCAATTCAGCAATTGCAAATAAGATAAACTGCCTTGGTAGCATTGGTTGACAGATGAACATTGGTCAACATCCACTTCTTGTTTGAGTGATTCTGTGATCTTTTACTACTCAAAGGGAAGAGAGGTAATTGGCTTAATGTCGCGTCTGAAAGTTAACACCCACGACAGTGCAGCACTCCCTCAGCACTGCATGAAAGGTCAGCCTGGAAATTAATTGGAATTTACCTCAGGATTTTCTCCATTACTGGGGGTGGGTTTTTCACCAAAGACACGACTGGAAGAAGCCCTGAGGAAATCCCTAGTGTTTGGATTAAAAGGTACATGAAATAGGTCTTCAATTTCAAAAGCTTTATCACAGTTGAAATAACAGCTGAGCAAATCTGCCTTTATTTTAGTTTTATAGATGCAGCATGAAAACCTGTCCTTCAGCCCACTGATTCCATGCCGACCATCAATCACCCGTTCACACTAGTTCTATGTTATCCCACTCTCTCATCCATTCCCTACACACTAGGGACAATGTGCAGAGGGCCAGCTAACCTACAAATCTGCATGTCATTGGGATGTGGGAGGACATCCAGAGCACCCAGGGAAAACCCATGCGGTCATAGGGAGAAGGTACAACCTCCATACAGACTGCACCCGGTCAATCGTTTGAACCCGGGTCTCTGGTGATGTGAGGCAGCAACTTTACCGCTGCAGCATTGTGCCACCACTGGGTTTTTCTCCTGCTCCACCACTATTACTACAGCTGGGATTTTCAGCAAAAACTTGATTAGAAGAAGCCCTGGTGAAATTCCAAGTGTAGAGATTAAAAAGTGCATGGAAAAGGCCTTCAACTGAAAAACATTCATTCAAATGAAATGACAACGGAGCAAATCTGGATTTCTGCTGTTTCAGTGAAAACCTCTTTTTACTAGGCGACGTTTCGGGTCGCGACCCTTCATCAGTCTGAAGAAGGGTAGCGACATGAAACTTCACCTGGTAAAAAGATGTTTTCACCGAAACTGCAGTCTGAAGAAGGGTCCCGATCTGAAACGTCACCGATCCATTTTCTCCAGAGATGCTGCCTGACCTGCTGAGTTACTCTGGCACTTTGCGTCTATGGCACAAGACAGCATCTGCAGTTACTTTTTATTACTCTCTTTTTATTAAGTGGCTCGAAGAATCAAGACCATTCTTCTTCTGTTGTTAATTGCTTTCAGTGATTTTCTTTTTGAGAAACATGGGCAAATATGTAACTTTGATTAACTTGGCATGTGACTAAAAAAAATTAAAAATATCAGCAACAGCACATTAAACGTAGAACATTGCTGGTGAGATGTTTTGCTTGTTTTGAAATTTGGAAAATATATCTCTAAAGGTTTTGGAGATTAATCCAATGTTAATGTAGACTTAAACTAATGAAGTGACCTATGATCATGATGCCTCTGGTAGTTATCCCAAAGATCTACCATAAAGAAAGATAAAGATTAGAAATTTGAAGCTACTGCCCCAAGCAAAATTTTAGCTTTGCGTTGTAAAATATATGTAAACTATGAAGAACAGTTTTATAATAAACAATCTTTTCAATAAACAAAATGTCTTTGTTTCAACTTATCTTTGCACTTATTCTCATTATATGTAAACGAAGCAAATTGAATGATGATATTTATAAATACTTGGCTATAATGATGCTTAGTTTAGTAATTGACCCATTGGATTTAAGGTCTATATTGAAAGGCAAAGAAACAAGAGAAAAAGACAGAAGAAACTCAGATTGTCATTTGCTATTTTCAACATATTTTAAAAGATAATTTTGTATTCTGCTGCATTTTAGGAGCATGGATCGGTTATTTTCTTGTCATTTACGATCCTTTGCTTGTTGAGCTTGGCAATTATCCAGATTAGATGCAAATTAACAGAATATCCTCCAGGCATTGACGAAGCTTGGAAAGAACATCATGGCACAACTTGTGGTGATCCTTGCAGGTGAGAAGCGAGTGTCACCAATTATGTTGAAAGAAAATTATGAAATTGTCGCTGCAATCGATGAAAGTGAATCTAATTTTATCAGTTATCACTGAAATCCCAGTGACTAAAGAAAAAATGAGCATTGCACATTTTAAGGTGAAGGCTCCTCAACTTGTACCATCAACTCTAATTTCATTGCCATGTTATCTATTGTTTGCTAGCTGCTTTCCCTCCTTGCATAGATATTCGCTGGAGTTTAGAAGGATGAGGGGGGGATACCATTGTAAACTTACCGTGTAATGAAAGGCCTGGATAGAGTGAAGATGGAGAGGATGTTTCCACCAATGGGAGAGTCTAGAGCATGGGTTCAGAATAAAAGGATGTACCTTTAGCAAGGAGATAAGGAGAAATGTTTTTAGCCAGAGGGTGGTGAATCTGTGAAACTCATTGCCACAGATGGCTGTGGAGGCCAAGTCTTTGGGTATTTTTAAAGCGGAGATTGACAGGTACTAGATTAGTAAAGGTGTCAAAGGTTACAGAGAGAAGTTAGGAGAATGGGGTTGAAAGAAAAAGATAGATCAGTCATGATTGATATGCAGAGTGTACTCCATGGATATGACGTGAATTTGTATCCAGTTTTACTTTAACTGCTGTCAGAGTGACCACTTTTTTGTGTTCTTTTTCTTCTCGTGCTTCCCAAATGTTGTTCATCCACTAATTTTGTAGTCTCTTACTGTTACTGTGCCAGGGTCTGTAAAAAATGAGGAATGCTACTGGATGTCTGAACAGGAGCAGGCCAGGGTCTGCTGAATGACAAATCAAGGCGGGGAACCTCGCGTTAACCCCATTCCATACTCTGGTCCATCACTATGCCTCATATTCACATCATTCCATCTGTTCGGACTGCACTCCACCCTTCCTGCCCTCAAGGATCCCAGTGGAAGATAAAAGTAATAGATTCTTGCTGGATTAGGTCACAAAGCCAATCTTTTCTCACCCTTCATGTCAGGCAAGTGCTCAGACAAAGATCAGGGAAAATGACCCCTGCATTTGCATTTCTTAACCCCCTTCAAACACTATTTCATTAACCCTGTGAAAATAAAAATAATTATATCATCCATTCTTAAAGTAATTATCTTATATCTTTGCTACTTCATGTGTGATTTGGCAACCAAATGAAAACAACCATTTATTTTTTGTCTTCTCATAATCTTTCATAGAACATTGAACAGTATCGCACCGGAACAATGTTTGTGCCGAACATGATGCTAAGTTAAACTGATCTTCTTTGCCTGTACATGATCCATATCCCTCCATCCTCTGCACTTCATATGCCTATCTAAAAGCTTCTTAAACACCACTATCATATCCCCTCCACCACCACCTCTGGCAGTGCGTTCCAGGCCCCTACCACCCTTTGAGTAAAAAAGAACTTGCCTCACACATCTTCATTAAGCTTTCCCCCTCGCACCTTGTCACTATGCCCTCTAGAGTTGGACATTTCTACCCTTGGAAAAATCATCACTTTGGAACATCCTCCCTTGCATGTTCCTGCTGCACTGATAAAAGTACCAATTTATAAAACATTCTTTATAACATGCAATCAGCGTCACTTGCAAACTTATCCGTTTAATATTGTCCTAGAAACTGGAATCGCTTTTAACTTTTTATAACTTTTTAATTTCATCTTTAATGTTCACATCTGCGCCTACAAATTTCTCAGTATAAATTAGATTCATCTTATTAATATCATTAGATATTTTCTCCTGCGCGTCCCAATGTTTGTCAACTCGTGTTCTTGATGACACCACTCAATGCCGCAGAATATTTAATGGCAAACCTCACCTTTTTTAGGTTTGTTCTTGCAGAGACTGTCCCTGATGGGTTAGTCTATGCGGAAAATGCTACAGGATATCAATCAATATACAACTCCTGGATAAACCTAATCAAAATGGCCAACAACAGCCTGGATATTGCTTCATTCTATTGGACTCTTACTGGAAGCGATATAAATGTGACTGATCCTACTTCTAAATATGTAAGTAAATACATTTCTTCTTTTGCCTTATGCCTGCCTACATTGCCTAATGCCTGCCTAGCTCGGCTTTGAATCTTTTGAGCCTAATTGAAATGTAAAATTAGATGAGGTTAAAATTAGATTATTTTTACTCAAGCTCAACAAGTCAGTGTTGGAGGGATAAATCCTGAGGATTTCTGAGCAAAGTTGGAATGGAGATATTGGCCACACTTTTTCAATCTTCCTTGGATACTTCAATGAGTCTGAAGAGCTGGAGGACTGTTCAAAACAAAGCAGAGGGAAAAATTAGTAGATTATGAGGCACTAACTAACATTACTGATGGTAATAAAGGGAGGCCTTTATCAGAAAGAAAATCAATTCTCAGTAGGGGAAACATAAACATAGAACAGTACAACACAAGAACAGGCCCCTCGGTCCACAATATCCATGCCAAACATGATGCCAAGACCATCCATCATCTATCCTCGCATAATCTTTATCCCTTCATTCCCTGCATATCCATGTGCCTATCCAAAAATACCGTAAATGCCACTATCGTACCTGCCTCTACCACCAACCTTGGCAGTGTGTTCAGGCACCCACCACCCTCTATGTAAAAGAAAAGTTGCCCTGCACATCCCCTTTAAGCTTTGCCCCTGGCACCTTAAAGCTATGCCCTCTTGAATTTGATTTTTCCATCCTGGGGAAAAAAGGTTCTAACTCTCTACCCTATCTATACCTCTCATAATTTTATATATTTCTATCAAATCTCCCCGCAACCTCTGGTGTTCCAGAGAAAACAATCCAAGTCTGTCCAAACTCTCCCTGTAGCTAATACCCCCTAATCCAGGCAACAGTTGGCCAAGGACAGCCAGCATGGAATTGTTGAGTTTTAACAGAGTTCTCTGATAAAGTAACTGAGGGTGTTATTGGAAGTCATACGGTAGGTGATTTATGGACAAGGAAACAGTTATTTGGGTAGAGATACCCGGCTGGGGGGGGAGGGGGGGGAGTATGTGAAATGTATTGTCGGGTAGTCAGGACCAATGGTGGGTCCTGATCTTGAAGCTTGGTTCAAGGGACCGGGCAGGTTGGGAGAGAGTGCTCTGAGTTTGCAGAGACTGAGGAGGAGAATGGTATGAGTGTGGGAAGATGAATGGGGAAATTGTTGAAGAATCAGCACAGCAGGATTTTTTTTCCCTAATTCTGGTTTTGCACCCATGGCTTCTTTAATAAATGTTATGAATTTTATGTGCAATATATGTATAATTTGTTTTTGTGTGGCAGTCTGAGTCGATGTGCCTGTGATGCTACTGCAAACATGATTTGTCATTGTACCTGTATCTCACTGTACTTGTGTACTTGACAAAAAACTTGACGGGATCAGGAATTTGATCTGCATGGGTGGATGGGATGTTAGGCTAATGAGGGAAGGGTGAGGATCCGGACTGTTGTGGGGGTTAGAAGGCATGAGGAAGTGCTGCTATTTTGGTAAAGTATTTTTACTCCAATGTGTCTATATAAAAATTCCACTGAATGACAATAAGGGAATTACACCACTAGAGAGCATTAACTGCAAGTTTTGTGATCCTCAAAATCGTAGCACTATTCCCCTTATAATCTTTTCTGGTATTGGGATAATTTTTTACTGTGGAGGATATTGGGTTTTATTATGAAAGCAATGATAACGATTCTCCACAGGGGTCTATTAATGCAATTAATTTCCAGAAAACACAAAATATTGGAGTAACAAGTAGATCAGGCAGCGTCTACTGAGGGCATGGATAGACGTTGTTTTGGATCGTGACCTACTTCAGGTGATTGTACTAGGGGAGGGAAAAAGCTGGGAGAGATGGGGCTGGGACAAAGTCTGGCAAGTGATAGATGAATATAGGTGAACACAGGTGAAGGATGGTTTAATTGGCAGATAGGTGGAATGAATGACAAATGTTAGAGATCAAAAGGAATAGCAGGTAATGAGAGATGAGGAGTGAAATGTAAAGCCGGAGGGAAGGGTATAGGTGGAAAGCGAAGTGAATTATAGAAAAATTGCATGCAAAATTTGTACAAGAAAGTGTGCAAAAAAACAAGACATTGGTGCAAAAACATAATTAGAACAAAGATTCTGCACTGTTGATTCCTCACCAATTCAAACAGCTTCCCACCTCTTTGCCATTTCCCTCCTCAGTCTTTGCAAACTTGCAGCACCCTCCCTCAATCTCTCCCTTCTCATGAGTCAATTTCAGTAGCTTATTTCCACCTACCTTGATGCGATTAATTTTGTCTCTATGTCAAGCTCCTCTTGGCAATGTGTCTGGTGTGTGTTGCAGTGTGCACTACCTGATCAGAGAAAGGGACTGAGTGACCTTTACCTTGTTATCCTCTTTTTTACCATGTGCTGCAATAGGGTGAAATCATACTTGAAGAACTGGGGAAATTGCCATCAAAGAGAGTCAATGTGCGTGTTGCAACAAGTATGAAGAAATTCCCACGTCAATTTTCCACCGACCTTGAAATCCTGAAAGAGAAAGGTGAGCTCCATAATTACTTCTCATCCTATCTAATTAACAGCATCTATCATTGAAAATTCATTTCAGATTTGTGAGGAAGTAGAGCAATCTTGTGATCAGTGCAGAAGAGCATTGGTAACAGCTGGGAAGAAATTGTCCCAATGCACAACTGGTGTTTATTTTTTGCAAGGAATATGGAGGACAACATATTTTACAGCAAATGAAGTGCTGCTGTTGTAATTGGTTGCTGTGCAATTTATGCAGGGCAAGATGCCACAAAAATCAAGTGATTATCAGTTGTTGACAGGGGTGACTTTTAATGTCCAACTGAGGGACTAGACAGGGTATAAATGTCTTAGCAAATCATCTAAAGGCACACAATAGCCTTCCTTCAGTCTTGTACTGACTGGGGAGTTCAGTTTGATTTTTGTGTTCAGGTCTCAGGAATAGATATGACTCTCAACTTTTTCATTCATAGTCATACAGCCATACATACAGCTCAGAAACAGGCCCTTCAGTTCAACTTGCCCACGCTGATCAAGATGCCCGATTTACTCTAGTCCCACCAGGCCACGTTTGGCCAAGATCCCCCTCAACCTTTCCTATCCATGTATCTGTCCAAATGCCTCCTAAATGATGTTTTTGTACCTGCCTCAACTGGCTCCTCTGGCAGTTCATTCCAAATACCCACCATCTTCTGTGTGAAATTAATTGCCCCTCAGGTTCTTACTAAATCTATTCCCTCTCACTTGAAACCTATGTCCTTTGGTTCTTGATTCCCCTTCTCTGGGTAAAAGACACTTTATTCACCCTATCTATTCCCCTCATGACCGTATACACCTCTATAAGATCATCCCTCAACCTCCTGCATCCTAAGGAATAAAGTCCTAGCCTGCTCAACTTTTCCCTATAGCTCAGACCCTCAAGTCCTGCCAGCATCCTCATAAATCTTCTCTGTACTCTTTCCACCTTAAAATCCGAGGAATATTCTTCACATAACTCTACTAGCATCCCTGAATGGCAGAGCCAATACTTTCTCATACTTCCCTCTGGATCATAGTCACGACACTGAACATCTGATCGTTGTCTCCGACACAGTCACCAATATTTCCTCTAAGATCGTTTCCCCAATCTCATAGAGCCCCCATCAAGTATATTTTTTTTACTGCAAAGCAAAATGTAAGCTTGAAAGGCATTACTTAATTTTCCAACAAGGCATATTAAAGACCTTAGGGCTCACAAATTTTGAAATTTACTTTTTCATATTCAAATATTCCCTGGCCACAGAGGAGATGACAGATGACTAAAGGGCAGTAAATATCTATATTCAAGATGGACAACTTCTACAGGTTATGATTCCAACATCATTGTCTTTGCAAAATGTCCAGTGCTTATCTACACTTGGAGAGGTGTGGATTAATTGAGGATGGTCAGAATGGTTTTGTTAAGGGAGATCCTGTCTGATAGATGATCAAACATTTTGCAGAAATGACTAAGTGTTAATAAGGATTGTGCAGTTGAGGTATACACGGACGTCCATAAGGACTTGGACAAGCTGCCCTTTGGGATATTGTACCAAAGGTTAACATTTACGGAATGCAAGGCAAGAAATGAAATTGCAGAAACAAAGAACAGCAGTTGTTGGTTTACAAAAAAAAAGACAAAGTGCTGGAGTAACTCAGCAGGTCAGGCAGCTTCTCTAGAGAATATGGACTGGTGGCATTTTGGGTCGAGACCCTTCAAATTGTTGGTGAAAGGAAATAGTGAGCGGTGGCCAATGGTTATTTTACATGTGACCTGTGCAGGAATTGGTGATGACACATTAACAGTCTGAGCGTGAATGTAAGAGGGTAGTTCAGTAAGTTCACAGGTAATACCTGTAAGTTTACAGGTAGTGTGAATAATGTAGTGAGTAGTCTTTGGCTACACAATGCTGTATGCCAGGACTTCCACCTTAAAACATGGTAGAGCAAGGCAGGAGCATTGCCTGGGAATGAAAGACCCAGCTTATTATTCATTATTGCAAAGAGTTGTGAAGGTAGCCTAGACCATCACGCAAACCAACTCTCCTTCCATTAACTCCATCTACACTTTAGGCTGCCTCGGCAAGGCCACCAGCATAATCAAGGACAAATCTCACCCCAATCACTTCCACTTCTCTCCTCTCCCATCAGGCAAGATGCACAGAAGTTTGAAAACCCATAACTCCAGATTCAGGGACAGTTTCTTCCCAGCTATTATCAGGCAACTGAATTGTTCTCTCACCAACCAAAGAGCAGTACTGAGCTACCATCCACTTCATTGGGAGCCTTTGAGCTATCTTTAATCGGACTTTACTGCACTTCATCTTGCACTAAACATAATACCCTTTATTCTATATTTATGCACTGCAGACGGCTTGATTGTAATCATATATACTCTTTTTGCTAATTAGATAGCACACAACTTCTCACTGTACCTTGGTACATGGGACAATAATAAACTAAACTAAAACTAACCTAAACTAGTCTACTGAATTACTGGCTGTAATACATCATAACACTTCATAATAAATCATACTTTGTGTTCTCAGTTTAAGAAGGACCATGGTGTTGCAAACTCTTTCTGACTCTTGGGTAAAGGTTATTGGTGGCTGCAGCATTCCTACTTAAATATGGAGTAAATGAAGTGCCTGGAGGTCTTATTGTATTTTGTTCCTGGAGAAATAGGATGACTCACAGTACATACAACATTTAATCCTTTCTTCTTCACTCTCAGCCTTGGTGGGAAGGGTTATGGCAGCTGTATCTCTGGAAGAAAGCATACTTTGGTGCAATATCATTTGGTAGAACTTTTACTGTGCTGTGGAAGAAAACACAAAGTGCTGGAGTAACTCAACGGGTCAGACAGCATCTCTGGAGAACATGAATTGGTGATGTTTTGGGTCGGGACTGATTGTGGTGGGTGCAGAGGGGAAGAATGCTGGAAGACAGGAGGAGCGGGACAGAGCATGGCAAGCAGTAGGTGAATACAGGTGAGGGGGGTGGGGTGATCAGTTAGTGGAAGGAATGTAGGTGGAAATGGAAGAGGTGGGGTGGGGAGAAATTGGTGCCAGTCAATAGTCAATAGTCTTTAATTTGGGGGGGGAGTCTGGGTGGGGCACAGGGGAGAGTGGGGGGGAGGGGGACAAAAGAGGAACGGGTAGGTTTTGGTAGTTACCTGAAATTGGAGTATTCAATGTTAATACCATTAAGTTACCCAAGTGGAATATGAGGTGCTGTTCTTCCAGTTTGCATGTGACCTCACTTTGGTAATGGAGAAGGCTCAGGCCAGAAAGGTCAGTGTGGGAATGGGAAGGGGAGGTAAAATGATTAGTATCCAGAAGATCCAGTGGGCTTTAACGGACTGAGCATAGGTGTTCAGCTAAACGGTCACTGAGTCTACATTTGGTCTCGCCGATGCATTGAGGCCACAACAGGAACACCGGATGTAGTAGATTGTAGAAACAAGGAACTACAACAAAAACCTTTCCTGCATCCAGCAGGCTTTGTCCTGCCCACTCCTCTTTTCCAGCTTTCTTACCCCCTCCACGAAAACCTGTCAGAAGAAGGTACCATAACCCAAAAGATGACCTATCCATGCCCTGCAAAGATACTGCCTGACATTCTATTTGAAAATAAAATCGTGTAACATTGGAAGTAATGTTTCATTTTGAGAAAAGTATTTTAAATTACAGGAATTCAAATCAGGAAAGTGAATTTTGAAAAATTAACGAGTGGTGTGCTTCATTCAAAACTCTGGATTGTTGATAACAAACATATTTTTATTGGAAGTGCTAATATGGATTGGAGAGCATTAACTCAGGTAAGCATAACTATTCGGTCATAAAACCTTCCCATTGATTATTATCTTCAACACAGCTATAAGGTGAGGGGGGGGGGGGGGCAAAGTTTAAAGGAGATGTGAGGACACATTTTTTACCCAGAGGGTGGTGAGTGCCTTGAACACACTAACCAAGGTTGGTGGTTGAAGCAGATACAATGTGACATTTATGATGCTTTCTTGTGCCTGTCATTGTATTTACATGTCAGTTTGAGTGATATGGAATTTAATTGCACCCTGGTGTATCTTTCAATCAACAAATCCCGTCTGCAATACAATTTAGTCAAACTCAAATGTAAACCTGAGGGAGTTACATTGTGAAGAATATAAAGTAGTCCTCCTTGTAAGATCTCCAGCAACCCTAACTGAAAATTATTGTCAAATAGTACATAGATGTAAAACTAAAAATACTGGAGGAACTCAGCAGATCAGACAGCATCTGTGGAAAGAATGGATAGATGCCGTTTCGGGTCAGGACTCTTCTTCAGACTAATCAGAGTTGGAGAAGTAAGCTGGAATGGAGAGCTGGGGGCAGTCAAAGCCTGGTAAGTGATAGGTGGATACAGGTGAGGGGGGAGGGTGAGACGGGGATTGATAGGCGAATGGGTGCAGTGTGCCTAAGGCCAGAGGTGAATAGAAGACAAAAGGGTTTCAGAGAAGGAGAGGAGAGATGCAGTGAAATGTAAAGCCGAAGGGAAGGACGTGGATGGAATTAAATATATCTTGCAAAGATGCCCACTTAATTCACGCTTTATTATCAGCCTCCTCTCTTGTAACGTAATAAAGTGGTCCCTTTGCATGTTTTTTCTTAACATTTTATATCACTAGTTCCCAAAAATCTGAACCTGAAATTAGAAGTTTCCAATTGTGTGCATAGTTGGAAATCATAACCCCCCAATACCCTCCTACCCTGCAAAAGACTGAAAGATGGAAATTTGGATAGAATTTACAAAATGGGGACTATCAGTACTTTATAACTGGCAATCAATCAGTCTGAAGAAGGGTTTATTCACAAAATGCTGGAGTAACTCAGCAGGTCAGGCAGCATCTCGGGAGAGAAGGAATGGGTGACGTTTCGGGTCGAGACCCTTCTTCAGACTGATGTCGGGGGTGGGACAAAGGAAGGATATAGGTGGAGACAGGAAGATAGAGGGAGATCTGGGAAGGAGGAGGGGAAGGGAGGGACAGAGGAGCTATCTGAAGTTGGAGAAGTCGACGTTCTCTCTGTCATGGGCCTCCTCCAGTGCCATAGTGAGGCCCGCCGGAAATTGGAGGAGCAGCACCTCATATTTCGCCTGGGCAGTTTGCGGCCCGG
Organism: Rhinoraja longicauda; assembly: GCF_053455715.1. NCBI lineage: Eukaryota > Metazoa > Chordata > Chondrichthyes > Rajiformes > Arhynchobatidae > Rhinoraja > Rhinoraja longicauda. The sequence goes on along the minus strand of NC_135962.1, from coordinate 26,448,245 downwards.
TGGTATGAACGTCGACTTCTCCAACTTCAGATAGCTCCTCTGTCCCTCCCTTCCCCTCCTCCTTCCCAGATCTCCCTCTATCTTCCTGTCTCCACCTATATCCTTCCTTTGTCCCACCCCCGACATCAGTCTGAAGAAGGGTCTCGACCCGAAACGTCACCCATTCCTTCTCTCCCGAGATGCTGCCTGACCTGCTGAGTTACTCCAGCATTTTGTGAATAAATCGATTTGTACCAGCATCTGCAGTTATTTTCTTATAGTCTGAAGAAGGGTGTAAGGAGCAACTGCAAATGCTGGTTTAAACTGAAGGCAGACACAAAAACCTGGAGTAACCCAGTGGGCCAGGCAGCATCTCTGGAGAAAAGGAATAGGAGAAATTGGTTCCTTTTCTCCAGATTTTTTCAATGAAAAAACAGAAACAAGAAACGTAATCTTCACAATATTTTTTTTAAAAGCTTGAAATCGTTTAAATAGCTGTAGTAATTGACTTATCTAGTCACTCTAAACCAATGAATAATAAACATTTATTTAAACATGATAAACATTTATTTTTTATAGCGCTTTTCCAAGTGCTCAAAGACGCTTTACAAAAACAGTCATGACATAAAAACAAACAGACGAACTATCCTGACGGGGAAGCGGCGAACAAATAGCGCCAGCGTCCTCTCACGTCAGGGTCCGGCAGTAGACAATAAAGAACACAAGACACACAATTACAATTTTAACACAAACAGCCATCACAGTGATTGCTCCAGGCACACCCTCACTGTGATGGAAGACAAAGAAAAGTCTTATCTCCTCCTCATTCTTCTCCCGTGGTGCCACGAGGCGATCGAGGCTCCCGACTTTTGAAGCCCCCACCGGGCGATGGAAAGTCCCAGAGCCGAGCCGAGCAGGCCGATGAAGGTCCTGAGCCCCCACCGGGCGATGGAAAGTGCCGCGGCTGTTATGTTCAACACGGCATAAAGATAAAGTACACTCACACGTTAGTTGCCTGAATCACACCAGCCTTTATTTACCCAGCATTCCTAGCTCAAGGAACGCCCACTCATTAACATGGCACATGAATATGCATGAATACATTACACTGCTCTCCCTTTTTTTAAGTATTAAATCCAAGTACTCAGTTACAATTTTGGTATTGTGATACTTGATTTACATCAATACTTTTAACCATATTTACAAATTTAACCTAGTTACTGGTTTGCGGTTCCTGCCTGATCGTTTAACAGTAACAGGTGCAACAGGCATAACAGATGTACGTGTAGACTCAACTGTTAGCTTGTTTGGCTCTATGTTAGTACGCTGACCTTGACTAGAGAAGTCTGTCTCTTTATCTGTACTCACTGAATTTTGTGTATCAACCACAATAGTCTTTTCTAACTCACTTTCAGATGAATACTCAGGGATTAGGAATTCATGCTCAGTTTTCGGTTCGTCTTTGGCTGGAATCATTTGATCCACGTGAACACTTTTGATCTTGTCTCCAACATCCACTAAGTATCTTTTTGTTCCACACACTTCCACTATTTTCCCAACATCCCATTTGTTTCGACTGGACTTGTTGGGAGGACTGAGCACACGAACTTGCTCATCTGGCTTGAAGTTCCTCTCCTTTTTGTGGAAGTCAAAGTGGTGTTTTTGACTTAACTGTTTTTGCTCAACTCTCGAGGCCAAATTGGGTTGAACTAGACTTAGGCGTATTCTTAGCCTTCTCTTCATCAACAGTTCTGCAGGTGAATAACCCGTAGTTGTGTGTGGTGAAGTTCTGTACTTCAGCAAGAAACTAGCCAAACGATGTTTCATGCTGAGCTTTGAACTACCCTGCAAAACCTGTTTCTTGAGAGCCTCTTTGACTACTCTAACAGACCTTTCCGCCGCCCCATTGGAGGCTGGATGGTATGGAGGAACAAGTGTGTGTTTTACCCCGTTACGCTGCATGAACTGTTTGAACTGTTCTGAACGAAACTGAGGTCCGTTATCAGAAACAAGTTCTTCTGGTAAACCATGACATGCAAAAATTGATCTCAACTCGTCTATGGTACGCTCAGCAGTAGTGCTTGACCCCATATGCTTAGCCTCAATCCATTTGGAATGACTATCTACTAGCACCAGAAAATTATCATTACCCTTTTCACAAAAGTCTACGTGAACTCTCTGAAACGGTCTACTTGGCCATGACCAGGGTTGCAGCGGTGTTTTTGGTGGTTTACTGCGGCAATCTTGACACACGCTACATTTGCTCACCAGTGACTCAATGTCACTGTCTATACCAGGCCAATACACAAAACTTCTAGCAATTGACTTCATGCTAACTATGCCAGGATGTTCGGCATGAAGTTCGTACATAATCTTGTTTCTTAAAGACTCTGGTACAACCACTCTATAACCCCACTTTATGCATCCCTGCTCGCATGATAATTCGTGTCGTCGATTATAGAAAGGCTTCAGTTCCGAGTTTGATCCACTCTCGACTTCAGTCCAACCATTCAATGTCTGTTCATAAACACTCTTCAGCACAGTGTCCTTCACTGTTTCAGCTGCAATTTCTGTTGCAGTCACTGGAAAGTCTTCATCTACGACTTGCAGTGTGTAGATTGAGTTCTCGCTTCCCACATCAGAGTTCTCATGGGGCAATCGGGACAACGCATCTGCGACTGCGTTGCATTTGGAGCTTCTGTACTCCACCTTGTAGTCATACTGGGACAACAGAATTGCCCAGCGCTGCATCCTTGATGCCGCCATGGAAGGTATAGCTGACTTAGGACCCAGTATCGTGAGTAGTGGTTTGTGATCAGTCACAAGGGTGAATGGTCTGCCAAGAAGAAACTGGTGGAATTTCTTGATTCCGAACACAATGCTGAGTGCTTCCTTCTCTATCTGTGCATAGTTGCGCTCACTTGGTGATAGGGTGCGGGAGGCAAAAGCAATAGGCTTTTCCTGTCCGTCATCCATTACGTGGCAAATCACTGCACCTACACCATAACTTGAAGCATCACAAGCAAGTTTCATCTCGCGCGTCGTGTCGTAGTGAACAAGGAGTTTGTCACTTGTCAGGTTTTTCTTGCAGATGTCGTATGCATGTTGTTGTTCCTTTCCCCACATCCAATCCTCATCCTTTTGTAACAGATGATGTAGTGGCTTTAGCACGGTTGCTAAATCTGGAAGGAATCGTGCATAGAATTGCACCATCCCAAGGAATGATCGTAGCTCTGTCACATTGTTGGGCGTTGGAGCATTCACAATTGCTTCAATTTTCGCCTTCACTGGGCGCAGTCCATTGGAATCTACTTTGAGTCCAAGGTAGACCACCTCTGATTGTGCAAATGCACATTTGCTCTTTCGTAATTTTACGTTGTGGCAGTTCAATCGTGTGAGAACTTGCTCGAGTATCTCCAGATGTTCTTCCATGCCCACTGTGAATATCAGTAGATCATCCTGGTTGCACACACAGTGCGGAATGCCTTGCAACATTTTGTCCATGACGGACTGAAAGATTTTCGGGGAAGATTTCACACCATAGGGCAGCTTTGTGTATGAATACAAGCCCTTATGTGTGTTGATGGTCAAGCACTGCTGACTTTCTTTGTCAACATTGAGTTGGGCATAAGCATGAGACAAATCCAGCTTAGTGAAGACTCTTGCTCCGCTAAGTTCTGCATACAGATCCTGCGAGGTTGGCAAAGGATACTGTTCGTCATCAACAACTTGGTTGATTGTGACTTTGTAGTCACCGCATAGTCGAACAGTTTTGTCAGCCTTAAGCACAGCCACAACTGGCGTTGCCCAGTTGCTCTGGTCTGTTTTCACGAGTACTCCATTCCGCTCCAACCTGTTGAGTTCTTCCTCCACTTGTTGCTTTAGCGCATATGGTACCGGTCTTGGTCGATAATATACAGGTGTCGCATCTTGCTGCAGTCGAATGTGTGCAGAGTATCCTGTTATTCCCGTGTAACTGTCAGCAAATATATCAGCGTGTTTGCTAACGACATTTTCAAGACGTGATTTGGACACATCAATGCTGAAAATGTTCTTCCAGTCTAATTTTATTTTACGCAGCCAATCCTTTCCAAGGAGGGTCGGTTTATTTCTGTAGCTGGCCACTATGATGGGCAGTGTTACTGACTGTCCATTACACTGAACTTTACAATTCATTTGTCCGCACGTCTCCAAGGCTTCGCCGGAGTAGGTTCTCAACTTGACCTTACTCTCGGACAATGATATCTGTGAGAACTTTGTTTCGTACAAGTCTTTGCTCATGACCGAACAGTCAGCTGCCGTGTCAATGCACATATCAATTAACTGTTCATTAACCAATAGTTTAATTCGAAAGTCCTTGTCTTGGCTGGTTGTAGGCTTATTGACATCAGTTGCATGAATGATGTACAACCCAAGTTCATTGTCATCCGGGTTCATCTCTAAGTTGTGAACTCCTTTCTGGTGTTGTCGTGTGTTTCCCACTGTAAGCTTGGCCCGACATGCTGAGGCGATATGACCTTTCTTCAGGCAGTTATAGCACTTAGCTGTTTTGAACTGACAGGATTGGGATGGGTGATTACCGTTGCAACAATAACAACTGGCTGCACTCGGCTCCCCGCCATATTTCGGTTTCAGTTTGGCCCTAGGCGCTGCTTTGTGAGTGTACACGGCCACTGCAGTATGTGGTGAACGAAACTCGCGAGCATTCTTTGATGCCATCTCCATTGTAGTAGCAATCTTGCATGCTATCTCAAACGTAAGATCAGGAGTGCTCATGAGTCTGGACTGAATTCGTTCGTCCACTAGACCACAAACAAATCTGTCGCGTAGTGCGCGTTCAAGAAAGGCTCCAAAGTTACAGTGCAATGTTAACTTTTTTAAGGCAACAATGTACTCATTGATTGTCTCGTTTTGCTTCTGGTTTCTCGTGCCGAATTTGTAGCTTTCTGCAATTTCCAGAGGCTTTGGGTTGAAGTGCTCCTCCAACTTCTTTCTAATGTCACAGAATGGCACATCTTTTGCCTTTATGGGCGCAAGGATATTCACGAGTGTGCCGTACACTTCAGGTCCGATCACCGTGAGCAGAATCGCTTTCATGCGTTCACGAACGGCCCTGTTTGTTTCAGCCACTACCTCTCCTTCACCACTGGTCTCTGTGATGTTGTTTGCCATGAAGAACATGTTTGCTCTCTCCATATAGGAGCTGAACGGCTCTCTACTTTTGTCAAAGATGCCCAGGCTTCCGATATAGCCCGTGGATGCCGCCATTTTGTCCCTCTCTTTTTTTTTTAACAAAGGAATGAGGAGAGGTTTTTTTTTTCTTTGCACAAGCTCAGATTTCCTGCCTGTTCTGGTGTAGCAAAGCACCTAAAACTTAGCAGTACAAAAGCTATGCAAAACAAACTCAGTCTCCTCCACAATCCCGTCCTCGTCGCCAATTTTGTTATGTTCAACACGGCATAAAGATAAAGTACACTCACACGTTAGTTGCCTGAATCACACCAGCCTTTATTTACCCAGCATTCCTAGCTCAAGGAACGCCCACTCATTAACATGGCACATGAATATGCATGAATACATTACAGCGGCAAGGCCACGCAGGGCGATGAAGGGCCTGCGAGCGGGTCGATCGTACCTCGCGCTCCGGGGCGGTCGAAGCTGCTACAGCTGGAGCTCCCGAAAGCCGGTCGCCAACCAGGGACCTGCGAACTCCAGATGTTGCGGTCTGCAGGGCCCACGGCCGAAGCCTCCGAGATGGTAAGTCCAGGCCCTGCAACCGGAGTCTTCAAGGTCGATCCCAGCTGGAGGCCACCGACTCCACGGTGTTAGGCCATAGCGCGAACGGAGATACGACACGGTAAAGGTCGCGTCTCCGTTGAGGAGGAGATTGGAAAAAAAGGTTTCCTCCACCCCCCCACCACCCCCCACATAGAGTTAAAAATAGATCAAAAGAAACATTAAAACGATGACAATAGACAAAAACAAAAAAAAGACAGAGAGACTGCCGGTGAGCTGCAGCTGCAGAATGCAGCCACGCCCCGTAATATGGGATATTAGACTTCTTATTACATTATCAAATACGGTCAGATATAATTTGATGTGTTTTTTTCCCAGGTGAAGGAATTAGGAGCTGTAATATACAACTGCAGCTGCCTTGCCAATGATTTTGCCAAAATATTTGAAACTTATTGGAGTCTTGGACTGCCAAATGCCACCATTCCCACACCATGGCCATCTTCTTATTCCACAAAGTTTAATAAAGAAACACCTCTTGATGTTAAACTGAATGGAACTGCTGCAAAAGTGTACTTCTCAGTGAGTAGATTTTTTTTTTAAAAGGAGGTTGTTGGATAGACCAACCTTTTGACTGAAAGAACAATGTCCATGATAGACACAAAATGCTGGAGTAACTCAGCAGGTCAAGCAGCATCTCCGGAGAAAATGGTTTGGTGACTTTTTGGGTCAAGGCCCCATGATAAGTGCTGGCATTTATATTAACAAACGGTTTGAGAGCATATTTTTCAATTGCTGGGGAATTTACGGAGATTGACCCTCAGATCCTGCTTAGTCCACATTCTATAATGGCTGTAGAAATCGTTAATGCTTGGATTACGTTTTAAAATACAATGTTTATGAAGTCTACATGGCTAGGTTGTGCAGCTAAGACTATTCATCAGCTCCTTTTTCTAATTGATTCTGTTCTGGACTTCATCTGTGAGCATGGATCTAAAAGTAGTATAAGAAAATAACTGCAGATGCTGGTACAAATCGATTTATTCACAAAATGCTGGAGTAACTCAGCAGGTCAGGCAGCATCTCGGGAGAGAAGGAATGGGTGACGTTTCAGGTCGAGACCAAGGGTCACCCATTCCTTCTCTCCCGAGATGCTGCCTGACCTGCTGAGTTACTCCAGCATTTTGTGAATAAATCAGCATGGATCTAAATCCTGTTGTGGGTGTATCTGTACTAATTCTCAGTAGGGTGTATGCACCTTAACAATGGCTTCAGTGTTACCCAAACCATCTTTACTGAAGGGAGGTATGTGTGGAGACCCATATGAAAGAAAAGTTAAGTTCCTCTTCTGAGGCTGAAACGCACACAGTAGAAAAAAATATACTAATATTACAGTCGTACAGCATGGAAACGGGCCCTTCAGCCCAACTTGCCCATGCCGACCAAGATCCCCCATCTACACTAGTCCCATCTGCCTGGTTTAACCTATAGTCGAACAGTCAAACACCCCGCCTGAGATACGCCTACTTCCTGGTTCGCGACGAACTAGTGCTCCAGGACGGAATCATAGTCAAGGGCCACAAAGCGGTGGTTCCAGCCGCACTCCGGGACGAATACTACAACGACGTCCACAGGGGTCACCCCGGCGCAGAGGCAGCCCTTCAACGGGCGCAAAGCATGTTTTACTGGCCCGGGATGAACCGAAACGTGCGCTGTCTGCAACAGCCTGGCGCCACATCAGCAGAAGCAGCCCCTACTGCCCCAACCAGTCCCGCCTCTTCCATGGTCCTCGTTGGCTACCGACATCTTCGAATGGTACGGGAAACACTACCTAGTTTTGGTTGACTCTTACTCGGGCTGTTCGAGATAGATCTTCTGCAGACCATTTCCTCGGAGGCTGTGATCGAGAAGCTGCAACGGCACCTCTCTGTACATGGCTCCCCTGCACGTATTCAGTCTGACAACGGCAGGCAATTCACCAGCCAAGCATTTAAGAACTTTGGTAAACGATGGGACTTCCAACACATTACCAGCAGCCCCGAATTCCCGCAGACCAATGGGTTCGCCGAACGCGCCGTCCGGAGTGCGAAACAACTCATGGAACGAGCCTACCTTGCAAAATACGATGTATACCTGGACTTACTCAATCTACGGAACATTGCATGGGATCCTGTCCTAGGCTCGCCAGCCCAGCGACTAATGTCTCACCAATCCCGTGCTCCCCTGCCTGTCTCCCAGCAGCTACTCCAGCCCCACATTCGGTCCCCGCCCGTGGTGCAGAAGCAACTACAACGTCAACGGGACACACAGAAGCGGTTCTTCGACAAGTCCAGTAAGCCACTCACACCTCTTGCACGTGGACAAGTGGTTCGTCTGCAAACCGACAAGGGCCACACACGACTGGGACACATTTACGGCCCTTCCACGGAGCCACGTTCATACCTGGTCGAAGTGGACGGGGTCATCTACAGGCGCAATCGTCAACACATCCTTCCGGTGAAGGAACCGCGTCCTGCGACTCCGAGTTCTGACGCCCTGCATCTCGTGTTCACTCCCACAGTTGATTCAGCTTCCCCACCACCAACCGTTGTTCCTGCCGTGGGTTCCCCGCATCGGTCGGTGCCTGGCACGCCCATGTCGTCTCCCACAAATCGTCTGTTGCGTCCCCACTCTCCTCTCCCGTCTGTTCTCCCGCAAAAGGTGGCGGCACGGTGGCGCAGCGGTAGAATTGCTACCTTACAGCGAATGCAGCGCCGGAGACTCAGGTTCGATTCTGACTACGGGCGCCGTCTGTACGGAGTTTGTACGTTCTTCCCGTGACCTGCGTGGGTTTTCTCCGAGATCTTCGGTTTCCTCCTACACTTCAAAGACGTACAGGTATGTAGGTTAATTGGCTGGGCAAATGTAGAAATTGTCCTTAGTGGGTGTAGCGGGGACCGCTGGACGGCGCGGACCCGGTGGGCCGAAGGGCCTGTTTCTGCGCTGTATCTCTAAAAAAAAATCTAGAACGGAGGTGAGGCGGTCTCTTACCGCACGAGGGCCGGACGGGTTTGTAGGGACAGATTGGTTTGAGTGCTTTGCTGTTCAGAGCTGCAGATTTGTTGCAATTTTGTATCAATTATTGCAAAGTCTGGAAAATATTATTGTGGTGCAGTTCTCATCTCTCCTCAGTTCTATTCCTCCCCTTTCCCACCTCAATCGTAAACTTATGCAAATAGACCTGAAATATAGCAGTCTGACTCCTTAACAGCCAACGGTCCTTTATATTGTGGTCCACTTTATAATTCCCATTTTATTCTGTGTCCACATTCCTAATATTCTCCCATTGTTTCTCTGTTCCCCTCCCCATTGCCCTCTCCTTATCTCCCCATTCCTGTTCTCCCCTTCCCTTTAACTTTCCACTCATACATGCTGTTTTTCCTTCATTCCATTTTTTAAAAACTCACTCTTTTCTCCTATACAGCTTTGCTTTCCAGCTCAGTAGACACAAAATGCTGGAGTAACGCAGCGGGTCAGGCAGCATCTCAGGAGAGAAAGAATGGGTGACATTTCAGGTCGAGACCCTTCTTCAGACTCTCTCCTGTCTCTTCTGTACTTATTGCTTTTCTGCCTTTTCTTCCACCATTTTGGTTTCCTATATCCACACCGCTCTTTTTCTATTTCTCCATTTTCCTTCACACATTTTCCCAATCCTTTACCCCTCCACCTTGCCACCCTAATCCAGGCTATTCCCCTACGTCTGGTGGAAATGTAGTGGAGCACAGTAAAGCTTATATAAGTCTGATACTTGACGAATGTGATGTCTTTTAATGTTTTTTTGTTTGATTGGTTCATTTGATGTAGTCCTGATCTTATAGTCTACCTTGTTGTGCCCTTGCACTTTTTTTTATCTGTACTTTCACTTCGTTGCAACACTATATTCTGCACTCTGTTAATATTTTTCTTTGCACCACCTGTGTACATGCGTATGGTTTGATAGTTCTGATGTATGGCATGATTTGCCTGGAAAGCATGCTTCTCACTGTATCTCAGTGCTCATGACAATAAAACCAATACCAATCGTTGAAAGAGCCGTGTTTAAAACATGTCAAGGATGTTATTTATATCAATGCACTTGCACTATTAAAGCCATATAGATACACATAAGACATAGTTCATAAGACATAGGAGCAGAATTAAGCCATATGGCCCATCAAGTCTACTTCGCCATTCGATCATGGCTGATCTGTTTTCCCTCTCAACCTCATTCTCCTGCCTTCTTCATATAACCTTTGACTACTAAACAATAATCTATCAATTTCCACTTTAGAAATACAAATGACGGTCTCCACTGCCTTCTGTGGCAATTAATTCCACAGATTTACCATCCTCCTTCACGCCATTCTGAAGCTCCATTGTTTATTCTGAGTGTGTGTACTCTGGTCCTGGACTATCCCACTACTGGAAGCATCCTCCCATATCCACTCTATCTCAGCCATTATACAGAAACCAGGGATATCAATTCAAACTAGCAATTAACAATCACTGGATTGCAACTGAGATTAAAGAAAACTTTTCAGGTACTGACCATAATTATTGATTTATCTAGAGTTCTCCTCCAAGGATGTGTCCTAAAGGCCGGACTACTGACCTTGATGCTATTCTTAGTGGCATAAATGCTGCCAGACTGTTTATCTTTATTTCTGTCATGGAATATTTTCCAACGTCACGTTTTCAAAAGCATATACTGTAAGTAAAAGGGGTTACTTGTACTTCAGGGACACAATTACAGTATTCACGTAATTGGAATCCTTTATGTGATTGTAAATCTCGCATTTTACCTAGATATTGGCCGCTTATTGATGACTCGCTGAGGAGAGCAGCCATAGAGCGTTGTGTTCACATCCAACTTCTGGTCGGTTACTGGAAGCATTCAGATAAATCCATGCTGGCCTATCTTCAGTCACTGCAGGTTCTAAGAGACATCAAGAAAGTCCATTTTGATGTGGTATTTAAAATGATTTTTTACTTAAAAAAATTACTTGCTGCACTAATGGTGGCTGAGAATTTATTCATTCTCACAGCTCATTCCCAGGTTAAGAACACCTGATTAATATACATTTGATCAAATACTTGGGAGAGTCTGGATGGGGAGGAGGGGTGGGTTTGCCGGCTGCTGAGAGAGACATCTGCTGTGTGGAAACTCAGACTGCTACGGCATATCTGGATAGTCATAGAGTCTGACAGTGTGGAAACAGGCCCTTCGGCCCAACTTTCCCACACCAGCCAACATGTCTCACCTGCCTGCGTTTGACCCATATCCCTCTAAACTGTCGTAACCATGTACCTGTCTAAATGTTTCTTAAATGTTGCAAAAATACCTACTTAAACAACTTCCTCCAGCAGCTCGATCTATACACCACCACCCTTGTGTGAAAAAGTTCATAGTTGAGTTAAACACAATGTTTGAGTTTAACTACACATTGCCCTAGGCTGGCCGATGTTTTTTATTAAAATATGTTATCGGGCAGCTGCATTTCCGATTAACGAACTGTTCAGATTATAAACCGTTCTTGGGGACGAATCCTGTGATCACCTAGGGAGGACCTGTAATTTATTAATGTAAGGATAAATACAGAAATGTATATGGTGTAACATCAATTCCTATTTTAAACACTTCATTGGTACTCTAAAACAATGTCATTGTAATCTACGTGCCATTGAAATATTTGGACTGTTGTTGTGAGGAATACTTAGACAATTAAAAAAAATCATTTTAGGGCCCTTAAAATCTATGGAATATCAAATTATTTTGGGGAGGTTGTTAAAGTTGCAGTGCTCTTTGAATATTTTATGCATAATGTACATTCTTGTTGATTAATAGTAACAGAAATATTACCCTTTTCTAGAAGCTCTTCATTGTTCCAACGGGTAACTTTAGCAACATTCCTTATGCAAGACTGAGTCATGGCAAATACTTTGTAACAGAAAATATTGCATATATAGGTAAGAGCATTATCCTTTTCTCAAAAAGCGTCGGTGTTCCAATCGATCAATAAATGGAAAAAGGCTACAAATAGTATTAGAGTTATAAAGTCATACAGAGTGGAAACTGGCTCTTCAGACCCACCCACACTGGCCAACATGCCCCATTTACATTGGTCCCACCTGCTTGCGTTTAAGCCCATATCCCACCAAACCTATCCTATCCACGTACCTGCCTAAATGTTTCTTAAACATTGTGATAGTACCTGCCTCAACTACCTCCTCTGGCAGCTTGCTCTATATTCCTACCACCCATTCCTTAAAAACGTTGCCCTTCTGGTTCTTTCCTACACATTTACGACATATCCTGCCCTTCTGGTTCCTATTAAATCATTCCCCCCTCACTTTAAACCTACGTCCTTGAGTAGACACAAAATGCTGGAGTAACTCAGTGGGTCAGGCAGCATTTCAGGAGAAAGAATAGGTGACATTTTGGGTCAGAACCCTTCTTCAGACCCTGAAGTTTACACTTCAAAATAAATTGAAGAGTGAAAACATTGGTGAAATATGCTGATGTAGTGGCCTGGACGTGGCCAGAAATAGGCTCACAACCTGCATTAAAGAACTTTCAAAACCTGCCTGGCGTCCACAGCAGCGTTGCACCTCCAGGACCACAGACAACGTCCTCGAACTGCAGGCCCGAAACTGCCATGCGATAGGCGGCCATTTCCTCGTCCACCAGCTATGCGGCTGCCAGGGCGGAATAATCAATACCACCGGCCGCTTGGAGAACGCGTGGACCGCGGGTCTAGATAAGGCGTCGGCCACCCTGTTGTACTTGCCCTCCACAAAGCGGATTTAGGTGGTGTACTCGGACACGTACGCCAACTGCCTCTGCTGCCACGCAGACCATGGATCTGAAACCTTGGCAAATGCGAAGGTGGGCGGCTTGTGATCTGTAAAGGCAGTGAAGGGCCTCCCCTCCAGGAAGTACCAAAAGTGGCGTAGTGTGAGGTACAGGGCGAGGAGCTCACGGTCAAAAGCGCTGTAACGTCGCTGAGCGCCGCTGAGGTGCCTGCTGAAGAAGGTGAGCGGCCGCCAGCACCCGTCAATGAGCTGCTCCAGCACCGCCCCGACCGCCACCTCAGAAACGTCCACCGTCAGGGCGGTTGGGGCATCCTCCCTTGGATGGACAAGCATTGTGGCCCCGTGCGGCCAGGGCCTCCTCGGCATGCTCGAACGCCGCTCCTGCTTCGTCGGACCACTCGACTTCCTTGCGACGACCAGTCCGGAGGTGGAAAAGCGGGCGCATGAGTCCTGCTACCGCCGGCAAGAAGCGGTGATATAAAGAGACCATCCCTACGAATTCTTGCAGGCCCTTAACGGTGGTTGGACGGGGGAACTGGCGGACAGCGTCCACCCTGGCCGGAAGAGGTACCACCCCTTGTGGAGTCACGTGGTGGCCGAGGAAGTCGATGGCCGTCACCCCGAAACAGCACTTGGACATGTTGATAGCCAACCCGTAATCGCTGAGGAGCTGACACAGCTGGTGGAGGTGGGTGCGGAGCTCCTGCCGCGAGCGGCTGGCTACGAGTACGTCATCCAAGTAGACGAATACGAAGTCCAGGCCAGGGCACACACAGTCCATAAGCTGTTGGAAGGCCTGTGCGGCGTTCTTCAACCCGAACGGCATCGTCAAGAATTCAAACAGCCCGAACGGTGTAATAATGGCTGTCTTAGGGATGTCGTCGGGGTGGACCGGAATTTGGTTGTACCCACGCACAAGGTCCACCTTGGAGAACACTGATGCTCCGGCCAGGTGAGCATTGAAGTCCTGGATGTGCGGGACCGGGTACCTGTCGACAACGGTCGCATCATTCAGGCGACAGTAGTCCCCACACGGGCGCCAGCCCCCATCCGCCTTGGCGACCATGTGGAGCGGTGACGCCCATGGGCTATCGGAGGGGCGCTAGACTGTCTGGTGCATGACGCCGCGCACGGGCGTGCATGGGCGGCCCGGTAGTAGGGATGTGGTACTCCACCCCGTGCTTGGGGGCGGAGGATCGGAAGTGGGGTTCGATGATACCCGGGAAATCCGTCAGGATGCGCGCATAAGTCACATCCACGGACGACAGGGGGCCAACATGGAGGGAGACCGGCTCCAGAGTGCTGCAGTGCACCAGGCGCTGCTGCCTGACATCCACGAGCATTGAATGCGCTCGCAGGAAGTTGGCGCCCAGCAGCGGCTGGGAAACGTCGGCAACGACAAACCCCCACGTAAACCAGCTATGGCCGAAGTTGAGGGCGAGCGTGCGTACCCCGTAAGTATTGATAGGGCTCCTGTTCGCCGCTGTGAGGAGGGGGCCGCGTTTGCCCGCACGGATGTCGGCGATGGAAGGAGGCAGGACGCTCACCTCCGCTCCGGTGTACACGAGGAACCGACCCCCGGTGCGACGATCCCGAGCGAACACGCGATGGATCTGGCCAGCCGCCGAAGGAATCATTGACGGCCGGCCCCTGCGTTTCCCGGGAAGGCACAAGGCGGGCGACATTGCTTGACTGTTGCTCCCCAGCGGCGGTGATAATAGCACCAGCCCCCTATGCTGGTGTCCGGTGGTATAGGCGATGGTCCTGACTGGACCAACCACCAGCGACCTCTGGTGGCCTCCAGCGGTATAGGAGGTGGTGCTGACTGGGCCGACCACCAGCGACCTCTGCTGGCGTCGAAAGGAACTGCCGGCGGGCCGTGCGGAGTCGACGTTCCTGCGCCGGGGTGCCCGATGGCTGCCAGATTTCGCTGCGGAGGTCGCCCTGAGACGCGGTCGACGGAGGTCCCGACCTGCTGTGCGCCTCCCGACGCCGCTGAGACAACAGCCAGCGCTTCCAGTTCCTCGTTAAGGGCCATCCACAGCTGGTCAGCGTGCTCGCCCAGCGCCTCCGTTTTGATGAAGGGATCACTGGCGAGCTGTAGGCGGATGTCGGCTGGGAGCTGCCGAAGGTAAGCATGTTTGAACAAGCAACAGGGCTCATGGTCGCCCGTAAGCATGTCCTCCAGGTGGGCTGAAGGCCGGGTTGTGCATTGTTCTGGTCCATCACGACGCGTGATGAACGTCGGGGTCACCAATATAGTGGCCTGGACGTGGCCAGAAATAGACTGGATGCCAGGCAGGTTTTGAAAGTTCTTTAATGCAGGTTGTGAGCATCCACTCACAACGAGTTCCACCGAAGGGATGAACACCCCCCAAAAAGCTCTGGGTAAAAACCCCGTAGCCTGTGGGCAGTCCCTCATCCCTGTCCGTCAAGTGCCGAGGGGACTGACCCTAGGAGTGGCCTAATACCCAGGGACCGCCACACTGATAAATTTAAATCTCAATTTGGTATCTTAGATATGAACAAATGCCTATATTGTAGAGGTGATTAAATACCAAATGTGGTTTATTGTAAAAAGTAGAATGTAGAACAGTATAGCAAAGGAATGGCCCTTCGGCATCAATTACACTTGAATCAGCAATCGGTAAACAGATTAAATATGAGTAGTTGCAATTTAGGACTTACTCCTCGCTAGTTCTATTTCCCTGGAACAATTGTTATCATCAGCAAAGGTGCACAAATCACTAAATGTACCACGTCCAATGCAATCTGTCCAATACATTGACAGAGGACTCGTGAGATGTGGATTGCCTTGATTGCCAGTCAGTGCCGAGATTTATGGTTGGAGTCCTTGATATGCTATAGAAATTATAATCAAAAATGTTCTTGCATTATGTAGTAGGAAACAAGAGAAAATTTGTTTACACTTGCAAAATAAAAATTCCACTCCCAATTGCTTTTATATATACTGATAAGTATTTCGCAGATTTTGGAGGGAGGGATATCTACTTTGCTTGAAGCTGCAAGTACATTGATTTCATTCCCTACGATGTCTTCCAGGTACTTCAAATTGGTCTTTTGACTACTTCAATTCTACAACTGGCGTGAGCTTGCTGATAAATCAGACTTCAGAAGATGAGGAAGAGGCTGATAACACAGCTCACCTTCAGCTAAAAAATCTGTTTCAGAGAGACTGGAATTCCAACTATTCCATAACCTTGGATGATTTGAAAGATGACCTGCTTTTTGTGTAAAATTAATGGTTTAAAATGATTCTTTGCAGGTGCCTTCAGGGTGAAAGACTAACTAAGAGTTGATCTTTTCAACTCAGACTGCCTCTGTCTCCCATGCTCCTCTTAAACCCAAAGGGTTAAGAGTGACGCAGCAGCAGAGTTGCTGCCTTACAATGCCGGACACCCAGGTATGATCCTGACTAGGTGCTGTCTGTACGGAGTCTTACATTCTTTCTGTGACTGTGTGGGTTTTCTACGGGTGCTCTGGTTTCCTCTAACATTCCAAAGATGTGCAGGTTTGTTGGTTAATTGGCTTCTGTAAAGTGTCCCTGGGGTGTAAGATAGAACTAGTGTACAGGTGATCATTGGCTGGCTCGGATGTAGTGGGCTGAAGAGCCTGTTTCCACACTGCATCTCAAAATTAAACTTAAAAAGTTGGAGGAATATGTGAGGCAAGGTCTCCCGACAGTGAAGACTAGTGCAGGAGACAGAGGCCACCTGTGTAATTAGGCTTTTGGTACATGCTGACTGTTGATGGCAGCTGAGTGAGATGCTTCCATTCCCTGTAGGATAAATCTACCTGTATCTACATGGAAATTGCATGCTGGACCCTGCCAAAAGATCACTGTCAATGACGGGCTGCACCTGGTGGGTAGTTGAAGATGCTTTAAGGTTTTCTGCGAGTGATCTGAAGGTTCAAGTCTATACCTTCAACTTTGTGTGACGAGGCATCGAGGGTGAGGTTTGGGTGGGAGTGTTGCAGTTTGGGGAAATGGGCGAACCCGAAACGTCACCGATCAATGATATACAAAAATGCTGCCTGACCCGCTGAGTTACTGCAGCACTTTGGGCAGCAGAGCAGCAGTCGAGTTGCTGCCTTACAGCACCAGAGACTCAGGTTTGATCCTGACTATGGGTGCCATCTGTAGTTTGCACTTTCTCCCTGTGACTACATGTGTTTTATCCAGGTGCTCTGGTTTCCTCCCACATTTAAAAGATGTACAGGTTTGTAGGTTAATTGGCTTCTGGAAATTGTCCCCAGTGTGTCGGATAGAACAAGTGTACAGGTGATAACTGGCCGGCATGGACTTGGGTAGACCAAAGGTCCTGTTTCCTCACTGTATCTCTAAACTCAACTTGGTGCCTTAAATCCATGCTTCCTAGGTCAAAAAGAATCTTCCTATTTACTCCACCTAGCCCCTCATAATTTTGTATACCTCCACTTATTTTAAGAACAACTTTCCCAAAGAAATGCTAGTTTATTATTTCATCATGTAACTTAAAGTTTAAAAATTCTAAAAGTAAAATGGATTATTAAAAGTAAGCTGCTGCAATATTTTTTTTTTGCAAATACATAATAAATTTAGCAGAGAAGCTATAATCTAATTTAGAAGTTTTGTAACTAAAAAGTTATTTATTTTACACTGTGGATTAAAAGTAATTCAATAAATGATTGCCTTTTTGTCACCCTGCATTGAAGGTTGTCAATGGGAAGTTCTGCTTTATGAACCAGTTGGAGATACCACAATATAAAATCGGCACAATGGCAATGCTAAGAATCTGAAATAAAATCAGAAATTACTGGAAATAACTCAGCAGGTTATTTAAGGCATGAAACCAATAGCAATTTAGAATTGCGATTGATTCAATAGACAATAGGTACAGGAGTAGGCCATTTGGCCCTTTGAGCCAGCACCGCCATTCACTGTGATCATGGCTGATCATCCACCATAAGATTATCCACCATAAGATCATCCACATCATCTCCCTCTGAAACCCAACAACCGGTCAAATTTAATCAGCCTCATGCACTGCCTTGAGGACATAAAATGTTGGATGGCACAGAACTTCCTTGAAACTAAACGAGAACAAGTCTGAGGTCATCCTATTCGGCCCCCCCGATTCCATCAAAACGATAACAGGCAGCCTTGGAAGCCTATCCTCCCTAGTCAAACTGCATGTCAAAAACCTTGGCGTGATATTTGACTCTGCATTAAAGTTTGACAAGCAAGTCAACGCTGTGGTAAAAAACAGCTTCTTCCAGCTTCGTACCATAGCTAAAATCAAACCATTCCTCCAATTTGACAACATTGAAAAAATCATCCACGCATTCATTTCCTCCCGCCTAGACTACTGCAACTCCCTATACACTGGGATCAGCCAATCATCCCTGTCCCGCATGCAATTGGTCCAAAACGCCGCAGCGAGACTCCTGACAGATACCCGTAAAAGGGACCACATCAACCCGATTCTGGCCTCTCTCCACTGGCTCCCAGTACAGTACAGAATCAACTTCAAGCTCCTCCTATTCACATACAAAGCCCTAAACGGGCTTGCCCCCCCCGATATCAAAAATCTTCTAGCCCACCACTCTATCTCCAGGTTCCTCAGGTCGGCCGACTTGGGGCTACTGACTATCCCGCGGTCTAGGCTTAAGCTCAGGGGTGACCGCGCTTTTGTGGTTGCAGCTCCTAGACTGTGGAACAGCATCCCTCTCCCCATCAGAACTGCCCCCTCCATCGACTCCTTTAAGTCCAGGCTCAGAACCTATTTCTACTCCCTAGCGTTTGAGGCCCTCTGAGGGGGCGCTGTGAACTGTTTATGTATGTGCTGTTATGTTTGTGTGCCATTGTATGTTCGTTCTTAGTACCTGAACTGATGTACAGCACTTTGGTCAACGTGGGTTGCTTTTAAATGTGCTATACAAATAAAATTGACTTGACTTGACTTGACTTGAAGTACCTTGTTACGGCCTTCTCCCCATATCCCTTGACTCCGCTATCTTTAAGAGCTCTATCTAACTCTCTCTTGAAAGCATCCAGAGAATCGGCCTCCACTGCCTTCTGAGGCAGAAATTTACTTATGTCGCCTTTGATGGTGGAGGAATACTAATTGCTCATAAGGATGTGTTTGATAGCTGAAACTTACAATCCTTGCAAAATCACAGAAATAATAAAATGGTAGAATGAATAAACAGGATCAGCCTGAACTTTGGGTCCTGAATAGCTGATGTTTGCAAAATTGCACCAGGCAGGATGCAACTATGTGATTCCTAAAGCTTGAATGCCAGGCTCCGATAGTATATCCTGTTATGCCTGGGAAGAATGTCTGGGAAAGATGATTGACAATGCTCTTGTTAAGATTAGGATGTGGTTAATTGTTGACTACTTCTGGGAGTGTGTAAACAAGAACTTCTGTGGTATGATTAGGGTCCTTACCTTCGACTAATGACTTATGGTGTGGAATATTTTATGACTAGGGTGACAAGTATATTATGTTCGATACAATTTGTGATTGATTTGAAAGAAATGTTGTGTTAAACATTCTTGCTGCAAATTCTGTATAAAAATGCTGCGAAAATGCTGTATCTTTGAGTGGAAGCATGGGGAGTGCTGAGTATGGTTCTACACCCTTAGCACTCGTCCCCCCACTCCCGTCTGATAATAATTAAAGCTTTGCTTGGTTTACCTTTAACTGTTTGTGTTGTTGTCTGTTTTAAGAACCGAACTTTAACAATGTAAAGCGAAATACTAAGAACGCAGAAAATTGGGTTAGGCTCAATCAAATGAAAGGAATCAATTGGGTGGCTACTGTGCAAATTTTGGGCTGATTTCATTCTTGCACATATGCTTTTCTCTCTAATTTATAGTTTAACTGCAATTGTGATCGTTCCTGCACAATCAGTCATTTGCTTCAGCAAATTATTTACTTAATCAGATGCTGATCTACCTTTTGATTCTGCAACTCATCGCCAATGGTTCTTACTAATTAAATTATTTTTGACAAAATTCAACAGATCACACAGGATTTTTACTAGATTTTGAAGTTTTCTAAAGTATCACAAAAAAATGAGGCTATTTGTCTCATCAAGTGAACTGTATCAATTCAGATGTTTATATGTTGATTGAATACTTATGGCATGCAGTAATAATTCACTGCAAAGTTGAAAGAAATGTTTTAATTTATCCTAACATTCTACAAACATAATAAAAGTAAACATACAATCGACAAATCTCCATTGCAAATTTGAAATTTCCCTTTGAGTGAAGTTACCTTTTTTTTTAATAAAGGTTGATTGTATTTTCCTAGTCTTTTCAACTTTATTGACTGGTGCTGTAACTGAAGAGAAATGTCTCTAGAAGAACAAAACTCTACATAAATCTGTGTATTGATTTAGAGAAGTCCAACAGGCTTACATAATCCATGCTGCCCACGTCTGCCAAGTTTACTCATGAACAGCGAGCGGCCTCTCAGGCTTCTAACCTTATTAGGTATTAATACAGAGTGATGTGCTTGAAAGGATTACAGCCGGTATTCCAAATAAAACCATGTGTTTGATTGGTCAGGTTCCATTGTGATTTAGGGCTTTCTAAAAATTGACTTTAATTCTTAGTCATTTTGCTGCATTACATGCAAAACTATTTCTCAATTCCATTTAGTTACTCTGTTACTGTTATACTATTTAACCTGTCAAAAAACAGTACAGCACGGAAACAAGCCCTTCAGCCCAACTTGTCCATTGTGTCCAAGTGTTGCCCAAAGGTTTCTTCATTTTCTTGACAGAACAACGGCATCAGGGAAAGGGAGCGGCGGAGGCATCAAGTCAAGTCAAATTTATTTGTCACATACACATACTCGATGTGCAGTGAAATGAAAGTGGCAATGCCTGCGGGTTGTGCACAAAAAGATCAAACATATGCCTCGTGGTAAATTCTTTGTGGTGCTACTTGGATGGAACCATCCAACTCCTTCTCTCTGCATTTAAAACATGGTCCATTTAAAACAGGAGCAATTCCTGCTCTCAGCACATTGAACACCTAGCGGTGAAGCCATCCCTTCCGTCACCTAAGGGAATTCACCCCCAATATCATCATGACAAGCAGACGTTTGTCCAACACTGGAAGAGCTGCACACCATGGTCAACAAACATTAGACTACATAACCTGACCCCTTTCCCATCATGGCTTGGGACTTCAACTGGACCAGTTTTAAGAAGTCACTTCCTCACTACCACTAGCATGCGGCCTGCAGCACCAGAGGATCAAACATCTTCCATCACTGCTATTCCACCGTCAAAGATGCTAATCCCTCCAATGGACCTGAACGAAACCACCACTGTTGCTATCGGCTTAATAAAGAAATGAGTGGAGGAGTGTCTTTCCACCGAAACCATACAAATGTTCTTTATTCAGAAGCTTTGGATGAACCAGAAGGTTGGCAATCTACTGAGGACCAGATCTTGGGCATTCAAGTCAGGTGATGTGGGTTCATATAGGAAGTCCAGGTAAGACCTCGATAAGGCCATCGGAAAGGCAAGGAGCCACTTTTGCTCTAATTTGGAGGGTGAGTCGGGTGTTCAATGGTTATGGCAAGGCTTGTACACCAACACTTCTTACAAGCTGAAACCAAATGGCAGCTCAAACAACAGTGAGGCATCACTCCCGGCCGAGCTCAGTGTACTTTGTACACGGTAAATTGTACTCTGCCACATTTCCAGTCTTCCATATGATTGGTTAGGAAATCCAAGCCTCAGTGTTTATTGGCACCTGTGATGAATGGACATTTCATTAAACGTACAAGAAAATGGGTCATGGCTGTCGATCATACCCCAATACGCTTTAGCTCCACAGTAAGCGGAGGGGACTTGGTTAGCCAAACAATGTTGAAGATCAGCAGGCATAATGTCATGCAGTGCAGAAACAAGCCCTTCAGCCCAACTTGTCCAGGCTCAATCAAGATGCCCCATCTAAACTAGTCCCATTTGCCCGTGTGTGGCTTATCTAAACTTCCCTGTTCATGTACTGTCCAGATGTCTTTTAAATGTTTTTTTATGTATCTGCCTCTTCTACCTCCTCTGGCAGCTCAATCCATATATCCACCTCCAATTGTGTGAAAAAGTTGTTCCTTAGGTTCCTATTAACTGTCTCAAGAAAATCAAGAGTTGAGAGTGTTTTATTGTTATATATATCTATACCAAAATGGAACAATGATATTCTTAATTGCAGTCGCACAATGGTTTTGTAAACACAGTATTCAATAGGTAACGTAACAAAAAACATTAAAAAGTTCAATAAATTTTTTAAAACTAATAGCGTAAAAAGCAAAACAAAGTATTGCAGATAGCAAAAATGGTTATCAAAAATTACAGTAGGATCTTGATCAGCTGGGCAACTGGGTGGTGGAATAGTCAATGGTGTTTAATGCAGGTAAATGCGAGGTATTGTATTTAGAGGTCAAACTAAGGCAGCATTTTCACAATGGCAAGGCTCTGGAGAGTGTTTTAGAGCAGAGGGATCTCTGAGTGCAGATACATAGTTCCCTAAAAATGGCGTCGCAGGTACATTGGGTGGTCAGGTAGGCTTTCGGTACATTGGCCTTCATCAGTCAGAGTATTGAGGATAGAAGTTGGGATGTTATTTTAGGGTTGTACAAGTCATTGCTGAGGTCACACTGTGTTCAGGTTTGGTCACCCTGCTATAGGATGCTCAGAAATCCAGTTCCTTAAGCTTGGTAACAGGTTTGGACGGGATAATGGTGTTGAACACCGGGTTCTAGTCTATGAACATCCGGCTGACATATGTCAAATATGTCAAAATGGTCCAGTGCAGAGTGGAGAGCCAGAGAGATTGCATTCCCTGTTTATCTATTGTGGCGGTTGGCAAATTGTAGATATCACTGTGGATAGAGTTGAGGAATTGTAAAGGCAAGAAGACACCAATTGGTGTTATTTACAGACCCCCAAATAGTAGCCCGGATGTAGGGTGTAAGATGCAGCAGGAGTTAAAACTGGCATGTAGGAAAGGTAACACCACTGTGGTGATGGGGGATTTCAATATGCAGGTAGACTGGGAAAATCAGGTTGGTTCTGGACCCCAAGAAAGAGAGTTTGTAGAGTGCCTACGAGATGGATTCTTAGAGCAGCTTGTAATGGACCCTACCAGAGAAAAGGCAATTCTGGATTTAGTGTTGTCCAGTGAACCAGATTTGATAAGAGAACTCGAGGTAAAGGAACCGCTAGGAGGTAGTCACCATAATATGATTAGTTTTAATCTGTAATTTGAGAAGGAGAAGGTTAAATCGGAAGTGTCAGTGTTGCAGTTGAACAAAGGGGACTATGGAGGCATGAAAGAGGAGCTCGCCAAGGTAGACTGGAAAGGGATCCTAGCAGGATTGACGGTGGAACAGCAATGGCAGGAATTTCTGGGCATAATCCGGAAGACGCAGGATCATTTCATTCCAAAAAGGAAGAAAGATTCTAAGGGGAGTAGGAGGCAACTGTGGCTGACAAGGGAAGTTAGGGATGGAATAAAACTAAAAGAAAAGATGTATAACACAGCAAAGAGTAGCTGGAAGCCAGAGGATTGGGAAACTTTCATAGGACAACAGAAGGTAACAAAACGGGCAATAGGGGCTGAAAAGATGAAGTACGAGGAGAAGCTGGCCAAGAATATAAAGGAGGACAGTAAAAGCTTCTTTAGATATATTAAGAAAAAAAGAGTAGCAAAGTCAAATGTGGGTCCTTTGAAGGTAGACACGGGTGAAATTATTATGGGTAACAAGGAAATGGCAGAAGAGTTGAACAGGTACTTCGGATCTGTCTTCACTAAAGAAGATACAAACAATCTCCCAGATGAACTGGAGGACTGAGGATCTAGGGGAGTAGAGGAACTGAAATAAATTTTCAATAGGCGAGATATAGTATTGGGTAGACTAATGGGACTGAAGGATGATAAATCCCCAGGGCCTGATGGTCTGCATACCAGGGTCCTCAGGGAGGTGGCTCTAGAAATACTGGATGCATTGGTGATCATTTTCCAATGTTCAATAGATTCAGGATCAGTTCCTGTGGATTGGATGATAGCTAATGTTATCCCACTTTTCAAGAAAGGAGCGAGAGAGAAAACTGGGAATTACAGACCAGTTAGCCTGACTTTGGTGGTGGGAAAGATGCTGGAGTCAATTATTAAAGAGGTAATAACGGTCCATTTGGATAGCAGTAAAAGGATGTCCAAGTCAGCATGGATTTATGAAAGGGAAATCATGCTTGACTAGTCTTCTGGAATTTTTTGAGGACGTGACAAGTAAAATGGACGAAGGGGAGCCAGTGGATGTAGTGTATCTAGACTTTCAGAAAGCCTTTGATAAGGTCCCGCACAGGAGATTGGTGACTAAAATTAGAGCACATGGTATTGGGGGTGGGGTGTTGACATGGATAGAAAATTGGTTGGCAGACAGGAAGCAAAGAGTAGGAGTAAACGGGTCCTTTTCAGAATGGCAGGCAGTGGCGAGTGGAGTGCCGCAAGGCTTGGTGTTGGGGCTGCAACTGTTTACCATATATATTAATGATTTGGAAGAGGGAATTAGAAGTAACACTAGCAAGTTTGCGGATGACACAAAGCTGGGTGGCAGTGTAAACTGTGAAGAGGATGTTAGGAGGTTGCAGGGTGACCTGGACAGGTTGAGTGAGTGGGCAGATGCGTGAGGTTATCCACTTTGGCGGCAAAAACATGGAGACAGATTATTATCTCAATGGAGTTAGGTTGGGTAAGGGGGAGGTTCAGCGAGACCTGGGTGTCCTTGTACACCAGTCACTGAAAGTTGGCGTGCAGGTACAGCAGGCAGTGAAGAAAGCTAATAGAATGTTGGCCTTCATAACAAGAGGATTTCAGTATAGGAGTAAAGAGGTTCTTCTGCAGTTGTATAGGGCCCTGGTAAGACCACATCTGGAGTATTGTGTACAGTTTTGGTCTCCTAATTTGAGGAAGGACATCCTTGTAATTGAGGCAGTGCAGCGTAGGTTCACGAGATTGATCCCTGGGATGGCGGGACTGACATATGAGGAAAGATTGAAAAGACTAGGCTTGTATTCACTGGAGTTTAGAAGGATGAGAGGGGATCTTATAGAAACATATAAAATTATAAAAGGACTGGACAAGCTAGATGCAGGAAATTTTTTCCCAATGTTGGGCGAGTTCAGAACCAGGGGCCACAGTCTTAGAATAAAGGGGAGGCCATTTAAAACTGAGGTGAGAAAAAACTTTTTCACCCAGAGAGTTGTGAATTTGTGGAATTCTCTGCCAGAGGGCAGTGGAAGCCAAATCACTGGATGGATGTAAGAGAGAGTTAGATAGAGCTATAGGGGCTAGTGGAATCAAGGGATATGGGGAGAGGGCAGGCATGGGTTACTGATTAGGGACGATCAGCCATGATCACAATGAATGGCGGTGCTGGCTCAAAAGGCCGAATGGCCTCCTCCTGCACCTATTTTCTATGTTTCTATGTAGTGGACATTGAAATACATTGCATACATAATGCACATTGTCATTTTTTCTGTACCGTTTTGACATTTACAAGATTACAATAGATAAAGGAGGTCATTTGGTCATCTGAAATGATCATCAATCCAGAGGAATATTAACGTTGGCCCATTGTTCCCAATTGTTCTTAATGTTATTTTCACGTTATTGTAACCTATTTCATATGGTCATAATTGTTTTGTATTTTTACTTGTTTGAATCCATGTCAATTAATTCTGCTTCTGGATACAGTGTAATACATTCAATTAACATGTTTTCATATAAATGATGTTTGTCATTTTAAAACAAATCATTGGCACTTAAATAAAAACAAAAAAATATCAAATTTTATGTCTGCACCTAATTTATTGATGATACGTATGCAAAGTTGGCAGATGCATTAACTATAAGATAGCTTAGCAATGCAAAATTAATACTTCAAATTGGTAATACCTTGAAGTAATCACAGCATAAATCAGTAGCTGTTTCAGAATACAAATTTCAGTTCATCATATTTACAACAAAAATATTCACACACATCTTGGAACATATTTAGGATATTCAGTATAAGAACAAATTAGCTTCTATTCGCTAAGCTCCGATGATATTTTGCTGTTAACTACTTTGAAGATAAATTGCCAGACATTTTTATTGATTGGATATTAATCATTGCATGAATGCTTTTAAAATAATATGTGATGCTAATTAATACAAGTTGATCAATGATGTGAAAAACAATATAATAATTTGAGAATTATTGTGGAAAGCAGGTGGTGCAGTAGATGAGGCACTTATTACAGATTAGGCTTTTATTACAGAGATATCGGCTCTCTACCTCGAGATGAAAATATCCACAAAATTGCTTCCAAATTGAGTCTAATTGCCAATGTCTCTCAGAAAGATCCAATCTGGATTAAGATGGAAAATAAGACTGAACATTTGGTGTGATATTTGTTTCTAAATGATTCATATAACATATAACAACTACAGCATGGAAACAGGCCTGTCCGGCCCTACCAGTCCACGCCGACCATTCTCCCTGACCTAGTCTCATCTACCTGCACTCAGACCATAACCCTCCAATCCCCTCCTATCCATATACCTATCCAATTTACTCTTAAATAATAAAATCGAGCCAGCCTCCACCACTTCCACCGGAAGCCCATTCCATACCGCCACAACCCTCTGAGTAAAGAAGTTCCCCCTCATGTTACCCCTAAACCTTTGTCCCTCTATTCTGAAGCTATGTCCCCTTGTTGGAATCTTCTCCACTCTCAAAGGGAAAAGCCTACCCACGTCAACTCTGTCCGTCCCTCTCATAATTTTAAAATTACTTCAAAGGAACTTTTCTCACATTTGAAAATGTTTGATATATGTTGCCTCTTATGAACTATTTATAAAAGACATTTTAATTCTGACCATTATCACTATTCTTCATGTATTATCATTTTATCTATATGGCCCATATAATTATCTTGGTCAATGCTTTAGATTTCTGTTACTTTTCTTTAGAAAGATAAATTCAAGTTCATATTGTTTAATATGAACATTTGATTGTTAATTTGATGTTTATCTGATTAAATCTTTCTGGTATACTTTTAAAATATTGCATTTGGAAGCTGCATACATAAATGTTCACGAAAAGGTATTTTATTTGCAAACAGTCAGATATTCATGAAATTGGCTATAAAGATGACTATTCCAAAAGGATCAAATTACATGAAGTCAGAAAAGTAAACATATAGATATGTAATGCTAAAATAAGTTCTGAAAGCAGGAAGCCTTTTTACATTTAAGCCAAAGTAGTTTGGAACAACCTGTGCACAAATGTGTAAAATAATATACAATTTACTGAAGTAATTTATATTTAAATTCAGATGTTATATCAAATTCTATTATAGTGTGAACATGTGATTTTTTTTTTGCATCAAATGCTTTGTGAAATCAGAATCAGAATCACCTTTACTGTCGTCCAAAAAACATGTATTTTGGACGAGATTTCAAATATATTTATTGTTCTGTGGAACATATATTTTACATACTAATCAAGTTAATATTTGGTTAAAAGCATAAAATAGCAGATGAATACAACACATAAGCTTCATTAGAAATACATATCCTACTATGCATTTTTAATCTGTGTTGTCTCAGATTCAGATACAGAAATAGCAACTGAAGCAACTTGAGATGTTTCATGTACTACTTTTGTTCACTCTGATTTTTTTTGTTTATTTCTTTGAAAAAGAGTAGATGATTCTTCAGCAGCAGCTGCTTCTGGATCTGTGGTTTCTTGTACTTTAGGATTCTCATTTAAGATATGTACAGTTCCTTCAGTTTTGGTATACTTGCTAGAGAAGAGATGGTCTTCAACAGATTCAGTGCATTCTGATCTAGTTAAATGGAAATCAGCCAGGAATGAAGAATGTTCTTTTGTTGTGCTCACTAACCCAGAAGGCTCACCGACGGTATGTTCTTGAATCCTATATTCCTTTGTAATATTTGTGGAATGTTCCTCAAGATTTGTTAACATTAAATTTTCAGGATGTGAGTATATCGGTAAGTTAGGGGCTTGAAAAGTTCTTTGATTGTCTATATTTTGTTGTTCCTTAAACGTTTTAGTTACTTCGCTTTCAATCAAAGAAGTTTGAAAAATTCCAGTTGAAGTTTCATTTGCTTGATCTTGGCCTTGATTAGAACTTTCAGGCAAAGGCATTTTTCTTGCTTTGGACAACTTTACATTTGTAGTGAAATCACCTGATTCCAGCAAAACAAGCTCAGTTCTAGCTGTTGATGTTACCACTTGGCTGGAGTTTTCCTCATACATTTCTGCTGATATGACATCAATGTTTTTGCACTTAGCTACCATTTGACCAGTATCATCAACTGCAGCTATATTTGCAACATCTTCACAAACTGCTGCTTTATTTGTAGACTGATGAAGTAAATTGTCCTGATTTGTCACTTCAGTGGTTTTGGAACAAAGTTTATCCGGTTGTGCGCTGACCACTGTAATTTCACTCGAAGCTTGTTTCTCTCCATCTGTGTTATTCTCTTTTCTCCATAGTGATGAGAAGCTAATTTTTGGAAATGTAAACCAACTTGTCTTTTCTTTTGATATGGAGCTGTCTTTTGTTGTTAATGGAGCATCTGTCAGGGACAGTTCAGGAACAATTTTATCCAAATCTTCAACTGTCTTTCCCTTAACCGAAGGACCTGAAATATTGGAATAAGATTAAGAAAAAGGAATGTTAGAGAATTTAAATATAATTTTACCAAATCCAATCTCATCTCTAAGCTTCTTTGCCTTTGTCAAAATATAAAGAACAGCGAGGTTGGGGGTGTTCCTGGAAAGCAATACCAAACCCAACAGCAGGTCCTGGCTCACCTGTCAGGGACGATGGACCAGCCGGGTAGGCCCAGCTGGCCCAACGCAGACACCGAGGTTGGCCCGGGGCCTCCACCATTACGATCCGTGCTGCGAGAACGAGGAGGGATCCGTGAGCATCTGTCGAGAGTGGTAGTCGGAGTGCAGGGAGGCCGTTGCACAGTGAGGAGGGTCTTGGGAAGCGTGAACACCCATCGGAGAGCGTGGAGGGCCGTCAGAGAGTGAGAAGGGTCGTTGGAGAGTGAGGTGGGCCTTCAGAGAATGGGGGGGGCCGTTGGAGAGCGGTGCTGTTGGAAGGAGCGGATTGCCTTTGTAGAGTTGCAAGGCCGTCGAAGAGTGAGGAGGGGTGTCGGAGAGAGAGGGGGGCCGTCAGAGAGAGAGGAGGGCCGTCGGGGAGCATGGAAGGCCGTCGGAGAGAGGGGGGGTGTCAGGAAAGCGAGGGCCCGCGAGAATGAAGGGGGGTCCTGGTGGGGTGCGTAGTGAACAGAGGGAAGACCCAGCAGGGGGGCCGTCAAGAACCAAGGGAAGTGTAGGGGCAGGGGGCTGCTGCCACGTGCGGTGGCAGGCAGTAGATAGGAATGTTTGTTGAACTTTGTAACTTGGCGACACTGCCTAGTGGAAGTTGGAGAGTGAGGGGGGCCGTTGCACAGCGAGGAAGGCCGTCGGAGACACATCGGAAAGCATGGAGGGCCGGTCGGAGAGCAAGGGCCAGTGGGAACAAAGGGGGTCTTGGCGAGGTGCGTCATGAACAGAGGGGACCCAATAAGAGAACGAAGGGGAACTGGGAGGGGGGCTGCTGCCACATGCGGTGACAGGTAGTAGATAGGAATGTTTGTTGAACTTTGAAACTTGGCGACACTTGTAGCAAACTTCCTCCAGGCAATACACATGATTTTACGAGATTTTACACCACGAGATTGTACACCGCCTGGCGGGGGCTTCAGCCTCCTTGACGTAGCAGTTTACTGCCTACCGCGGGAGAAGAAGCGAAGAGGCAGAGAAGGATGAAACAGTTTGGCCTTCCATCACAGTGAGGCGATTGGAAGGACGCACTGTGATGGATGTTTTTGTGTTGGACTTGTGAATTGTGTTTGTTGCTTTATTGTTTTTTTGTTATTGGACTGCACGATGGTGAATTTGAATTGCCCTTCGGGGACAAATAAAGTGGTTATGACCATGACTATGACTATGGTTTTACCAGGTTGTATGCAAAACAAAGCATCATTGTACTTGGGTGCAGGTGACAGTAAAGTATCATTGAATTGAACCTTTAATTGCAACTGATGTGAATATGCAGTAGTTTAAGGTGAAAGAGAAGATTTTGAAGGGGAACTGAAGGATACATTGTACACAAAGAGTAGTTGGTAACTGGAATGAACAGAAGAAGTGGTGGAGGTAGGAACTGTGACAACAGTTAAGTGGCATCTGGACAATTACTTGAATGAATAAAGCAATGAGGGATATGGAATTAATACAGGCAAATGGGATTTTTTCATGACAGGCATGATGAGTGGCAGAGACATAGTAGGCTGAAAGCCCTATTTCTATGCTGTACAACTGTGACTTTCAGAATGATTGTTCAATATGATATTTTGAACTTACTGTCATGTCCTGTCACCTTCAGGTCAGCTGAGTCAACATCTACATCGATTGTCGGTGCATGAAAGCCAGTAGATGGATCCTTGACATCCATTGATAGATCTCGTGCTGTGATGTCATGTTCAGATTTTAACAATCCTGCATCAATACCACATTTACCTTCTCTCTTTGGCACTGCAATATCTATTGATGGCTTTTCAATATCTGACATTTTAAGACTAACTTCAGGATCCTCCACATCGACCGTACCATCAGCTTTTCGGAGAGAAATATCAAATTTGGGCAGGTTGACATCAATGTTCAATTTTGGAGCCTTTAGATCGGGACCTAAAATTCTAAAATTTGGCCCTTTCAGTTTGGGAGGTTTCAATTTCCCACCCTTGCCTTCGATGTCCACTTCAAGTGTGTCAATGTCAACTTCACTCTCTGAAGCACCCACTTTCGGCATTTTGGCCTTTGCGTCCACATCAGGCTTTATAAGTGAAATGTCCTCTTCTGGTTCTTCCAGACCTATATCCACATCTGGAATTTCAAATTTTGGAAAAGAAATTCTAAATGATGGCATTTTGAATTTACCTTGTACCTTTGGCATTGTAAGATCTCTTGATGGCGTTTTGACATCTAGTACTTTACGAGTTGCTTCAGGACCCTCGGCATCGATATTCACATCAGGAATTGGTGTTGAAATATCAACTTTGGGCATGTTGTCATCAGTGCTCATTTTTGGAGCTTTGAAATCAGGACCAGAAATTCCTAAATTTGACCCTTTAAATTTGGGAAGTTTCATTTTCCCTCCCCTGCCTTTCATGTCCATGTCCGGTGTCTCAATGGCAGCTTCACACTCTGGACCACCCACATCAGGCATTTTGTCCCTTGCTTCGATGTCAAGCTTGGTGAGTGAAATGTCCACATCTGTTTTTCTCAGTCCTACATCCACATCTGGCCCTTTGAATTTGGGAAGAGAAACTCCAAATGATGGCATTTTCATTGATGGCATTTTGAACTTACTGTCATGGCCTTTCATCTTAAGGTCAGCTGAGTCTAAATCTACATCTATTGTTGGTGGATGGAAACCTGCAGCTGGAGCATCGACGTCCATTGAGAGATCTGGTGCTGCAACATCAAGTTCAAGCATCGCCAGTCCTGTGTCAATATCAAATTTAACTTCCACGTTTGGCAATGCACGATCTATTGATGGCATTGTAATTTCTGGTATCTTAATACTTGCTTCAGGACCCTCAACATCTATGGTACCCATTTGGATTTCTCCTTCTAACTCGCCAGGTTTTAATTCTGACAATTTCACATCTGCATCAGCTTTTGGGAGAGAAATATCCAGTTTCGGCAGGTTAACATCAACGCTCATTTTTGGAGCTTTTATATCAGGACCAGAAATTCCAAACTTTGGCCCTTTAAATTTGGGAAGTTTCATTTTCCCTCCCTTGCCTTTGATGTCCACGTCTGGTGTGTCAATGGCAGCTTCACACTCTGGAGCACCCACATCAGACATTTTGCCCTTTACGTCCACGTCAGATTTTGTGAGTGAAATGTCCACATCTGTTTTTTTCAGTCCTTTATCCACATCTGAACCTTTGAATTTGGGAAGAGAAATTCCAAATGATGGCATTTTCATTGATGGCATTTTGAACTTTGTGTCCTGGTCTTTCATCTTGATGTTAGCTGAGTCCAAATCTACATCTATTGTTGGTGCATGGAAGCCAGTGTCTGGAGCCTTGATGCCCATTGAGAGATCTGGTGCTGCAACATCAAATTCAGGCTTCGACAGTCCTGCATTAATTTCAAATTTTCCTTCCACCTTTGGCAGTGCACGATCTATTGATGTCTTTCCAATCTGTGGCATTTTAATACTTGCTTCAGGAACCTCGACATCTATGGTACCCACTCGGATTTCAGCTTCTAACTCGCCAGGTTTTACATCTGATAATTTCACATCTGCATCAGCTTTTGGGAGAGAAATATCCAGTTTGGGCAGGTTAACATCAACGCTTATTTTTGAAGCTTTGATATCAGGACTAGAAATTCCAAACTTTGGCAATTTAAATTTGGGAAGTTTCATTTTCCCTCCCTTGCCTTTGATGTCCACGTCTGGTGTGTCAATGGCAGCTTCACACTCTGGAGCACCCACATCAGGCAGTTTGCCCTTTACGTCCACATCAGGTTTTATGAGAGAAATGTCCACATCTGTTTTTCTCAGTCCTACATCCACATCTGGACCTTTGAATTTGGGAAGAGAAACTCCAAATGCTGGCATTTTCATTGATGGGATTTTGAATTTACTCTCCTGGCCTTTCATCTTAAGGCTAGCTGAGTCCAAATCTACATCTATGGTTGGTGCATGGAAGCCAGTGTCTGGAGCCTTGATGTCCATTGAGAGATCTGGTGCTGCAACATCAAATTCAGGCTTTGACAGTCCTGCATCAATATGAAATTTTCCTTCCTCGTTTGGCGCTGCAAGATCTATTGATGGCATTGTAATCTCTGGTATTTTAATACTTGCTTCTGGACCTTTCACATCTAGGGTAACGGCACAGAATTCAACTTCCAACTTGCCTGGTATTATTTCTCCTTCTGGTAACTTCACTTCTACATCAGCTTTTGGGAGAGAAGTATCCTGTTTGGGCAGGTTAACATCAATGCTTATTTTTGGAGCTTTTATATCAGGACTAGAAATTCCAAACTTTGGCCCTTTGAATTTGGGAAGTTTCATTTTCCCTCCCTTGCCTTTGATGTCCACGTCTGGTGTGTCAATGGCAGCTTCACACTCTGGAGCACCCACATCAGACAGTTTGCCCTTTACGTCCATGTCAGGTTTTGGGAGTGAAATGTCCACATCTGTTTTTCTCAATCCTATATCCACATCTGGACCTTTGAATTTAGGAAGAGAAACTCCAAATGATGGCATTTTCAATGATGGCATTTTGTACTTTGTTTCCTGGTCTTTCATCTTAAGGTTCACTGAGTCCAAATCTACATCTATTGTTGGTGCATGGAAGCCAGTGTCTGGAGCCTTGATGTCCATTGAGAGATCTGGTGCTGCAACATCAAATTCAGGCTTTGACAGTCCTGCATCAATATGAAATTTTCCTTCCTCGTTTGGCGCTGCACGATCTATTGATGGCATTGTAATCTCTGGTATTTTAATACTTGCTTCTGGATCTTTCACATCTAGGGTAACGGCACAGAATTCAACTTCCAACTTGCCTGGTATTATTTCTCCTTCTGGTAACTTCACTTCTGCATCAGCTTTTGGGAGAGAAATATCCAGTTTGGGCAGGTTAACATCAACGCTTATTTTTGGAGCTTTGATATCAGGACCAGAAATTCCAAACTTTGGCCCTTTAAATTTGGGAAGTTTCATTTTCCCTCCCTTGCCTTTGATGTCCACGTCTGGTGTGTCAATGGCAACTTCATACTCTGGAGCACCCACATCAGGCATTTTGCCTTTTATGTCCACGTCTGTTTTTTTGAGTGAAATGTCCACATCTGTTTTTTTCAGTCCTTTATCCACATCTGGACCTTTGAATTTGGGAAGAGAAATTCCAAATGATGGCATTTTCATTGATGGCATTTTGAACTTTGTGTCCTGGTCTTTCATCTTGAGGTTAGCTGAATCCAAATCTACATCTATTGTTGGTGCATGGAAGCCAGTGTCTGGAGCCTTGATGTCCATTGAGAGATCTGGTGATGCAACATCAAATTCAGGCTTTGACAGTCCTGCATCAATATGAAATTTTCCTTCCTCGTTTGGCGCTGCACGATCTATTGATGGCATTGTAATCTCTGGTATTTTAATACTTGCTTCTGGACCTTTCACATCTAGGGTAACGGCACAGAATTCAACTTCCAACTTGCCTGGTATTATTTCTCCTTCTGGTAACTTCACTTCTGCATCAGCTTTTGGGAGAGAAATATCCAGTTTGGGCAGGTTAACATCAACGCTTATTTTTGGAGCTTTGATATCAGGACCAGAAATTCCAAACTTTGTCCCTTTAAATTTGGGAAGTTTCATTTTCCCTCCCTTGCCTTTGATGTCCACGTCTGGTGTGTCAATGGCAGCTTCACACTCTGGAGCACCCACATCAGGCAGTTTGCCCTTTACGTCCACATCAGGTTTTGTGAGTGAAATGTCCACATCTGTTTTTCTCGGTCCTACATCCACATCTGGACCTTTGAATTTAGGAAGAGAAACTCCAAATGATGGCATTTTCATTGATGGCATTTTGAATTTACTCTCCTGGCCTTTCATCTTAAGGCTAGCTGAGTCTAAATCTACATCTATTGTTGGTGCATGGAACCCAGTATCCGCAGCCTTGATGTCCATTGAGAGATCTGGTGCTGCAACATCAAATTCAGGCTTCGACAATACTGCATTAATTTCAAATTTTCCTTCCACCTTTGGCAGTGCACGATCTATTGATGTCTTTCCAATCAGTGGCATTTTAATACTTGCTTCAGGAACCTCGACATCTATGGTACCCACTCGGATTTCAGCTTCTAACTCGCCAGATTTTACATCTGATAATTTCACATCTGCATCAGCTTTTGGGAGAGAAATATCCAGTTTGGGCAGGTTAACATCAACGCTTATTTTTGGAGCTTTGATATCAGGACCAGAAATTCCAAACTTTGGCCCTTTAAATTTGGGAAGTTTCATTTTCCCTCCCTTGCCTTTGATGTCCGCGTCTGGTGTGTCAATGGCAACTTCATACCCTGGAGCACCCACATCAGGCATTTTGCCTTTTATGTCCACGTCTGTTTTTTTGAGTGAAATGTCCACATCTGTTTTTTTCAGTCCTTTATCCACATCTGGACCTTTGAATTTGGGAAGAGAAATTCCAAATGATGGCATTTTCATTGATGGCATTTTGAACTTTGTGTCCTGGTCTTTCATCTTGAGGTTAGCTGAATCCAAATCTACATCTATTGTTGGTGCATGGAAGCCAGTGTCTGGAGCCTTGATGTCCATTGAGAGATCTGGTGATGCAACATCAAATTCAGGCTTTGAAAGTCCTGCATCAATATGAAATTTTCCTTCCTCGTTTGGCACTGCACGATCTATTGATGGCATTGTAATCTCTGGTATTTTAATACTTGCTTCTGGACCTTTCACATCTAGGGTAACGGCACAGAATTCAACTTCCAACTTGCCTGGTATTATTTCTCCTTCTGGTAACTTCACTTCTGCATCAGCTTTTGGGAGAGAAATATCCAGTTTGGGCAGGTTAACATCAACGCTTATTTTTGGAGCTTTGATATCAGGACCAGAAATTCCAAACTTTGGCCCTTTAAATTTTGGAAGTTTCATTTTCCCTCCCTTGCCTTTGATGTCCACGTCTGGTGTGTCAATGGCAGCTTCACACTCTGGAGCACCCACATCAGGCAGTTTGCCCTTTACGTCCACATCAGGTTTTGTGAGTGAAATGTCCACATCTGTTTTTCTCGGTCCTACATCCACATCTGGACCTTTGAATTTAGGAAGAGAAACTCCAAATGATGGCATTTTCATTGATGGCATTTTGAATTTACTCTCCTGGCCTTTCATCTTAAGGCTAGCTGAGTCTAAATCTACATCTATTGTTGGTGCATGGAACCCAGTATCCGCAGCCTTGATGTCCATTGAGAGATCTGGTGCTGCAACATCAAATTCAGGCTTCGACAATCCTGCATTAATTTCAAATTTTCCTTCCACCTTTGGCAGTGCACGATCTATTGATGTCTTTCCAATCAGTGGCATTTTAATACTTGCTTCAGGAACCTCGACATCTATGGTACCCACTCGGATTTCAGCTTCTAACTCGCCAGGTTTTACATCTGATAATTTCACATCTGCATCAGCTTTTGGGAGAGAAATATCCAGTTTGGGCAGGTTAACATCAACGCTTATTTTTGGAGCTTTGATATCAGGACCAGAAATTCCAAACTTTGGCCCTTTAAATTTGGGAAGTTTCATTTTCCCTCCCTTGCCTTTGATGTCCGCGTCTGGTGTGTCAGTGGCAGCTTCACACTCTGGAGCACCCACATCAGGCATTTTGCCTTTTATGTCCACGTCTGTTTTTTTGAGTGAAATGTCCACATCTGTTTTTTTCAGTCCTTTATCCACATCTGGACCTTTGAATTTGGGAAGAGAAATTCCAAATGATGGCATTTTCATTGATGGCATTTTGAACTTTGTGTCCTGGTCTTTCATCTTGAGGTTAGCTGAATCCAAATCTACATCTATTGTTGGTGCATGGAAGCCAGTGTCTGGAGCCTTGATGTCCATTGAGAGATCTGGTGATGCAACATCAAATTCAGGCTTTGACAGTCCTGCATCAATATGAAATTTTCCTTCCTCGTTTGGCGCTGCACGATCTATTGATGGCATTGTAATCTCTGGTATTTTAATACTTGCTTCTGGACCTTTCACATCTAGGGTAACAGCAGAGAATTCAACTTCCAACTTGCCTGGTATTATTTCTCCTTCTGGTAACTTCACTTCTGCATCAGCTTTTGGGAGAGAAATATCCAGTTTGGGCAGGTTAACATCAACGTTTATTTTTGGAGCTTTGATATCAGGACCAGAAATTCCAAACTTTGGCCCTTTAAATTTGGGAAGTTTCATTTTCCCTCCCTTGCCTTGGATGTCCACATCTGGTGTGTCAATGGCAGCTTCACACTCTGGAGCACCCACATCAGGCAGTTTGCCCTTTACGTCCACATCAGGTTTTGTGAGTGAAATGTCCACATCTGTTTTTCTCGGTCCTACATCCACATCTGGACCTTTGAATTTAGGAAGAGAAACTCCAAATGATGGCATTTTCATTGATGGCATTTTGAATTTACTCTCCTGGCCTTTCATCTTAAGGCTAGCTGAGTCTAAATCTACATCTATTGTTGGTGCATGGAACCCAGTATCCGCAGCCTTGATGTCCATTGAGAGATCTGGTGCTGCAACATCAAATTCAGGCTTCGACAATCCTGCATTAATTTCAAATTTTCCTTCCACCTTTGGCAGTGCACGATCTATTGATGTCTTTCCAATCAGTAGCATTTTAATACTTGCTTCAGGAACCTCGACATCTATTGTACCCACTCGGATTTCAGCTTCTAACTCGCCAGGTTTTACATCTGATAATTTCACATCTGCATCAGCTTTTGGGAGAGAAATATCCAGTTTGGGCAGGTTAACATCAACGCTTATTTTTGGAGCTTTGATATCAGGACCAGAAATTCCAAACTTTGGCCCTTTAAATTTGGGAAGTTTCATTTTCCCTCCCTTGCCTTTGATGTCCGCGTCTGGTGTGTCAATGGCAGCTTCACACTCTGGAGCACCCACATCAGGCATTTTGCCTTTTATGTCCACGTCTGTTTTTTTGAGTGAAATGTCCACATCTGTTTTTTTCAGTCCTTTATCCACATCTGGACCTTTGAATTTGGGAAGAGAAATTCCAAATGATGGCATTTTCATTGATGGCATTTTGAACTTTGTGTCCTGGTCTTTCATCTTGAGGTTAGCTGAATCCAAATCTACATCTATTGTTGGTGCATGGAAGCCAGTGTCTGGAGCCTTGATGTCCATTGAGAGATCTGGTGATGCAACATCAAATTCAGGCTTTGAAAGTCCTGCATCAATATGAAATTTTCCTTCCTCGTTTGGCACTGCACGATCTATTGATGGCATTGTAATCTCTGGTATTTTAATACTTGCTTCTGGACCTTTCACATCTAGGGTAACGGCACAGAATTCAACTTCCAACTTGCCTGGTATTATTTCTCCTTCTGGTAACTTCACTTCTGCATCAGCTTTTGGGAGAGAAATATCCAGTTTGGGCAGGTTAACATCAACGCTTATTTTTGGAGCTTTGATATCAGGACCAGAAATTCCAAACTTTGGCCCTTTAAATTTTGGAAGTTTCATTTTCCCTCCCTTGCCTTTGATGTCCACGTCTGGTGTGTCAATGGCAGCTTCACACTCTGGAGCACCCACATCAGGCAGTTTGCCCTTTACGTCCACATCAGGTTTTGTGAGTGAAATGTCCACATCTGTTTTTCTCGGTCCTACATCCACATCTGGACCTTTGAATTTAGGAAGAGAAACTCCAAATGATGGCATTTTCATTGATGGCATTTTGAATTTACTCTCCTGGCCTTTCATCTTAAGGCTAGCTGAGTCTAAATCTACATCTATTGTTGGTGCATGGAACCCAGTATCCGCAGCCTTGATGTCCATTGAGAGATCTGGTGCTGCAACATCAAATTCAGGCTTCGACAATCCTGCATTAATTTCAAATTTTCCTTCCACCTTTGGCAGTGCACGATCTATTGATGTCTTTCCAATCAGTGGCATTTTAATACTTGCTTCAGGAACCTCGACATCTATGGTACCCACTCGGATTTCAGCTTCTAACTCGCCAGGTTTTACATCTGATAATTTCACATCTGCATCAGCTTTTGGGAGAGAAATATCCAGTTTGGGCAGGTTAACATCAACGCTTATTTTTGGAGCTTTGATATCAGGACCAGAAATTCCAAACTTTGGCCCTTTAAATTTGGGAAGTTTCATTTTCCCTCCCTTGCCTTTGATGTCCGCGTCTGGTGTGTCAGTGGCAGCTTCACACTCTGGAGCACCCACATCAGGCATTTTGCCTTTTATGTCCACGTCTGTTTTTTTGAGTGAAATGTCCACATCTGTTTTTTTCAGTCCTTTATCCACATCTGGACCTTTGAATTTGGGAAGAGAAATTCCAAATGATGGCATTTTCATTGATGGCATTTTGAACTTTGTGTCCTGGTCTTTCATCTTGAGGTTAGCTGAATCCAAATCTACATCTATTGTTGGTGCATGGAAGCCAGTGTCTGGAGCCTTGATGTCCATTGAGAGATCTGGTGATGCAACATCAAATTCAGGCTTTGACAGTCCTGCATCAATATGAAATTTTCCTTCCTCGTTTGGCGCTGCACGATCTATTGATGGCATTGTAATCTCTGGTATTTTAATACTTGCTTCTGGACCTTTCACATCTAGGGTAACAGCAGAGAATTCAACTTCCAACTTGCCTGGTATTATTTCTCCTTCTGGTAACTTCACTTCTGCATCAGCTTTTGGGAGAGAAATATCCAGTTTGGGCAGGTTAACATCAACGCTTATTTTTGGAGCTTTGATATCAGGACCAGAAATTCCAAACTTTGGCCCTTTAAATTTGGGAAGTTTCATTTTCCCTCCCTTGCCTTGGATGTCCACATCTGGTGTGTCAATGGCAGCTTCACACTCTGGAGCACCCACATCAGGCAGTTTGCCCTTTACGTCCACATCAGGTTTTGTGAGTGAAATGTCCACATCTGTTTTTCTCGGTCCTACATCCACATCTGGACCTTTGAATTTAGGAAGAGAAACTCCAAATGATGGCATTTTCATTGATGGCATTTTGAATTTACTCTCCTGGCCTTTCATCTTAAGGCTAGCTGAGTCTAAATCTACA
The DNA here is from genome assembly GCF_053455715.1 of Rhinoraja longicauda. NCBI lineage: Eukaryota > Metazoa > Chordata > Chondrichthyes > Rajiformes > Arhynchobatidae > Rhinoraja > Rhinoraja longicauda. Next base: position 26,408,707 of record NC_135962.1, on the reverse strand, counting down.
TCTATTGTTGGTGCATGGAACCCAGTATCCGCAGCCTTGATGTCCATTGAGAGATCTGGTGCTGCAACATCAAATTCAGGCTTCGACAATCCTGCATTAATTTCAAATTTTCCTTCCACCTTTGGCAGTGCACGATCTATTGATGTCTTTCCAATCAGTGGCATTTTAATACTTGCTTCAGGAACCTCGACATCTATTGTACCCACTCGGATTTCAGCTTCTAACTCGCCAGGTTTTACATCTGATAATTTCACATCTGCATCAGCTTTTGGGAGAGAAATATCCAGTTTGGGCAGGTTAACATCAACGCTTATTTTTGGAGCTTTGATATCAGGACCAGAAATTCCAAACTTTGGCCCTTTAAATTTGGGAAGTTTCATTTTCCCTCCCTTGCCTTTGATGTCCGCGTCTGGTGTGTCAATGGCAGCTTCACACTCTGGAGCACCCACATCAGGCATTTTGCCTTTTATGTCCACGTCTGTTTTTTTGAGTGAAATGTCCACATCTGTTTTTTTCAGTCCTTTATCCACATCTGGACCTTTGAATTTGGGAAGAGAAACTCCAAATGATGGCATTTTCATTGATGGCATTTTGAATTTACTCTCCTGGCCTTTCATCTTAAGGCTAGCTGAGTCTAAATCTACATCTATTGTTGATGCATGGAACCCAGTATCCGCAGCCTTGATGTCCATTGAGAGATCTGGTGCTGCAACATCAAATTCAGGCTTCGACAATCCTGCATTAATTTCAAATTTTCCTTCCACCTTTGGCAGTGCACGATCTATTGATGTCTTTCCAATCAGTGGCATTTTAATACTTGCTTCAGGAACCTCGACATCTATGGTACCCACTCGGATTTCAGCTTCTAACTCGCCAGGTTTTACATCTGATAATTTCACATCTGCATCAGCTTTTGGGAGAGAAATATCCAGTTTGGGCAGGTTAACATCAACGCTTATTTTTGGAGCTTTGATATCAGGACCAGAAATTCCAAACTTTGGCCCTTTAAATTTGGGAAGTTTAATTTTCCCTCCCTTGCCTTTGATGTCCGCGTCTGGTGTGTCAATGGCAGCTTCACACTCTGGAGCACCCACATCAGGCATTTTGCCTTTTATGTCCACGTCTGTTTTTTTGAGTGAAATGTCCACATCTGTTTTTTTCAGTCCTTTATCCACATCTGGACCTTTGAATTTGGGAAGAGAAATTCCAAATGATGGCATTTTCATTGATGACATTTTGAACTTTGTGTCCTGGTCTTTCATCTTAAGGTTAGCTGAGTCCAAATCTACATCTATTGTTGGTGCATGGAAGCCAGTGTCTGGAGCCTTGATGTCCATTGAGAGATCTGGTGATGCAACATCAAATTCAGGCTTTGACAGTCCTGCATCAATATGAAATTTTCCTTCCTCGTTTGGCGCTGCACGATCTATTGATGGCATTGTAATCTCTGGTATTTTAATACTTGCTTCTGGACCTTTCACATCTAGGGTAACGGCACAGAATTCAACTTCCAACTTGCCTGGTATTATTTCTCCTTCTGGTAACTTCACTTCTGCATCAGCTTTTGGGAGAGAAATATCCAGTTTGGGCAGGTTAACATCAACGCTTATTTTTGGAGCTTTGATATCAGGACCAGAAATTCCAAACTTTGTCCCTTTAAATTTGGGAAGTTTCATTTTCCCTCCCTTGCCTTTGATGTCCACGTCTGGTGTGTCAATGGCAGCTTCACACTCTGGAGCACCCACATCAGGCAGTTTGCCCTTTACGTCCACATCAGGTTTTGTGAGTGAAATGTCCACATCTGTTTTTCTCGGTCCTACATCCACATCTGGACCTTTGAATTTAGGAAGAGAAACTCCAAATGATGGCATTTTCATTGATGGCATTTTGAATTTATTCTCCTGGCCTTTCATCTTAAGGCTAGCTGAGTCTAAATCTACATCTATTGTTGGTGCATGGAACCCAGTATCCGCAGCCTTGATGTCCATTGAGAGATCTGGTGCTGCAACATCAAATTCAGGCTTCGACAATCCTGCATTAATTTCAAATTTTCCTTCCACCTTTGGCAGTGCACGATCTATTGATGTCTTTCCAATCAGTGGCATTTTAATACTTGCTTCAGGAACCTCGACATCTATGGTACCCACTCGGATTTCAGCTTCTAACTCGCCAGGTTTTACATCTGATAATTTCACATCTGCATCAGCTTTTGGGAGAGAAATATCCAGTTTGGGCAGGTTAACATCAACGCTTATTTTTGGAGCTTTGATATCAGGACCAGAAATTCCAAACTTTGGCCCTTTAAATTTGGGAAGTTTCATTTTCCCTCCCTTGCCTTTGATGTCCGCGTCTGGTGTGTCAATGGCAGCTTCACACTCTGGAGCACCCACATCAGGCATTTTGCCTTTTATGTCCACGTCTGTTTTTTTGAGTGAAATGTCCACATCTGTTTTTTTCAGTCCTTTATCCACATCTGGACCTTTGAATTTGGGAAGAGAAATTCCAAATGATGGCATTTTCATTGATGGCATTTTGAACTTTGTGTCCTGGTCTTTCATCTTGAGGTTAGCTGAATCCAAATCTACATCTATTGTTGGTGCATGGAAGCCAGTGTCTGGAGCCTTGATGTCCATTGAGAGATCTGGTGATGCAACATCTAATTCAGGCTTTGACAGTCCTGCATCAATATGAAATTTTCCTTCCTCCTTTGGCGCTGCACGATCTATTGATGGCATTGTAATCTCTGGTATTTTAATACTTGCTTCTGGATCTTTCACATCTAGGGTAACGGCACAGAATTCAACTTCCAACTTGCCTGGTATTATTTCTCCTTCTGGTAACTTCACTTCTGCATCAGCTTTTGGGAGAGAAATATCCTGTTTGGGCAGGTTAACATCAACGCTTATTTTTGGAGCTTTGATATCAGGACCAGAAATTCCAAACTTTGGCCCTTTAAATTTGGGAAGTTTCATTTTCCCTCCCTTGCCTTTGATGTCCACGTCTGGTGTGTCAATGGCAACTTCATACTCTGGAGCACCCACATCAGGCATTTTGCCTTTTATGTCCACGTCTGTTTTTTTGAGTGAAATGTCCACATCTGTTTTTTTCAGTCCTTTATCCACATCTGGACCTTTGAATTTGGGAAGAGAAATTCCAAATGATGGCATTTTCATTGATGGCATTTTGAACTTTGTGTCCTGGTCTTTCATCTTGAGGTTAGCTGAATCCAAATCTACATCTATTGTTGGTGCATGGAAGCCAGTGTCTGGAGCCTTGATGTCCATTGAGAGATCTGGTGATGCAACATCAAATTCAGGCTTTGACAGTCCTGCATCAATATGAAATTTTCCTTCCTCGTTTGGCGCTGCACGATCTATTGATGGCATTGTAATCTCTGGTATTTTAATACTTGCTTCTGGACCTTTCACATCTAGGGTAACGGCACAGAATTCAACTTCCAACTTGCCTGGTATTATTTCTCCTTCTGGTAACTTCACTTCTGCATCAGCTTTTGGGAGAGAAATATCCTGTTTGGGCAGGTTAACATCAACGCTTATTTTTGGAGCTTTGATATCAGGACCAGAAATTCCAAACTTTGGCCCTTTAAATTTGGGAAGTTTCATTTTCCCTCCCTTGCCTTTGATGTCCACGTCTGGTGTGTCAATGGCAACTTCATACTCTGGAGCACCCACATCAGGCATTTTGCCTTTTATGTCCACGTCTGTTTTTTTGAGTGAAATGTCCACATCTGTTTTTCTCGGTCCTACATCCACATCTGGACCTTTGAATTTAGGAAGAGAAACTCCAAATGATGGCATTTTCATTGATGGCATTTTGAATTTACTCTCCTGGCCTTTCATCTTAAGGCTAGCTGAGTCTAAATTTACATTTATTGTTGGTGCATGGAACCCAGTATCCGCAGCCTTGATGTCCATTGAGAGATCTGGTGCTGCAACATCAAATTCAGGCTTCGACAATCCTGCATTAATTTCAAATTTTCCTTCCACCTTTGGCAGTGCACGATCTATTGATGTCTTTCCAATCTGTGGCATTTTAATACTTGCTTCAGGAACCTCGACATCTATGGTACCCACTCGGATTTCAGCTTCTAACTCGCCAGGTTTTACATCTGATAATTTCACATCTGCATCAGCTTTTGGGAGAGAAATATCCAGTTTGGGCAGGTTAACATCAATGCTTATTTTTGGAGCTTTGATATCAGGACCAGAAATTCCAAACTTTGGCCCTTTAAATTTGGGAAGTTTCATTTTCCCTCCCTTGCCTTTGATGTCCACGTCTGGTGTGTCAATGGCAACTTCATACTCTGGAGCACCCACATCAGGCATTTTGCCTTTTATGTCCACGTCTGTTTTTTTGAGTGAAATGTCCACATCTGTTTTTTTCAGTCCTTTATCCACATCTGGACCTTTGAATTTGGGAAGAGAAATTCCAAATGATGGCATTTTCATTGATGACATTTTGAACTTTGTGTCCTGGTCTTTCATCTTAAGGTTAGCTGAGTCCAAATCTACATCTATTGTTGGTGCATGGAAGCCAGTGTCTGGAGCCTTGATGTCCATTGAGAGATCTGGTGATGCAACATCAAATTCAGGCTTTGACAGTCCTGCATCAATATGAAATTTTCCTTCCTCGTTTGGCGCTGCACGATCTATTGATGGCATTGTAATCTCTGGTATTTTAATACTTGCTTCTGGACCTTTCACATCTAGGGTAACGGCACAGAATTCAACTTCCAACTTGCCTGGTATTATTTCTCCTTCTGGTAACTTCACTTCTGCATCAGCTTTTGGGAGAGAAATATCCAGTTTGGGCAGGTTAACATCAACGCTTATTTTTGGAGCTTTGATATCAGGACCAGAAATTCCAAACTTTGTCCCTTTAAATTTGGGAAGTTTCATTTTCCCTCCCTTGCCTTTGATGTCCACGTCTGGTGTGTCAATGGCAGCTTCACACTCTGGAGCACCCACATCAGGCAGTTTGCCCTTTACGTCCACATCAGGTTTTGTGAGTGAAATGTCCACATCTGTTTTTCTCGGTCCTACATCCACATCTGGACCTTTGAATTTAGGAAGAGAAACTCCAAATGATGGCATTTTCATTGATGGCATTTTGAATTTACTCTCCTGGCCTTTCATCTTAAGGCTAGCTGAGTCTAAATCTACATCTATTGTTGGTGCATGGAACCCAGTATCCGCAGCCTTGATGTCCATTGAGAGATCTGGTGCTGCAACATCAAATTCAGGCTTCGACAATCCTGCATTAATTTCAAATTTTCCTTCCACCTTTGGCAGTGCACGATCTATTGATGTCTTTCCAATCAGTGGCATTTTAATACTTGCTTCAGGAACCTCGACATCTATGGTACCCACTCGGATTTCAGCTTCTAACTCGCCAGGTTCTACATCTGATAATTTCACATCTGCATCAGCTTTTGGGAGAGAAATATCCAGTTTGGGCAGGTTAACATCAACGCTTATTTTTGGAGCTTTGATATCAGGACCAGAAATTCCAAACTTTGGCCCTTTAAATTTGGGAAGTTTCATTTTCCCTCCCTTGCCTTTGATGTCCGCGTCTGGTGTGTCAATGGCAGCTTCACACTCTGGAGCACCCACATCAGGCATTTTGCCTTTTATGTCCACGTCTGTTTTTTTGAGTGAAATGTCCACATCTGTTTTTTTCAGTCCTTTATCCACATCTGGACCTTTGAATTTGGGAAGAGAAATTCCAAATGATGGCATTTTCATTGATGGCATTTTGAACTTTGTGTCCTGGTCTTTCATCTTGAGGTTAGCTGAATCCAAATCTACATCTATTGTTGGTGCATGGAAGCCAGTGTCTGGAGCCTTGATGTCCATTGAGAGATCTGGTGATGCAACATCTAATTCAGGCTTTGACAGTCCTGCATCAATATGAAATTTTCCTTCCTCCTTTGGCGCTGCACGATCTATTGATGGCATTGTAATCTCTGGTATTTTAATACTTGCTTCTGGATCTTTCACATCTAGGGTAACGGCACAGAATTCAACTTCCAACTTGCCTGGTATTATTTCTCCTTCTGGTAACTTCACTTCTGCATCAGCTTTTGGGAGAGAAATATCCTGTTTGGGCAGGTTAACATCAACGCTTATTTTTGGAGCTTTGATATCAGGACCAGAAATTCCAAACTTTGGCCCTTTAAATTTGGGAAGTTTCATTTTCCCTCCCTTGCCTTTGATGTCCACGTCTGGTGTGTCAATGGCAACTTCATACTCTGGAGCACCCACATCAGGCATTTTGCCTTTTATGTCCACGTCTGTTTTTTTGAGTGAAATGTCCACATCTGTTTTTTTCAGTCCTTTATCCACATCTGGACCTTTGAATTTGGGAAGAGAAATTCCAAATGATGGCATTTTCATTGATGGCATTTTGAACTTTGTGTCCTGGTCTTTCATCTTGAGGTTAGCTGAATCCAAATCTACATCTATTGTTGGTGCATGGAAGCCAGTGTCTGGAGCCTTGATGTCCATTGAGAGATCTGGTGATGCAACATCAAATTCAGGCTTTGACAGTCCTGCATCAATATGAAATTTTCCTTCCTCGTTTGGCGCTGCACGATCTATTGATGGCATTGTAATCTCTGGTATTTTAATACTTGCTTCTGGACCTTTCACATCTAGGGTAACGGCACAGAATTCAACTTCCAACTTGCCTGGTATTATTTCTCCTTCTGGTAACTTCACTTCTGCATCAGCTTTTGGGAGAGAAATATCCTGTTTGGGCAGGTTAACATCAACGCTTATTTTTGGAGCTTTGATATCAGGACCAGAAATTCCAAACTTTGGCCCTTTAAATTTGGGAAGTTTCATTTTCCCTCCCTTGCCTTTGATGTCCACGTCTGGTGTGTCAATGGCAACTTCATACTCTGGAGCACCCACATCAGGCATTTTGCCTTTTATGTCCACGTCTGTTTTTTTGAGTGAAATGTCCACATCTGTTTTTCTCGGTCCTACATCCACATCTGGACCTTTGAATTTAGGAAGAGAAACTCCAAATGATGGCATTTTCATTGATGGCATTTTGAATTTACTCTCCTGGCCTTTCATCTTAAGGCTAGCTGAGTCTAAATTTACATTTATTGTTGGTGCATGGAACCCAGTATCCGCAGCCTTGATGTCCATTGAGAGATCTGGTGCTGCAACATCAAATTCAGGCTTCGACAATCCTGCATTAATTTCAAATTTTCCTTCCACCTTTGGCAGTGCACGATCTATTGATGTCTTTCCAATCTGTGGCATTTTAATACTTGCTTCAGGAACCTCGACATCTATGGTACCCACTCGGATTTCAGCTTCTAACTCGCCAGGTTTTACATCTGATAATTTCACATCTGCATCAGCTTTTGGGAGAGAAATATCCAGTTTGGGCAGGTTAACATCAATGCTTATTTTTGGAGCTTTGATATCAGGACCAGAAATTCCAAACTTTGGCCCTTTAAATTTGGGAAGTTTAATTTTCCCTCCCTTGCCTTTGATGTCCGCGTCTGGTGTGTCAATGTCAGCTTCACACTCTGGAGCACCCACATCAGGCAGTTTGCCCTTTACGTCCATGTCAGGTTTTGTGAGTGAAATGTCCACATCTGTTTTTCTCAATCCTATATCCACATCTGGACCTTTGAATTTAGGAAGAGAAACTCCAAATGATGGCATTTTCAATGATGGCATTTTGTACTTTGTTTCCTGGTCTTTCATCTTAAGGTTCGCTGAGTCCAAATCTATATCAATTGTTGGTGCATGGAAGCCAGTGTCTGGAGCCTTGATGTCCATTGAGAGATCTGGTGCTGCAACATCAAATTCAGGCTTTGACAGTCCTGCATCAATATGAAATTTCCCTTCCTCGTTTGGCGCTGCACGATCTATTGATGGCATTGTAATCTCTGGTATTTTAATACTTGCTTCTGGACCTTTCACATCTAGGGTACCGGCACAGAATTCAACTTCCAACTTGCCTGGTTTTATTTCTCCTTCTGGTAACTTCACTTCTGCATCAGCTTTTGGGAGAGAAATATCCAGTTTGGGCAGGTTAACATCAACGCTTATTTTTGGAGCTTTTATATCATGACTAGAAATTCCAAACTTTGGCCCTTTAAGTTTGGGAAGTTTCATTTTCCCTCCCTTGCCTTTGATGTCCACGTCTGGTGTGTCAATGGCAGCTTCACACTCTGGAGCACCCACATCAGGCAGTTTGCCCTTTACTTCCATGTCAGGTTTTGCGAATGAAATGTCCACATCTGATTTTTTCAGTACTTTATCCACATCTGGACCTTTGAATTTGGGAAGAGAAATTCCAAATGATGGCATTTTCATTGATGGCATTTTGAACTTTGTGTCCTGGTCTTTCATCTTGATGTTAGCTGAGTCCAAATCTACATCTATTGTTGATGCATGGAAGCCAGTGTCTGGAGCCTTGATGCCCATTGAGAGATCTGGTGCTGCAACATCAAATTCAGGCTTCGACAGTCCTGCATTAATTTCAAATTTTCCTTCCATGTTTGGCAGTGCACGATCTATTGATGTCTTTCCAATCTGTGGCATTTTAATACTTGCTTCAGGACCCTCAACATCTATGGTACCCATTTGGATTTCTCCTTCTAACTCGCCAGGTTTTACTTCTGACAATTTCACATCTGCATCAGCTTTTGGGAGAGAAATATCCAGTTTGGGCAGGTTAACATCAACGCTTATTTTTGGAGCTTTGATATCAGGACCAGAAATTCCAAACTTTGGCCCTTTAAATTTGGGAAGTTTCATTTTCCCTCCCTTGCCTTTGATGTCCACGTCTGGTGTGTCAATGGCAGCTTCACACTCTGGAGCACCCACATCAGGCAGTTTGCCCTTTACGTCCACATCAGGTTTTGTGAGTGAAATGTCCACATCTGTTTTTCTCGGTCCTACATCCACATCTGGACCTTTGAATTTAGGAAGAGAAACTCCAAATGATGGCATTTTCATTGATGGCATTTTGAATTTACTCTCCTGGCCTTTCATCTTAAGGCTAGCTGAGTCTAAATCGATTTCTATTGTTGGTGCATGGAACCCAGTATCCGCAGCCTTGATGTCCATTGAGAGATCTGGTGCTGCAACATCAAATTCAGGCTTCGACAGTCCTGCATTAATTTCAAATTTTCCTTCCATGTTTGGCAGTGCACGATCTATTGATGTCTTTCCAATCTGTGGCATTTTAATACTTGCATCAGGAACCTCGACATCTATGGTACCCGCTTGGATTTCAGCTTCTAACTTGCCAGATTTTACATCTGATAATTTCACATCTGCATCAGCTTTTGGGAGAGAAATATCCAGTTTGGGCAGGTTAACATCAACGCTTATTTTTGGAGCTTTGATATCAGGACCAGAAATTCCAAACTTTGGCCCTTTAAATTTGGGAAGTTTCATTTTCCCTCCCTTGCCTTTGATGTCCGCGTCTGGTGTGTCAATGGCAGCTTCACACTCTGGAGCACCCACATCAGGCATTTTGCCTTTTATGTCCACGTCTGTTTTTTTGAGTGAAATGTCCACATCTGTTTTTTTCAGTCCTTTATCCACATCTGGACCTTTGAATTTGGGAAGAGAAATTCCAAATGATGGCATTTTCATTGATGGCATTTTGAACTTTGTGTCCTGGTCTTTCATCTTGAGGTTAGCTGAATCCAAATCTACATCTATTGTTGGTGCATGGAAGCCAGTGTCTGGAGCCTTGATGTCCATTGAGAGATCTGGTGATGCAACATCAAATTCAGGCTTTGACAGTCCTGCATCAATATGAAATTTTCCTTCCTCGTTTGGCGCTGCACGATCTATTGATGGCATTGTAATCTCTGGTATTTTAATACTTGCTTCTGGACCTTTCACATCTAGGGTAACGGCACAGAATTCAACTTCCAACTTGCCTGGTATTATTTCTCCTTCTGGTAACTTCACTTCTGCATCAGCTTTTGGGAGAGAAATATCCTGTTTGGGCAGGTTAACATCAACGCTTATTTTTGGAGCTTTGATATCAGGACCAGAAATTCCAAACTTTGGCCCTTTAAATTTGGGAAGTTTCATTTTCCCTCCCTTGCCTTTGATGTCCACGTCTGGTGTGTCAATGGCAACTTCATACTCTGGAGCACCCACATCAGGCATTTTGCCTTTTATGTCCACGTCTGTTTTTTTGAGTGAAATGTCCACATCTGTTTTTCTCGGTCCTACATCCACATCTGGACCTTTGAATTTAGGAAGAGAAACTCCAAATGATGGCATTTTCATTGATGGCATTTTGAATTTACTCTCCTGGCCTTTCATCTTAAGGCTAGCTGAGTCTAAATCGATTTCTATTGTTGGTGCATGGAACCCAGTATCCGCAGCCTTGATGTCCATTGAGAGATCTGGTGCTGCAACATCAAATTCAGGCTTCGACAGTCCTGCATTAATTTCAAATTTTCCTTCCATGTTTGGCAGTGCACGATCTATTGATGTCTTTCCAATCTGTGGCATTTTAATACTTGCATCAGGAACCTCGACATCTATGGTACCCGCTTGGATTTCAGCTTCTAACTTGCCAGATTTTACATCTGATAATTTCACATCTGCATCAGCTTTTGGGAGAGAAATATCCAGTTTGGGCAGGTTAACATCAACGCTTATTTTTGGAGCTTTGATATCAGGACCAGAAATTCCAAACTTTGCCCCTTTAAATTTGGGAAGTTTCATTTTCCCTCCCTTGCCTTTGATGTCCACGTCTGGTGTGTCAATGGCAGCTTCACACTCTGGAGCACCCACATCAGGCATTTTGCCTTTTATGTCCACATCTGGCTTTGTGAGTGAAATGTCCACATCTGTTTTTTTCAGTCCTGCATCCACATCCGGACCTTTGAATTTGTGAAGAGAAATTCCAAATGATGGCATTTTCATTGATGGCATTTTGAACTTTGTGTCCTGGTCTTTCATCTTGAGGTTAGCTGAATCCAAATCTACATCTATTGTTGGTGCATGGAAGCCAGTGTCTGGAGCCTTGATGTCCATTGAGAGATCTGGTGATGCAACATCTAATTCAGGCTTTGACAGTCCTGCATCAATATGAAATTTTCCTTCCTCCTTTGGCGCTGCACGATCTATTGATGGCATTGTAATCTCTGGTATTTTAATACTTGCTTCTGGATCTTTCACATCTAGGGTAACGGCACAGAATTCAACTTCCAACTTGCCTGGTATTATTTCTCCTTCTGGTAACTTCACTTCTGCATCAGCTTTTGGGAGAGAAATATCCTGTTTGGGCAGGTTAACATCAACGCTTATTTTTGGAGCTTTGATATCAGGACCAGAAATTCCAAACTTTGGCCCTTTAAATTTGGGAAGTTTCATTTTCCCTCCCTTGCCTTTGATGTCCACGTCTGGTGTGTCAATGGCAACTTCATACTCTGGAGCACCCACATCAGGCATTTTGCCTTTTATGTCCACGTCTGTTTTTTTGAGTGAAATGTCCACATCTGTTTTTTTCAGTCCTTTATCCACATCTGGACCTTTGAATTTGGGAAGAGAAATTCCAAATGATGGCATTTTCATTGATGGCATTTTGAACTTTGTGTCCTGGTCTTTCATCTTGAGGTTAGCTGAATCCAAATCTACATCTATTGTTGGTGCATGGAAGCCAGTGTCTGGAGCCTTGATGTCCATTGAGAGATCTGGTGATGCAACATCAAATTCAGGCTTTGACAGTCCTGCATCAATATGAAATTTTCCTTCCTCGTTTGGCGCTGCACGATCTATTGATGGCATTGTAATCTCTGGTATTTTAATACTTGCTTCTGGACCTTTCACATCTAGGGTAACGGCACAGAATTCAACTTCCAACTTGCCTGGTATTATTTCTCCTTCTGGTAACTTCACTTCTGCATCAGCTTTTGGGAGAGAAATATCCTGTTTGGGCAGGTTAACATCAACGCTTATTTTTGGAGCTTTGATATCAGGACCAGAAATTCCAAACTTTGGCCCTTTAAATTTGGGAAGTTTCATTTTCCCTCCCTTGCCTTTGATGTCCACGTCTGGTGTGTCAATGGCAACTTCATACTCTGGAGCACCCACATCAGGCATTTTGCCTTTTATGTCCACGTCTGTTTTTTTGAGTGAAATGTCCACATCTGTTTTTCTCGGTCCTACATCCACATCTGGACCTTTGAATTTAGGAAGAGAAACTCCAAATGATGGCATTTTCATTGATGGCATTTTGAATTTACTCTCCTGGCCTTTCATCTTAAGGCTAGCTGAGTCTAAATCGATTTCTATTGTTGGTGCATGGAACCCAGTATCCGCAGCCTTGATGTCCATTGAGAGATCTGGTGCTGCAACATCAAATTCAGGCTTCGACAGTCCTGCATTAATTTCAAATTTTCCTTCCATGTTTGGCAGTGCACGATCTATTGATGTCTTTCCAATCTGTGGCATTTTAATACTTGCTTCAGGAACCTCGACATCTATGGTACCCGCTTGGATTTCAGCTTCTAACTTGCCAGATTTTACATCTGATAATTTCACATCTGCATCAGCTTTTGGGAGAGAAATATCCAGTTTGGGCAGGTTAACATCAACGCTTATTTTTGGAGCTTTGATATCAGGACCAGAAATTCCAAACTTTGCCCCTTTAAATTTGGGAAGTTTCATTTTCCCTCCCTTGCCTTTGATGTCCACGTCTGGTGTGTCAATGGCAGCTTCACACTCTGGAGCACCCACATCAGGCATTTTGCCTTTTATGTCCACATCTGGCTTTGTGAGTGAAATGTCCACATCTGTTTTTTTCAGTCCTGCATCCACATCCGGACCTTTGAATTTGTGAAGAGAAATTCCAAATGATGGCATTTTCATTGATGGCATTTTGAACTTTGTGTCCTGGTCTTTCATCTTGAGGTTAGCTGAATCCAAATCTACATCTATTGTTGGTGCATGGAAGCCAGTGTCTGGAGCCTTGATGTCCATTGAGAGATCTGGTGATGCAACATCAAATTCAGGCTTTGACAGTCCTGCATCAATATGAAATTTTCCTTCCTCCTTTGGCGCTGCACGATCTATTGATGGCATTGTAATCTCTGGTATTTTAATACTTGCTTCTGGACCTTTCACATCTAGGGTAACGGCACAGAATTCAACTTCCAACTTGCCTGGTATTATTTCTCCTTCTGGTAACTTCACTTCTGCATCAGCTTTTGGGGGAGAAATATCCAGTTTGGGCAGGTTAACATCAACGCTTATTTTTGGAGCTTTGATATCAGGACCAGAAGTTCCAAACTTTGGCCCTTTAAATTTGGGAAGTTTCATTTTCCCTCCCTTGCCTTTGATGTCCACGTCTGGTGTGTCAATGGCAGCTTCACACTCTGGAGCACCCACATCAGGCAGTTTGCCCTTTACGTCCACATCAGGTTTTGTGAGTGAAATGTCCACATCTGTTTTTCTCGGTCCTACATCCACATCTGGACCTTTGAATTTAGGAAGAGAAACTCCAAATGATGGCATTTTCATTGATGGCATTTTGAATTTACTCTCCTGGCCTTTCATCTTAAGGCTAGCTGAGTCTAAATCGATTTCTATTGTTGGTGCATGGAACCCAGTATCCGCAGCCTTGATGTCCATTGAGAGATCTGGTGCTGCAACATCAAATTCAGGCTTCGACAGTCCTGCATTAATTTCAAATTTTCCTTCCATGTTTGGCAGTGCACGATCTATTGATGTCTTTCCAATCTGTGGCATTTTAATACTTGCTTCAGGAACCTCGACATCTATGGTACCCGCTTGGATTTCAGCTTCTAACTTGCCAGATTTTACATCTGATAATTTCACATCTGCATCAGCTTTTGGGAGAGAAATATCCAGTTTGGGCAGGTTAACATCAACGCTTATTTTTGGAGCTTTGATATCAGGACCAGAAATTCCAAACTTTGGCCCTTTAAATTTGGGAAGTTTCATTTTCCCTCCCTTGCCTTTGATGTCCGCGTCTGGTGTGTCAATGGCAGCTTCACACTCTGGAGCACCCACATCAGGCATTTTGCCTTTTATGTCCACGTCTGTTTTTTTGAGTGAAATGTCCACATCTGTTTTTTTCAGTCCTGCATCCACATCCGGACCTTTGAATTTGTGAAGAGAAATTCCAAATGATGGCATTTTCATTGATGACATTTTGAACTTTGTGTCCTGGTCTTTCATCTTAAGGTTAGCTGAGTCCAAATCTACATCTATTGTTGGTGCATGGAAGCCAGTGTCTGGAGCCTTGATGTCCATTGAGAGATCTGGTGCTGCAACATCAAATTCAGGCTTTGACAGTCCTGCATCAATATGAAATTTTCCTTCCTCGTTTGGCGCTGCACGATCTATTGATGGCATTGTAATCTCTGGTATTTTAATACTTGCTTCTGGACCTTTCACATCTAGGGTAACGGCACAGAATTCAACTTCCAACTTGCCTGGTATTATTTCTCCTTCTGGTAACTTCACTTCCGCATCAGCTTTTGGGAGAGAAATATCCATTTTGGGCAGGTTAACATCAACGCTTATTTTTGGAGCTTTGATATCAGGACCAGAAATTCCAAACTTTGGCCCTTTAAATTTGGGAAGTTTCATTTTCCCTCCCTTGCCTTTGATGTCCGCGTCTGGTGTGTCAATGGCAGCTTCACACTCTGGAGCACCCACATCAGGCAGTTTGCCCTTTACGTCCACATCAGGTTTTGTGAGTGAAATGTCCACATCTGTTTTTCTCAGTCCTACATCCACATCTGGACCTTGGAATTTGGGAAGGGAAACTCCAAATGATGGCATTTTCATTGATGGGATTTTGAATTTACTCTCCTGGCCTTTCATCTTAAGGCTAGCTGAGTCCAAATCTACATCTATTGTTGTTGCATGGAGGCCAGTGTCTGGAGCCTTGATGTCCATTGAGAGATCTGGTGCTGCAACATCAAATTCAGGCTTCGACAGACCTGCATTAATTTCAAATTTTCCTTCCACCTTTGGCAGTGCACGATCTATTGATGTCTTTCCAATCTGTGGCATTTTAATACTTGTTTCAGGAACCTCGACATCTATGTTACCCGCTCGGATTTGAGCTTCTAACTCGCCAGGTTGTACATCTGATAATTTCACATCTGCATCAGCTTTTGGAAGAGAAATATCCAGTTTGGGCAGGTTAACATCAACGCTTATTTTTGGAGCTTTGATATCAGGACCAGAAATTCCAAACTTTGGCCCTTTAAATTTGGGAAGTTTCATTTTCCCTCCCTTGCCTTTGATGTCCACGTCTGGTGTGTCAATGGCAGCTTCACACTCTGGAGCACCCACATCAGGCAGTTTGCCCTTTACGTCCACATCAGGTTTTGTGAGTGAAATGTCCACATCTGTTTTTCTCAGTCCTACATCCACATCTGGACCTTTGAATTTGGGAATAGAAATTCCAAATGATGATATTTTCATTGATGGCATTTTGAATTTTGTGTCCTGGTCTTTCATCATTAAAGCAGCTGAGTCTAAATCGACATCTTCTGTCGGTGCATGGAAGCCAGTGTCTGGAGCCTTGATGTCCATTGAGAGATCTGGTGCTGCAACATCAAATTCAGGCTTTGACAGTCCTGCATCAATATGAGATTTTCCTTCCTCGTTTGGCGCTGCACGATCTATTGATGGCATTGTAATCTCTGGTATTTTAATACTTGCTTCTGGACCTTTCACATCTAGGGTACCGGCACAGAATTCAACTTCCAACTTGCCTGGTTTTATTTCTCCTTCTGGTAACTTCACTTCTGCCTCAGCTTTTGGGAGAGAAATATCCAGTATGGGCAGGTTAACATCAACACTTATTTTTGGAGCTTTTATATCAGGACCAGAAATTCCAAACTTTGGCCCTTTAAATTTGGGAAGTTTCATTTTCCCTCCCTTGCCTTTGATGTCCGCGTCTGGTGTGTCAATGGCAGCTTCACACTCTGGAGCACCCACATCAGGCATTTTGCCCTTTACGTCCACGTCTGGCTTTGTGAGTGAAATGTCCTCATCTGGTTTTTTCAGTCCTGCGTCTGCATCTGGACCTTTGAATTTGGGAAGAAATACTCCAAATGATGGCATTTTCTTTGATGGCATTTTGAATTTACTCTCCTGGTCTTTCATCTTAAGGGCAGCTGAGTCTAAATCAACATCTATTGTTGGTGCTTGGAAGCCTATATCTGGATCATTGTCCATTGTCAACGACAGCCTCGCATCAATATCAAATTTTCCTTCCAAGTTTGGCAATGTACGATCTATTGATTGCATTGTAATCTCTGGTATTTTAGTTCTTGCTTCAGAACCCTCAACATCTATGGTACCCGCTCGTATTTCAGCATCTATCTTGCCAGGTTTTACATCTGATAATTTCACATCTGCATCAGCTTTTGGAAGAGAAATATCAATTTTGGGCAGGTTGACATCAATGCTCATTTTTGGAGCTTTTATATCAGTACCGTAAATTCCAAACTTTGGCCCTTTAAGTTTCATTTTCCATTCATTGCCAACGATATCCACATCAGATGTGTCAATGTCAACTTCACATTCTGGAGCACCCATATCAGACATTTTGCCCTGTACTTCCACATCAGTCTTTGTGAGTGAAATGTCCACATCTGTTTTTTTCAGTCCTGCATCCACATCTGGTTCTTCGAATTTGGGAAGAGCATATGATGGCATTTTCATTGATGTCATTTTGAACTTACTGTCCTGGCCTTTCATCTTCAGGTCGGCTGAGTCAACTTCTATATCTTTTGTTGTTGCACGGATGGCAGTAGCTGGAGCTTTGACGTCCATTGAGAGATCTGGTGCTACAACATCAAGTTCAGACTTCGACACGTCTGTATCAATATCCCATTTAAGTTCTACCTTTGGCAGTGCAATATCTCTCGATGTCTTTTCAATCTGAGGCATTTTAAGGCTTGCTTCAGGACCACTCACATTTTCGTTCCCAGCATGAAATTCAGCTTCCAGCTTGCCTGGTTTTATCGCTCCTGATAATTTCACATCTACATTAGCTTTTGCGAGTGAAATATCAACTTTGGCCTTTCTACTTTTTGGTTTTTGCATTTTACTTCCTTTCTTTGTTTGTTTAATTGGTTTTTCTCCAAAATGTTTTGAACCTGTAACACATTCTTGTTCTTTTGCCGTGAGCTCTCCATCCCTGATGTTATCTTGATTAGTGTCACCATCAAGTGAAATTGCACCATCAAGTTTCTTTGTTCCTGTCTTAGCATTTCGAATAATGTTTTGATCTTCTGGGCCACTCTTCTGCTCACTCTCCATTGTACTTGGCCCTGTCATTACCTCTGTAGTTGTCACTGCAAGATCTTTGCTTGTTTGTGAAACATCAATTTTCATTAGACTGACATCAATTGCAATTGTAGAAGACTTGGATTCGGTTCCAGAGATTTCATCTTTGGGTTCGGTGATTTTAGATTGCTTTTTTTTCTGTTGCCTCTCAATATTCTTTTTCTTGTTTTCTGTTTCAAATGATTGAATAGAAATGTCTGTCGCTTGCTTGCTCTTGTCTTCATCATGCTGCTTTGGTAATGGTAACATAAAATCTGTCTTTACATCTGTAATATTCAGTTCTTTTTGTGAGATATCCTCTAGCATTGATTCAGAATGTGCTCTTTCCTCTAGTATTTTGGTGGCAATGTGTTGTGTTGTAAGAATTGGTCCAGGAAGCATAAATTTAGCTATTTTGAGTTTTGGCATTTTGATATTGGATTCACTGCTAATATTGTCGCATTCCATTTGTTCACTTTGTTTATCCAGCATTTGGGTACTTTGATTTGTAGTTATCATTATAGTTTCATTTGACCTTTGTGATGTACGATCTGTATTTATTTGCAATGTGTCTTGTTCTACAGCAGCATAATCCTTGATTCCAATCAAGATGTCTTGCTTTTCATCTTCAGAAGTTTCTTTTTTCCCTATGTTTATGGCACTTGTGCCAATATGTGGTTGTTTTATTTTTCTTTTGTTTTTTTTCCTTTTTTGAGGGTTTTCCACTGTTTTTAAATGGGATTCTATATCTGTGCATGTTGAGGTAATGTCATATTGATCAATTTGTTCTGGTTCTGTTAAGCTTTGAGACCTGTTGAGTTTATGTGACTTTGACTTTGTGAAACTTGAAAACTTGGGCCAGATAAATCTGACATCGGATACTTCAGCCTTCTTCGTCTTCCCCTTCTGAGTGGTTTCTTGAATTAGTAGTCTTTCTTCGGCATTACATTCATCAGAAATACCTCTTGTATTTGATTTACTTGCATAGAGTTTCATAAAAAAGTCTTCGTCGGCTCCCTAAGAGAAGAAATGGACAGTTATTTTCTATCTTTTTGTGAGGGATAAATCCAGCTGAAGAGGCAGACAGACACGTATCCACAGTAAAAGTACTGAACGTGAAACAGCTTATTTATAAGGCTGGATCTTTAGAACATTTTTATAGCTCTGGCACTTTAAAATTACTTAAGATGGGCTTAAGAAAATGGGCTAAACCTTTTAACCAGCTGGTAGCAAAGAAGCATCTTCAATATATCTCATAAGATTGTAACGCTTATTTTGTGCATCATAAGACCTTTATGTTATTTTTAATGACTTGCCTAGCATTGTTGATCACAGAGTTTTCAAGAACACCAGGAAAATAAACAAGAGTTTAGGAACAGGAGCAGGTACAAAATATCCTTGAGCTTGCAATGGCATTCAGTACAATCATGATTGTTTTGTTCTGACCTTTTGCCTGTATTCGATCTTCCTACCCAAAACCATACCCTCGATTTCCCCTATAAACTAAAAAATCTGTCTTAGCCTTCTTAACATTTACAAGACCAAAGATTGATTATTGACTTCTGGAAGGGAAAGCTAAAGATTCATCAGCAGGTCTGTGGTGGAGAGTCAATAGCTTGAGGTTCCTGGGCATGCACATCTCTGAAGATCTGACTTCAGCCTAGTGCATTGATGCAATCACAAAGAAAGCTCGTCGATGTCTCTAGGTTCCTCAAAAAATTTGAGGAGATTTGGCATGTTGCTGAATATGCTATCAAACCTCTACAGGTGCATACTGACTGGTAATATCATGGGCTAGTTCAGTAACTCAAGTGCCCAAGGATGAAGAAGGCTGCAGAAAGTAGTAGACATTACCATTACGAGTATTGACTTCCCCACCATTGAAAGCATCCACAGGAAGTATTGCCTCACAAAGTCTTCAAATATCATCAAAACCACACACTAGCCTGGCTGCACTCTCGTCTTCCTGTTACCATCAGGAGCCTAAGAACTATGACCTTCAGGTTCAAGAATAGCTTCTCCTCATCAACACTTGGGCTCTTGAACCGTGCTGCACAACTATAATCATATTCATACATCAGCAACAAATTACTATGAACTTTGTATAGGTAGCACACTGTACTTCAGTCTGCACTATTACAGTCTGATTACCTAGTAATTACTGGTAATTTATTGAATTATTGTTTATTGTATATCTATTTGTTGTGGTGTGCATTAATTTATCTATAAAGTTGCAGCAAGTAAGAATGTTCCCAATGTACATTTGAACACTCTTGACTTAAGCCTTAACTTATATTAGCACTTTCAAATTCTCAGATGCTAGCTTTTTATCCTTCCCTTTAGCAACTACCAACAGTTCATTTACATCCTTACCTCTTCCTTCAATAAGTTCATAAATTCTAGGTCCATAGTTCGGCCCATCAAGTCTACTCCGTCATTCAATCATGGCTGATCTATCTTTCTCTCTCAACGTCATTCTCCCGTGTTCACCCCATGACCTCTGACACCAATACTTTAACCCAATTCAAATTATTATACCCTCTTGCACTGGTTGCTGCCTTTGGTGTCCTCATTTGTTTCCCTAATTTTCAGAAACATAGAATTGAATTGGCACAAGCATTGTGGGCCAAAGGGCCCATTCATGTGCTATACTGTTCCTGGTTCTATGAATATTACATAGATCTGTAATGCTTGAGACTTTATTCTTCTATCTCGAATCCTGAACCTGAATAATCCATTCAATCCATTCAAAATCCCATTGATTACCATGAAGATAAATAACCAATTAAGTGTATGTGGGAGAATGGAAATTATATGATCCTGTTTTCACTGTGAATGTGTTGTCTGCACACCTCCTTCATATTCCCTTCCTCTCTGTGTCTTTTCTTTCCTGCAATACAATTTTTACTTATTGCAAGCAAAATATTCTTCATTGCATTGATGAAAGTAAGTTTCTAGAAAATATTACTATCTAAATCCACCGTGATGTTTGACGTTGCAGAAAGTAAACCTACCGCATAAGGCTTTGTTCCTTCAACTTCAGCTGATTCTACAGGTACTGTTCTTTTTAGGCAGTATTGCATTTTGTATGGTTCTGAGTACTGTAAAATCTTGAGTGCATCTTCATATTTGACATTATCAAAATAAATTGTAGCACTGATAAGTTGATCACCTGATAGAAAACAAAATCATAAATTTGATTATATGTTAATAAGTTCATCAATTAATCAAAAAAATCAGTTTCTGAGCTATCTTTCTGTATTAAAGTATAGTAAATTTTATAACATTTGACTCTTAACTAAACATACTGTTGTGGACAAGATGAATGTGAACTGTATTGTGCTCTCTGGAGGTGTTAAAGTATTATTCTGTTTTGCAGGTGGTAGAAATGTCTAATAACAGTATTGAAATGTCTAATAATCAAGCTAACACTTAGTTAAGGTGTCATTAGTAACTGTCTTACCTCCACTCAGAAGATGGGATGTTCAAGGCATTTCCTGGAAATGATTACATATTTACAACCAAAAACACAATACTAATGGTTTACTGCATTGTCCAGGATGCTCTGGGACCTTAGCCTGTCTCTTCCTGTCTATTCAGAAAGATGTAAATTATCCTGTGGCACTGTTCAAAGATGAGAAATGTGTCCTTTTATTATTGCTCTGTCAACTACCATATCAAATCCACTGGTTCTCATTGTTCATGAAACATACTGTGCAGAAATCAGCTGCCTTTCTTTCTATTTAATGCCAATTCCCAGCTTCACATGTTCCACTTTTATTGTTTGACATAGAAAGACTATTTGGCCCATCAAGTGTATGCTGGCTCTCAGAGCTATCCCATTCCATCACCTATTTCTCTGTAACCCATTTTCTCACACATTAGAGGTAATTTGCTGGAATCAGTTAAGCTACCGGGGTAAAGGAAAGAGCCCTGTTTCCACCAATCTTTCCACCACTACGCATAAAAGCACAAGAAGCGCAAGACGCCATTGTACGCAGATGCCGAGAAGTGTGTTCAGCTCTGGCTGAACAATTTCTAAGCTTGTGATGAGACTCGATAAGAAGTTAAGTTACCAACCAGTTTTTGGGATGTGGGAGGAAACTGGTGTACTAAGGAGAAATCCACACAGTTACAGAGAGAATGTGCAAACTCCACACAGTAGCCTCAAAGGCAAAGATTGAACTGGGATTTTACTGGAACTGTGGTGCCACAACGTTACCTGCTGCTTCACTGCGCTGTCCTGTGAAGATGATAGGTTGAAAAACTGCAATGGTTAAAGGAATCAACTACATCCTTGCTATTGAGGGTGTGCAGCGTAGGTTCACTAGGTTAATTCCCGGAATGGCGGGACTATCATATGTTGAAAGACTGCAGCGACTAGGCTTGTATACACTGGAATTTAGAAGGATGAGAGGAGATCTTATCGAAACGTATAAGATTATTAAGGGGTTGGACACGTTAGAGGCAGGAAACATGTTCCCAATGTTGGGGGAGTCCAGAACAAGGGGCCACAGTTTAAGAATAAGGGATAGGCCATTTAGAACTGAGATGAGGAAAAACTTTTTCAGTCAGAGTGTTGTGAATCTGTGGAATTCTCTGCCTCAGAAGGCAGTGGAGGCCAATTCTCTGAATGCATTCAAGAGAGAGCTAGATAGAGCTCTTAAGGATAGCGGAGTCAGGGGGTATGGGGAGAAGGCAGGAACGGGGTACTGATTGAGAATGATCAGCCATGATCACATTGAATGGCGGTGCTGGCTCGAAGGGCCAAATGGCCTCCTCCTGCACCTATTGTCTATTGTCTATTGTCTACATCTGAGTTGGACTAGAATCACATGACACCAGCCATTTATTTCCAGATTTTTCATATTAAATTCAAATTCTCAAACGGTCACATAGTATTTTCTGGATTTAAATTTCAGAACATCTGGATTTAAATTCCATGTTTTACCTTCTCTCATGCTCAGCCGTTTTGCAGCAGGTGAATCTTTCTGAACATGTTTAATAAATATCCCGTCCTTTTTTCCACCTTTAACACTGAAGCCACTTGCACCTTTTTCAATGTCTGTGTTCACAAGCATTTCCACAATGTCCTCTTCCTTCTCTTTCTGGAAAAAAAAAGCAAAATGATTTAAGTATCAGCAAGTATTTTCATTATTTTAATTTTAATTGTTTCCAAATGAAAGAAATTTTATGAAAATTATAGATATCAAAAAATAAACCTACCGCTTTGTTACTCATGTTTGCAGAAAAACTTTTCTTTGATAGATTTTCTAATCTTTGCTTATTGTCTGTAATGTCAATTAATGTCTCAGCTGGTCTTTCCTCCAGTACCTGAACAAGAGAATTCAGTAATCATTGCATACAAGAGGAAATCTTAAAGCGATTGATTATGAAACTTGGTAAAACCTACATGTAAAATAATCCAGTGATAATAGGTTTTTTTTGCCTTGAGGGTACTTTAATTTTTAGTTAGCATGAATAAATTAGGGTGGCGCACTGCCAGAGACCTGGGTTAATCAGCCTCTGTAAATTGCTGCTCATGTGCCAAACTGGAATAATATAGTACTGATGTGAATAGATGATCAATGGTCAGCGTGGACTCGGTGGGCCGAAGGGCCTGTTTCCATGCCGTACCTCTCAAATAAATTAAACAAATTAAATTAACTTAAATTGTGGTTTGGTCAGAAAAGAAAAAAAAAGATCCAGAGCCTGAGTTTTTAACTTAGATTTCTAGATTTGTGACAGACTAGTAAATTTAAAAAGGTATGTGTTATATAATCACCATGTGTCAGTTTTAATGTGAGGTTGTAGTTTCATCTCTGGCTGCCAATCTCTATTGGTTAAGGTGGACTTGATTGCTCTGCTTTAAGTGCACATTTGATACCAGACGAACAGTGGACATTATTAGTTGATTCACATTGGGAGGTGTCCAGACCAATATTCTCAGCATTCCTCATCAACCTGGAAATTGTTACCAGCAAGATCAAACAGGTGCGAAGTATTTTTTGTGTACAATTTAAATAGTGTATTACAAAATGTGCCAATGAGTCCAATTTCTCAGCACCATATTGCATTTTTGAAAAACTTTTAAATTAAGTTGTAACTGCTTGGTAATCTAAGAGGTAACAAAATATTTTTGCAGAAAATAGTTTTTCTTAGACCAGGGAAGGTTGAGGGGAAAACCTGATGAGAATGTCCAAAATCTTGATGGAGTAAATAAGAAGAATGATCAGTAACCAGTGATATCGATTTAATCTGTAGCAAGAATTCCAGAAGTACCAAGAGGAAATTGGTTGGATTTCAGAGAACTGAGCCAGGATCAATGGGCTGAATTGCCTCTTTCTTGCAATTTGATTGTACATGAGAGGCATCCAAAACAATCATGTTAGTCTTCAAGCTTTGTTCCAATCAAAATTAATCATACATCAGAAAATGTCTTCACAATGTAGTCGTTATTAAGTCCTCAGTTTCCTACCAATGCATATGCTTTTTTAGTCCACTGAGTGTAATAAAAGCTTCTGGTCAAATGCGTAAATTTTAAATTTAGTTGCACTGTTATGCCCAGCAATATATTACTGGAAAATAATCTGACAATCTATCTTTCTGGGTGGATTCCATAATCTGATGTTCTCAGAACAAATTATACTCCTAAGGGTAATGTAGTCTAACAGTCTTTGATATTAAATCCAATGTCAGATTGTAGATCTTACAAATTGTAACCATTTTTATTCTCATTGCTTCAGCTTTAAATGTATTTACATACATTTTTGTCTTTGTATTCTTCAGTCAGCGTGTAGTCATATATCGGTGAAGATCCTTGAGGTCTTGGTCGTACAGTTTCTACAAATTCTGTTGGCAACTCACACACCTGCAAGGAAATAAAGTACTGGAAATTAAATAATCTAAAGCAGAATCCGTTTAATTAAAATGCTAACAACTCTCAATAAATAAGCATGCTATTCAGCATGTGGTTATGATTGTGGTAACACAATTATTAAATAAAGTAATATTTTTCTATGGAAGATGAAATTTAAATTGAAAATTGTCACTGGCAGGACAGAGCATGTGAATGTTTAAGTGTACAAGCAAACTCTTTGCACTATTTCCTGTAAGATATTAAATTTTCACAAAATAATAGGGGCTGATTTAATATAAAAACAAATAATTTTGCCCAAATTTACTTGCAAAGTGGCACAGTGACTTGTAAATAGAACTGCCTCGATCCATGATTCAATCCTAACTTCTGCTACTGTTAGTGTAAAGTTTTCATGTTCTTCCTGTGGCCATGTAGGTTTCCTCTGGATGCTGTGGTTTCCTCCCACAGCATCAAAAACATGGCAGAAGGTTAATGAGTTCCTGTAACTTGCCCTTAGTATAGGAGGGTGGTAGGAGAATCAGATAGTAGTTAATGGATATATGAGAGAAATTAGGATACAGAGATAAAATGGGGGAAGGATAGCTCTGAGAATGGGCTGAATGGTGAACTTCTATGTCGTAAAGAAGTATGGTGAACTGCTCAGAAAATCAAACAGCATGATGAATATTTCCAGTTGATGACTTTTGAGCAGATCCTGCTTTCTTTTAGGATTCCATTATTTGTGTTGTTTTTCATTGATATTTATGTAAATTTATATCATTTCAATGAATATAATTTACGATAAACATAAAAAATTGTGTTTTCAAATTTGATCAATTGTCTGCAACATTTGTTATCAACCCAATAATTTTTATAAAATACAATATGTAAAACAAATTTTGATGTCTTACATTTAAAAAAATACTTACAGAATCCTGTTCTCCAGGTTCTGTCTCGGCATCTTTTAAGCACTGGACTGAGCCTGCAAATGCAATCAAATTTATAGTACTTAATAATCATATTAGACAATGCAAAACCTGCAGAAAAACATAGGAAGAATGTTGTTTTGGTTTTGTGTACGCTGTTCTCTGTCAATGTATTCATTGCTTCCTTGTTCATGGATTTACCAGAAAGAGCTTGTTGACTCAAAATTAAAACATTGCCGTACAACTTATTCATACACAAAGCAAATGATAACTAATAACTTGCTAAAGTTGATTGAAGAAGGATGTTTGAGGACAAATGAATGTCCGGCAAGTAGGTTGCTTTTAAAAGAGTGAATGAGAGAGTTCAGGTTGTGCATGTTCCTTTTAAAATAAAAGACAAGGCAGCTGAGAGTAAGGAATTTATCAGGCAACTGAATCATCCTACCACAACTAGAGAGCGGTCCTGAACTATTATCTACCTCATTGGTGACCTCAGACTATCCTTGATCGGACTTTGCTGGCTTTACCTTGCACTAAATGTTATTCCCTTGTAATGTATCTATACACTGTAAATGGCTCGATTGTAATCATGTATTGTCATTCCACTATCTCAAAGCACGCAACAAAAGCTTTTCACTATACCTCGGTATACGTGATAATAAACTAAAATGTAAACTGGAACCCTGGATGACGAGAAAATAAAGCTCTTGTCAGGAAAAAGGAGACATGGGTCAGGTATAGGCAGCTGGGATCAAAGTGTGTCCTGAGAGGAGTTTAGGGGACTGAGGAGCATACTTAAAAAGGACATCAGGAGGGCAAAAAGGGGGCAGTAGTTCTTACAGAAATATTAAGGAAAATTAAATCCAAAGAGATTTTATAAGTACATTAATGGAAAGAGGGTAACTAGAGAGAGCGTAGGGGTCCTCAGAAACCAAAATATGGAGCTGCAGGAAATGAGCAAGGTCCTCAATGGGTATTTCTCATTTTTACTGTGGATAAAAAACATGAAGGTGAGGGAGCTTGGGGCAGTCATTGGAGATGTGTTGAGTACAGTCCGTATTATGGTCAAGGAGATACTGACATCCTTTGGTGTATGCAGGTAGATAAATCTCCCAGGCCAGATCAACATGTCCAAGGACGGTGTGGGAAACTAGAAAAGAAATTGCGGGCAAGTAGAGTGGTGAAAAAGGCTTTTTGTACATTAGTCTTTATCAGTCAGATTATTGAGTATAGAAATTGAGATATTATGCCACAGTTGTATAAGACGTTGGTGAGGCCACATTTGGTGTACAATGATCAATTCTGGTCACCTTCTATAGGAAGTATGTCTTAAAGCTGCAAAGAGTGCAGAGATAATTTACAAGCATGTTGCCAGGACTGGATGTGTCTAAGCTTTCGGGAGAGGTTGGACAGGCTAGGGTTTTATTCCTTGGGTTGCAGGAGGCTGATGGGTGATCTAATAGAGGTGTGTAAATGCATGAGGGGAATAGATGGGGTGAAACCACAGAGTCTTTTACCCAGAATAGGGGAATCAAAAACAGGAGGACAGATTTAAGGTGACAGGAGCAACATTTTCACCCAGAGGGCAGTAGCTGCCAGAGAATGTACTTGAGGCAGGTAAAACAGCATTTAAAAGACACTTGGACAAATGCAAGGACAGGAAAGGCTTAGAAGGATATAGGCAAGTGGGACTAGCTTTGATGGGCATCTTGATTGGCATGGACAAGTTGGGCTGAAGGGACCGCCTCTCATAGTCTTATATACTTCTCTCCGGTCACTTCTCAACCTTCTTTGCTCCTGGGAAAACAATCTCACCAATCTGATGATCCACAATAACTAATATCCTCCAATCTTGGCAAAGTGCGGGTGATTCCCTTCTGCACTGTCCGGTGCAATCCGTTTCTTTCTATAGTTTGGAGACCAGAACTGCACATCGTTCACTAAGTGTGCAGTTCACAAGTCACAAGTCACAAGCTATATCATGATGTCCCAACAATCATAATCAATACTTTCGTCCCAGTGAAACCGAGCATGTCAAATGCCGCTCTCACCGCACGTTCTACTCGACTCGCCTCTTTAAGGAAACCGTGCATCTGTACTCTCAGATCTTTTTGTTCTGCAACACTGTCCAGAGCTCTACCATTTACTGTGTAAATCCTGCCCTGGTTTGACATACCAAAGTGCAACACCTCACGCTTGTCAGTTAAATACCATTTGCCATTTCTTGGGCCACCTTCCCAATTGATCTAGATCTTGGAAACATAGGTATAGAATATAGAACAGTCAAGCACAGGAATGTCCATAGCCCACAATGTCCATGCCAAATATAATGACAGGTTAAACTAACCTCTGCTTGTGACTAATCCATAACCCTCCGTTCCCAGCGCATTGATACGCCAACCTCAAAGCTTCTTTAGTGCCACTTTGGTCTTTGTCTCCAACGCCATCCCTAGCAGTGTGTTCCAGGCACTCACAACTCTATGTAAAAACCATGCCCTGCATATGTCCTTTAGATTTTAACAAACTACCTTCCTCACTGTCTACTATACCACTAGTGTCATCTGCAAATTTACTGACAATGTTAACTACATTATCATCCAAGTCATTAATGTTTTTTATGTTTTTAACATTTCTAAGAAACAGCAGGGAACCCAGCACTGATCCCTCAGACTGAAGAAGGGTCTCAAATCGAAATGTCACCTATTCCTTTTCTCCAGAGATGTTGCCTGACCCGCTGAGTTACTCCAGCGTTTTGTGTCTAACCTATGGCACACCACAGGTCAACCTTCCCACAACAAAAGACTCACAAGGTGCTCCGCGGAGCCGAGCGACCCAACAGGCAGGCAGCCAAGAGTGAGGAAGGAACCGTGCTGCCAAGAACGAGGAGGGATCCCCACCACCAGGAACAACCTGGGGGAGGGAGAACATAGGGGGGCCATGTGCTGATGGGATCGAGGAGCTGATGAAAGCATAGGGGGACCTGCGCCGCCGACAGCGAACGGGGCAGGGCCGCCAAGAGTGACGGGGGAGGGGGGGTGGGGGGGCACCAAAAATGTTGGGGTACACGCCACAGGGCCACCAAGAATGAAGGGGGACCCGGCGGGAGGGCCACTGAGAACGAAGGTGGACCTGGCAGGGGGGAGGGGGGGGTTGCCTTCGGCCATGTGCAGCGGCAGGGTTGGTCGCAGATAAGCGTTCCATTAAATTTTGTAACTACCGGCACCCGATACGTGGCAACTCTGTGCACTGCCTAGGTGCGGTCTGTATGACCTTACTGGGTTGTATGCAAAACAAAGAATTTCAATGTGCCTAGATACATGTGACAATAAAATATCATTGAATCGTTGAACTGAAAATGGCCAGAAGTTCCCTGACTTGTCTCCTTGTTGTTAATTTGCTTTAAAACCACCAATACTTCCTTTTTGATAATTCGAAAAGAATAGAAAAAAACTTGAAACGCAGATAAGACAAAACAAAATTCCATGCTTACATTTCTCTTCCATTGGAACCTTTTTAAATAACTAAAAAACTGAGAAGCAACAAAATTTCCACAGTGGAAACTTCAGACGCGTAATCCAAAGGTTAACTGATATGGTGAATGGTTGGGGCCCCTTACACAAATCACACAACTTTTTAAAGAATACACTGCCATCTAAACACAAAAGGTCTGGTAAATTTATTTATCTTTCTTGTTACTCACTTTGTGCATGCTTTACTGTTGCTATTCTTACCATCTTGTGTTGAGTCTTCGCCATGGCTACAAATATTTTCTTCCTTAAAAAACTTTTTTTGCTTGTCTCGTCCACCAAGCCTTTTGCTCAGTGAGGAGTGTTTCCAGGTTATATCCTTTACCTATTACTGTTAGACTATAATTATGTTTTTATTATTGTTCATTATAGTTTGTACTATGGATCCCCCTTCAATGTTACCGCATTTCTTATTGATACCCATCCTCAGTATGTTGGATTGTACTAGACGAAGGGATTAAAAGTACCATTAGCAAATTTGCAGATGATACTAAGTTGGGGGGTAGTGTGAATTGTGAGGAAGATGCAATAAGGCTGCAGGGTGACTTGGACAGGTTGTGTGAGTGGGCGGATACATGGCAGATGCAGTTTAATGTAGATAAGTGTGAGGTTATTCACTTTGGAAGTAAGAATAGAAAGGCAGATTATTATCTGAATGGTGTCAAGTTAGGAGGAGGGGGAGTTCAACGAGATCTGGGTGTCCTAGTGCATCAGTCAATGAAAGGAAGCATGCAGGTTCAGCAGGCAGTGAAGAAAGCCAATGGAATGTTGGCCTTCGTAACAAGAGGAGTTGAGTATAGGAGCAAAGAGGTCCTTCTACAGTTGTACCGGGCCCTGGTGAGACCGCACCTGGAGTACTGTGTGCAGTTTTGGTCTCCAAATTTGAGGAAGGATGTTCTTGCTATGGAGGGCGTGCAGCGTAGGTTCACTAGGTTAATTCCCGGAATGGCGGGACTGTC
Organism: Rhinoraja longicauda; assembly: GCF_053455715.1. NCBI lineage: Eukaryota > Metazoa > Chordata > Chondrichthyes > Rajiformes > Arhynchobatidae > Rhinoraja > Rhinoraja longicauda. The sequence continues at coordinate 26,379,094 of NC_135962.1, read as the reverse complement.
GTATGTTGAAAGGCTGGAGCGATTGGGCTTGTATACACTGGAATTTAGAAGGATGAGGGGGGATCTTATTGAAACATATAAGATAATTAGGGGATTGGACACATTAGAGGCAGATAACATGTTCCCAATGTTGGGGGAGTCCAGAACAAGGGGCCACAGTTTGAGAATAAGGGGTAGGCCATTTAGAACGGAGATGAGGAAGAACTTTTTCAGTCAGAGAGTGGTGAAGGTGTGGAATTCTCTGCCTCAGAGGGCAGTGGAGGCCAGTTCGTTGGATGCTTTCAAGAGAGAGCTGGATAGAGCTCTTAAGGATAGCGGAGTGAGGGGGTATGGGGAGAAGGCAGGAACGGGGTACTGATTGAGAGTGATCAGCCATGATCGCATTGAATGGCGGTGCTGGCTCGAAGGGCTGAATGGCCTACTCCTGCACCTATTGTCTATTGTCTATTGTCTATTGTCTATTTTATACCACCTTAAGGTTTCTTTCTCTTCAACACAAGCTGCCCTGATGTCTAACTTTCTCCGTGTCAGTACCCTGACTTTTAATTTCTTGTCTCTGTACCTTGACATCCAACCTCTCTTGTTTTGTGCTAATCAATGATCTCTTGAGCCTGCTTCATCATTCAGCAAGGTAACGGCTGATCTTTCTGCTCATTACCATCTCTTATGATACCATTACACAATTTTTCTGCTCATTACCATCTCTTATGATTCTTCTCATATTCAAATATCTATTTATTCCTGTTTTGATTGAGAACAATGTTTATCTGTGTGGAGTTTGCAGGTTCTCCCTGTGACTGAGTGTGTTTCTACTGACTGCTCCGGTTTCTTCCCAAGTCCTAAAGACGTGCCAATTTGTAGGTTAATTGGCCTCTGTAAATTGCCCATTGAGTAAAGGGAGTGCAATTTGTGCAAAAGTGGGATTAGGTAGAGCTGAAGTGGATAGGTGATCGGTGGTCGGTGTAGACTTGGTGGGCCGGAGGGCCTATTTTCATGCTTTATCTTTCATGCTTTAAACTAAAACTAAATGACTGATCCTCTGTAGCCCTTTGGGTCATGAAATTTATTTTCATATCAGTTTTAAATGGGAAACTCCATTTTTTGACATTGTGATCCCAAGTTCTAGTTTCTTCAGTGGAGGGAAACATCCTCCCCACATCCACCTGCTCCAAAATAAAAATGTTTCAATAAGTTCATCTTCTACTCTTTTAAACTCTTGAGAACAGCCTAGCCTACTAATTTTTTCCCTATATGGCAGGCCTGCCATACCCAGAGCTAGTCTGGTGAATCTTTACTACATATCATCAATAGCAGGTATATCCTTTATCTGTTAAAGTGTCCAAAATTCTAGCGAATTGAGCAAGAGTGGTCTCACCAAGGCCCTGTGCATCTATATTTGTGCATTTGAAACCTCTTCCAATAAAGAGTATTTGCCTCCCTCACTGCCCAATGCAACTGCATGATTGCCTTTCCGTGCAAGTCACCTGAAGCTGACAGGTCCCTTTGACCATCAGCATTTCTTAATCTTTGTATCACTTCTGCTACCATCCTCTCAGATGATCAAAATTGCCTTTATATATTTCACCAAACATATTTTTCTTTGTCTTTGGTGTTTTGATCACTTCATATTCCACACTTGGATAGAGTGGATGTGGAGAGGATGTTTCTACTGGTGGGAAAGTCTAGGACTAGAGGTCATAGCCTCAGAATTAAAAGACATTATTTTAGGAAGGAGATGAGGAAGAATTTATTTTGTCAGAGAGTGGTGAATCTGTGGAACTCTTTGCAACAGAAGACTCTGGAGGCAAAGTCAGTGAATATATTTAAAGCAGAGATAGAATGATTCTTGATTAGTACGGGTGTCAGACATTATGGGACAAAGACAGGAGAATATGTTTCGGAGGGAGAGATGGATGAGCCATGATTGAATGGTGGAGTAGACTTGATGGGCCGAATGGCCTAGTTCTACTCCTTACTCCTATCACTTACGATCTTATGACTAGCATTATCCACACCGAAGTACCAATCCATCATGATCAGCACATCCTATGCTACATTTTCTTTCTGACATTCTGCATGGACATACTGAATTTGCCACAATGTGATATGCTTGCCCACCTAATGTTTGCTTCAGCAGAAGTTTCCTCCAATGATATATCATAGGGTTAGCTGACCTACATACACAGACAAATTTTCCCTTATGGGTGACATGAACTGAGTGCCCAAAATGTAAATGGCATAAAATCTTTTTTGGGGGATTATTTCTACAGCATTATACAATTTGCAGTCTAACAGCCACCTTTGTCTTAAGTCCTTAGTGTCAAGAAACTGCAAAATAATTTAGTCTTGCAGTGGTGCAGCGGTAGCCTTACTGCTCAATAGACCCGGGTTCAATCCTGACTACAGGTGCTTTCTGAATGGAGTTGGTACATTCTGCATGGGGTTTTTTCCGGGAGCTCTGGTTTCCTCCCACACTCCAAAGATGTACAGGTTTGTAGGTTAATTGGCTTAGGTAAAAATTGTCAGTTGTTCCTAGTGTGTAGTGTAACGAGGATCATTGGTCGGTGTGGACTTGAGAGGCCGAAGGGCCTGTTTCGGTGCTGTATCTCTAAACTACATTATGACTTTCATGTATAATTACATAATATACAAGATGTATTATAGCATAGATAGACACAAAATACTGGAGCAACTCAGCGGGACTGGCAGCATCTCTGGAGAGAAGAAATGGGTGATGTTTTGGGTCGAGACCCTTCTTCAGACTAGTTAGGGATAAGGGAAACAAGAGATATAGACGATGATGTAGAGAGATAAAGAACAATGAATGAAAGATATGCAAAAAAGTAATGATGATAAAGGAAACAGGACATTGTTAGCTGTTGGGTGAAAATGAGAAGCTGGTGCGACTTTGTTGGGGGAGGGATAGAGAGAGAGGGAATGTCGGGGTTGCTTGAAGTTAAAGAAATCAAGATCATACCACTGGGCTGTAAGCTGCTCAAGCGAAATAAGAGATGTGTTCCTGCAATTTGCATTTAGCCTCACTCTGACAATGGAGGAGACCGGGTTCAGAAAGGTCTGTGTGGGAATGGGAAGGAGAATTAATATGTATAGTAACCGGGAGATCGGGTAGGTTCAGGCGGACTGAGCGAAGGTGTTCAGTGAAACCTGAGGAAAGACGTTCTTGCCTTAGAGGGAGTACAGAGAAGGTTCACCAGATTGATCCCTGGGATGGCGGGACTTTCATATGAGGAAAGACTGGATAGACTGGGCTTGTACTCGCTGGAATTTAGAAGACTGAGGGGGGATCTTATAGAAACATATTAAATTCTTAAGGGGTTGGAGAGGCTAGATGCGGGAAGATTGTTCCCGATGTTGGGGGAGTCCAGAACCAGGGGTCACAGCTTAAGGATAAGGGGGAAGTCTTTTAGGACCGAGATGAGAAAACATTTCTTCACACAGAGAGTGGTGAGTCTGTGGAATTCTCTGCCACAGAAGGTAGTTGAGGCCAGTTCATTGGCTATATTTAAGAGGGAGTTAGATGTGGCCCTTTTTGCTAAAGGGATCAGGGGGTATGGAGAGAAGGCAGGTACAGGCTACTGAGCTGGATGATCAGCCATGATCATATTGAATGGCGGTGCAGGCTCGAAGGGCCAAATGGCCTACTCCTGCACCTATTTTCTATGTTTCTATGAAACGATCGCCCAGTCTAGATTTGGTCTCGCCGATGTATAAGAGTCCACATCTTGAACAACGGATACAGTTGATGAGGTTGAAGGAGGTGCAAGCGAACCTCTGCCTAACCTGAAAGGACTGTTGGGGTCCCTGGACAGAGTTGAGGGAGGAGGTATAGGGACAGGTGTTGCATTTTCCACGGTTGCAGGGGAAAGTACCTGGGGAGGGGGTGGTTTGGGTGGGAAGGTTAACCAAAGATTTGCAGAGGGAAATGTCTTCTATGTTAGGCGGAAAGGGGTGGAGATGGAAAGATGTGACTAGTTTTGGGATCCTGTTGGAAGTGGCGAAAAGTTTGGAGGATTATGTGTTGTATGCGACGGCTGATGGGGTGAAAGGTACGGACATGGGGGACTCTGTATTATAGCATAGTAGAAATAAGGAACTGCAGATGATTAAAAAAGCAGACCCAAAGTGTTGGAGTAATTCAGCGGGTCAGGCAGCATCTTTGGAGAACATGGATAGGTGACGTTTGGGTCGGGACCCTTCTTCAGACTGATTATGAGGAGGATGTGGGAGAAGAAAGATCGAAAAGGGGAGGGGCAGGAAAAGTGGGACAAAGTGTTTCATGTAATAGGTGAGTACAGGAGGGTTGGAATAGGCAGCTGGCTGGACAAAGGCCAGAGATGGAAAAAAGGGGGTATTATAACATGCTGCTTGAGGGGTTTTATTCCACTAAAAAAATTAACGCAAAATAAAATGATTGTGTCTGGGAGAGTAGCCAGTTACTTTATTGTATAATAAGTGCCATACTATTAATTGATAGAATAAGGGCTCATGCTATAACTCCCCTGATGGTGAAATTCTGGTCTCAGTTGAGTGGTCAGTGAATGACAAATATGATATTGTGGTGGTTATTCCATTTAACCAGATACCAAAAACCCTCCTCCCTCAAGGATTATGCATTCTAGAGATTAAACATTCAGCATTGCATGTATTTTATAAACATTCTGAAGGCATATTAAGAATTATTTGTTTTTATTTCTTCTCCAGCTCGGCTGTAGCCCAAATTCCATTGCAAACTATATACACAAGCTAGGCAGTTTGCTGTTAAGATATCAGTTTGTTGTTGTATCGCCACATCTTAGGAGAGAACAAAGATAAATAATCTCCCCTTGAATTCTCCCTGTTTTTTTCTGGAAAAGAACACTATCATATCTGTCACTCGCTAACCACTCAACTGAGACCAGAATTTCACCATCAGGGGGTATAGGCATGAGCCCTTATTCTATCAATTAATAGTGTGGCACTTTATTGTTAACTGGCGACTCTCCCAGACACAATTGATTTGATTTTGCGGTCATTTTTTTATGGCTTGAAAATATGTCCTGCTTATCAGAATGGGCAACAATTTGATTTCTAACGATGTAACACGAACATGCCAACATGACTGGGGCATTATTGGTAGAATAATGGTTTGATTGAAAAATGCTTAAAAATATACTTTTAATTTGGGGTATTTAGTTTCCAATCTCGAAGCACATGTTCCACTGATATAAAACCAATGAATAAGTCACGAGGAAATATCTTGCTCTTACAAATTATTCATTGGGCAAGCAAACACATACCAAGCTAAAAATAATCAGCAGTCCATGTGAGTCACAGGGCATAAACCAGCATTAGCAAAATATTTTGGGGATTACTGCTGCTAATCCTATGGCAAATTGGAAGTATATGCAAGTTTACCTTATTTTATTGTTTTAAGTCTTTTGTTTTCATTTTATAGTATTTTAATTGCTTTGGTTTTAATTATTTTCATTTTTACTTATTTCGATCTATCTGAATAATCTTTAAATGCTTTCATGCTGTTTGGTTGGAATAAGCCTGAGGATTTGATGGTCTTTCAACCTTGCAGGCTATTTCTTCATAAGTTCATAAGTTATAGGAACAGAATTAGGCCATTCGGCCCTTCGAATCTACTTTGCCATTCAATCATGGCTGATCTATCTCCCTCTCAATCCCATTCTCCTGCCTTCTCCCCATAATCCCTGATACCTGCACTGATCATGACCCTTCTTGGATCTGGTGAGTTAGTTCATTCAGCACTCTTCATCTGGCAAAGGTGAGTGTGGGCAGACAGGTAATGCAGGTAACTAGTCCAGGCAAGCATGATCCAGCCTAAGTAGATGACAGCATTCAGTTTCTACACTGAAGTCTGAAGAGGGATCCCAACCCAAAACGTCACCTATCCATGTTCTCCAGATATGCTGCCTGGCCAGCTGGGTTATTCCAGCACTTTGTCTCTTTTGTTCAGTTTCTAAATATGCATATGAACATCTTTTTCAGTATTCAATCCACAATTTAATCTTGAATAACTATACATTTTCACAGATGTATAATTATAATTCTAAATTATTGTGATTAATTGAAACTATTTCTCAACCAGATCAAAACGCATGCTATCATGATGCATGTTTTGTCACCAGAGTTAGAATTGATGCATAATTAGTGAGTGATTTTTTTTTTTTAAATTGCAGAAAACTGAAATAAAAATAGAAAAAACTATAAACACGCAACATATCTGCCAGCATCCTCGGGAAGAGAAACAGAGTTTGAGTCCTAAGATCTTGGACATGAAACACTAGCTCTATTTCTCTGTAAACAATGCTTCTTGATCGCCTAATGTTGCCAGTATTTTCTGCTTTTATTTTAGAATTGAATGAATGAATGAATAAGTTTATTGGCCAAGTATGTACATATACAAGGAATGTGCCTTGGTGCTCCGCTCACAAATAACAACACAAACATACAGTTAACAATTAAGAATAAAGCATAACCACATCAAAACAATAAGGGTACAACATTATGGTCTAAACATGTGGGTGAAAATAAACCAGAGCAAAAAGAGACTACAAACTTTGGTTATTGAGTAGAACAACTACTCGTGGAAAAAAGCTGTATTTTATGTCTGGATGTGGCTGCTTTGACAGTCCGGAGTCGCCTTCCAGAGGGAAATGCTTGAAAGATTTTGTGGCCAGGGTGAGAGGGGACAGAGATGATCTTGCCCGCTCGCTTCCTGGCCCTTGCAGTGTACAGTTCGTCAATGGGGGGAAGGTTGCACATTGATGCACATTTTCTAAGGATCCTCTACTAACCCAAGTTAATATAGTTTTTAAAAGCAAAAAGTGAATACTGGAGGAACCAAACGAGTCAGGCAGCATCTGTAAGAGAATAAATAGATGGTACTTTGGGTCGGGACCCTCCTTCAGACTACTTGGAGTATGGGGGAGATGCCTGGAAAAGAGAGTAGAGGAGGGGGGGAAGTCTGGTAAGTGATAGGTGGACACAGTTGGGTGAGGTGATTGACAATTGGGTGGCGTAAATGACAAAGACGAGAGGTAAAAAGGATACAAAAGGATGTCAGATACGAAAAGGAGGAGTGAAATGTAAAGCTGATGGGAAGCATATGGGTGTAAGGTGATGGGGGAGGTAAAAAGACAATTCCTTCTTATCTGATGTTCTTTTGTCTCCTTTTCACTTCTAACCTTTGTCACTAACCCCACCCATCTACAAATCTCCACTTCTCACCTGAATCAACCAATTAATTGCCAAGCAGAGATAGTAATTTTGTACTCTGCACTGTATTTATACGATGCACACCATTTGCAACTGCTGATGGTGTAAGGGGATGCCACAAGCTTCTCCATATTTGGGAAGGAGACCTCTGTGAATGTGCTCTTAAATAGGTGGCCAATATCTGTAAAAAATTGAATCCATTAACCAATTGACTAAAAAGACATCAAATAATTGCAAATATGATCCAGTCAATCACCTGGCCATCTTTAAATTGTCAAATAACTTGTATTTTAAGGATTGTCAGCAATTTAGACAAATATTTTAAAAATATACATGAATTAAATCTATAGTTTTAATTTTGTGTTATGTACAGTATGGGAAGTTTTGTGTTAAAATGCGATTTACTGGTAGCTCTGTTCTAATGCATATTTCCATAAGACTAATTGGATGAATTACAGAACACTACAATACACTTGCTGAATTGCTTATAACATGATTTCAAACAAGAGTATCACTTAAAATTTACTGTGGAAATTGACAAGCAGAAAGAAAGCTGGCTTGGGGAAGAAAAATAGACTTGGGGAAAAAAGAGACTTTCCATGTAACCATGTAAGAACATAGCTGCTAGTTCCACCATGGATAGCAGTTGAAATTGATTAGCAAACACTTCTTTTAACACTTGTGCAATGTACTCTGTTAAACAACATGCAGCCTGTAGTATTTTCAGCCTGCAGTAGCAAAAATAAACTTATAGCTATTAAAATGACCTTTCTTTTTGAAAATTCTGCAGGAAAATAACCTTGTTTTTCCAAGTCTGAAACTCTTGCCCCAACCCCATTTTCCCCATTGGCGCAATTGGTTGTTATAACCCGATTTTCAATAAAATGAGGTTTCTTAGAAAAGCAAACTATCGCGTAATAAAAGAACTATCTGTATCAGGCAATTGCAGTTTCAATATGATACTTGTATGTATTGCTAATGTACGGGAATCGCTGGTCTGCGCAGACTCGGTGGGCCGAAGGGCATGTTTCCGTGCTGTATCTCTAAACTAAACTAGTTAGTAAAATGGGTGAATCTTTATTAAATGCCCAGAACAGACTTGGGAATTATCTACTTCCTATTCATTATGTTCCTATGATTAATTAGGAGTGTGATCCATTGCAGTTCCTATGTAATCTGTTTTGTGTTACTTCTGTTCTTGGTTTCATGTTCCAAATGTGCCTATATAATACTTAAATAAGTTACTTTGATGATATATTCTTTTTACAGCAATATGAGAAGCCATTTAATTCCTACAACACTGTATTAGATAATAGATTTGTAATTTATTGCTGCAAACAAAAACACCCTTCCCAGCGGCAGAGATTCCAACATATTTGTAGTCAAAGAAGTGTTTTTTGAAGTGCAGTCACCAAGGTAACATTGTCCTATAACATGAATCTGCAAAAAGGCAAGACTTAAATTTTTCTACCAAAAGGGACTATTAGCCCAGGCTTGCAGATTAGGTGTTGTTCCTACATCTGGATTATATTACATACAAGAGACAAACTGTCAAATACTGAAATCCTAAAAGAAATGTTAAACACATGTGGTTGCTTGACAGAACAGTGGTAATTTCATTTCATTGAATTTCATTTCATGTTTCATGTTATTTCATGTTTCGTGTATTTTGTGTTTTTATGACTGTTGGCAGATCAGTTTCGCTCCTGGGATAAATAAAGTTCTATCGTATTGTATCGTATCGTAAACATCTCAGGGAAATCCAATCTCTATCCAATCTCTATCCAATCTCCCGTCTGGACTACTGTAACAGCCTCCTCTATGGTTCACCCTCAAAAATCATCAATAAACTCCAATACATCCAGAACTCCGCTGCCCGTCTACTCACCCACTCCCCGACCCGTGACCATATCACCCCCGTCCTTTACAAGCTCCACTGGCTCCCCATCCCCCAGAGAATCCAGTACAAAATCCTCCTCATGACCTACAAAGCCCTCCATAACCTGGCCCCATCCTACCTGACTGACCTCCTCCACAGACACACTCCCACCCGCACCCTCCGCTCTGCTGCTGCTAACCTCCTGCCCCCCCCCCCCCCCATCCGGACAAAACTCAGATCCTGGGGGGACAGGGCTTTCTCCATCGCTGCTCCCACCCTCTGGAACTAACTACCTCAAACCATCAGAGACTCCTCCTCACTCACCACATTCAAAACATCACTGAAGTCTCACCTGTTCAACACTGCCTTCAACCACTGACCGTCGCTTCACCTTATTCATCCATTTCTGTTTGTTTATTTATTTATTTATTTTTATGTCTTATTTACCCTGTAAAGCGTCTTTGAGTGTCTAGAAAAGCGCTATACAAATGTAATGTATTATTATTATTATTATTATTATTATTATTATTATGAGCCTAGCAGTTCTGTGCTAAATCACTGTTTACATCCGTTCAAAATAAATGCATTGAAAGTAATGCAATGATTTAATGAAAGATGCATTTAAGAACTATCATTCTTATTAATTACATGTAACCTTGCTTTACAAAATATCGCCATTGCTATAAAAAGGCATTAAGGAGAGAATATGTTTGCTGTCAAAACTCAAAACGATGCTGCATATATCAAGAAGAATGGAGAGAGTCTGGGGATTCAAGAGTCAGATAAACAAGGTAAAGTGGTCAATGCCAAAATGAAATTTTAGCACCAGTTTCTAAGTGGTGTAAAACAAGACATTTTAAATGAAAAATAAGGTGACATTGCAACTCTACCACTGCGCCACTGCGCCACATTTACAAAATGTTGGTGCATGCACATGACTTAAAATATATACACATGACATGAAATGCATACATACACATTTATGTATGCATTGGAGTCAATTTATGATTCCCAGAAAATAAATAATAATGATATGTTAAACAGCACCTGCCCTTACTTTATGATAATTTATATCATCTACGTAATTTAGTTTAATTTGGAATTGTTTAGAGATACAGCACGGAAACAGGCCCTTCAGCCCACCGATTCTGCACCGACCAGCGATCCCCACACATTAACACTATCCTACACACACCATGGACAATTTTACATTTATACCAAGCCAATCAACTGACAAACCTGTATATCTAGGGAGTGTGGGAGGAAACAGAAGGTCTCGAAGAAAACCCACACAGTCACGGGGAGAATGTACAAACTCACGGGGAGAATGTACAAAATGTATAGACAACACCCGTCGTCGGGATCGAACCTGGGACTCTGATGCTGTAAGGCAGCAGCTCTGCCACTGCACCACTGTGGGAGGTAATTCACAAAGGATAAATCGTGAATTATAATGTCCACAATTCATTGAACATAACATTAAACTCAGAAAAACTTTGAAAAGTTTCTATTTTTCTCAGTTGGATAGGAATAGGCGACTAGTTGATATCAAATACTTAATCAAAGTGATCATTTTTTGTCGAGGAAACCTCATGTCTGATTCCACTTCTGGGTTAAAATTAATTGCTCAAATGAACAATTCATTTTCTGTAAATAGAACATTTTCCAAACTATGTATTATCCAAACTGTGTCAAAGACCTTGCATTTAACCACACACGGGTGAATTCAGAAGTAAAGGGGGCTTCAGGAAACAGGGCTTCCCCTCTACCATTATAGATGAGGCTCTCACTAGGGTTTCTTCCACATCCCGCAGCTCCGCTCTTGCTTCCCCTCCCCCCATTCGTAACAAGGACAGAATCCCCCTCATTCTCACCTTCCACCCCACCAGCCAGCGGATCCAACAAATCATCTGCCAACATTTCCGTCACCTACAACGGGACCCCACCACTAGCCATATCTTCCCATCCCTTCCCCTTTCTGCGTTCCGCAGAGACCGTTCCCTCCGTAACTCCCTGGTCCACTCGTCCCTTGCTACCCAAACCACCCCATCCCCGGGCACTTTCCCCTGCAATCGCAGTAGATACAACACCTGTCCCTTTACCTCCCCCCTCAACTCCATCCAAGGACCCAAACAGTCTTTCCAGGTGAGACAGAAGTTTACCTGCACCTCCTCCAACCTCATCTATTGCATCCGCTGCTCCAGATGTCAACTTATTTACATCGGCGAAACCAAACGCAGGCTCGGCGATCGCTTCGCTCAACACCTGCGCTCAGTCCGCATTAACCAATCTGATCTCCCAGTGGCTGATCACTTCAACTCCCCCTCCCATTCCCAGTCTGAACTTTCTGGCTTGCCCCTCCTCCAGTGCCATAGTGAGTTCCACCGGAAATTGGAGGAACAGCACCTCATATTTCGCCTGGGCAGCTTGCAGCCTAGTGGTATGAACGCTGACTTCTCCAACTTTAGATAGTTCCTCTGTCCCTATCTTCCCCTCCCACTTCCCAGATCTCCCACTGTCTTCCTGTCTCCACCTATATCCTTCCTTTGTCCCGCCCCCCTGACATCAGTCTGAAGAAGGGTCTCAACCCAAAACATCACCCATTCCTTCTCTCCTGAGATGCTGCCTGACCTGCTGAGTTACTCCAGCATTTTGTGAATAGAACAAATGAAAGATATGCAAAAAAGTAACAGTGATAAAGGAAACAGACCATTGTTAGCTGTAGCTAGGTGAGAATGAAAGCGGGTGTGACTTGGGTGGGGGAGGGATGGAGAGAGAGGGAATGCAGGGGTTACTTGAAGTTAGAGGAATCAATATTCATACCCCTGGGTTGTAAGCTGCCCAAGCGAAATATGAGATGCTGTTCCTTAAATTTGCGTTTAGCCTCACTCTGACAATGGAGGAGGCCTAGAACAGAAAGTCAGTGTGGAAATGGGAAGGAGAATTAAAGAGTTTAGCAACCGGGAGATCAGGTAGGTCCAGATGGATTCAGCGAAGGTGTTCAGCGATGTTATGTAATAGTTGAATAAGACGTTAGTGGAGCCATGCTTGGAGTATTGTGTTTAGGTGTGATCATCCTGTAATAGACATTAAGCTGAAAAGAACGTAGAGAAGATTTACAAGGATATTGCTAGGACAAGAGCCTGAGCTATAGGGAGAGGGTGGCAAATTAGGGCTTTATTCCTTGGAGTGCAGAAGGCTAAGGAGTAATCTTATAGATCATGTGGGGAATGGATAGGGTGCGTGCACAGGAGTCTTTTTCCCAGGGGAGGAGAATCAACAACAAGAGGTCATTTGTTTAAGGGCGAGATGGGAAAGGTTTAATAAGAAACTGAAGGACAACTTTTTCACATCATGACTAGTGGATAAATGGAACGGGCAGCCTGATGAAGTAATTGAGGCGGGTTCCATAACAACACTTAAAATACATTGGGACAGGTACATGGAGTGGAAAAGGTTTAGAGGGATATGGGCCAGGAATGGGACTGGCATATGGGACTATCTTGGATGGGCCATCTTGGTCAGCATGGACCAGTTGGGTCAAAGGATCTATTTCTGTGTTGTATGACTATGATTCTATGACTCTATGACTAAGACTGAGAAATAATTTGGCAAGTTTCTGTGAACTCTTACCTATGTCTGCAGGTGCACCATAGAAAGCATAGTATCAGGATGCAACACACTTTGGTTTGGCAACCGCTCTGCCCAATACTGCAATATATTTCAGAGAGCTGATGATGTAGCTCAGTCCATTACACAAACCCAGCCTCGCCCCCTTGTATGTCATCTCACCATGCTGCCTCAGGAAAGCAGCCAACAAGGACCATTTTCACCCTGGTCATTCTCCCCTCCTGTCGGGCAGAAGATACAAAAGCTTGAAAGCACATACCTTCAAGTTCATGAACAGCTTCTTCCCCACTGTATCAGACAACTCATCGGCCCTCCCATGATCAAGCACGTGGTCCTAATCCTCCAACCTACCTCATTGTGACCCTGCACTTATTTTTACCTGCACTTTCTTTATAACTGGAACACTAGTATGCTGTAACACTATATTCTCCAGTCTAGTATTTTTTTTCTCTTTGCACAACCTTTTGCACGTGTGTATGGCTTGATTGCACTCATGTACAGTGTGATTTGAATGGCATGCAAACAAAGCTTTTCACTGTGTCTTGGTACACATGACAATAATAAACCAATATCAATACCAAATTGTGCCAATTTCCTGTGGAAGCTTATTCATTGTGAAATTGGACCAAATACTTCCAACATTAGCAACCCAAACGAGGCTGATACTCTTCCAGCATCATTCATATTTGTGAAATGCATAAACTTAAGTCTACCTTATTGAGAGAAACTGGAGTGGTAATGTGCAACCTACAACCTTCCTTTATATCTCCTAGTACAAACACAATGATATGGCACAGATCAGTGCATTGAAGGGATCAAACTGCAACATCGATACAAGACTGTTTGCATGTCTTCCTGGGTTTTCATGGTTGGTGATACTTGTAACATCATTACTAAAACTCACAGTAGTTACAGCAGGCTATCAAAATCACGTGCAATACAGAAAATTTGTAAACTGAATATGTGATCTGGGTGTGGAGCCTTGGCTTTGAATTGATGTAATCAGGGAGGTGGTCATGGCAATCTACACATAAAACATGCATTAACCCATTCACACCTCTGATTTATCTCCACGATACTCTTGTTTGTTGCACCATTACTGCACTGGTAATAGTATTTAAGGCATTTTGTCGTCTTCTTAACAACGAAGTTGCGGCAGCTCCAACCTTTGCAGCCGGCTGCCATCAGTAATAGTTGGATTTATTGCAACCATCGGGGTGAAAACTACACTAACAAGCTTTTTAAATGTTAATTTTCCAAACTTTGCAATTTCTTTCAGGCCGGCCCTTGGTTGGGCAATAAGCATTAAAGTTGGGCAGCACGCATTTAACACACCAAAAAAGAGTGAAGTCTAATTTCTAAGAAATATACTTTCATGTACAGTACACTTTCTGTATAATCGTATACAACATATATATATATATATATATATATATATATATATATATATATATATATATATATATATATATATATATATATGTATATATATGTGCATATATATATATATCAAGCACTTTATAAACTTTAGAATTATTTATTGGAAATAGTTTACAAAATACAAGCAAAACGTAGTTAATTCAGGCAATATACAGTTAAACTCTGTTCCAAGTTCTCTGTTAATCAGTTGGAATTCTTATTCCCAGTGTTCAGATTGCCCAACATTGCTCTGTTCCTGTTTGATCCCTAATTTCTCAGTATTTTACAACTAATAAATAATAAGATTAAATATAAAGTTAGTTTATCGATTGCTTCTCCTTTGATTGTGTCAGAATTCTCTTTGTTAAAAGGTGTACTCTTTTGGATTATTTGGGATTGTAAAGAATTGATGTTTTATTTTTCTCCAATAAAAATAACATTCTAATTTTATTTCAGAATTACTAAAAAAGTACACCTCCAATTTTAAATATATATTTATTAAAACTTTAAAGGTAGTGTTTCCACTGTTTGGAAATTCTGACCTTGTGTGATATATAGGCAGCGCAGTAATCAAAACCATAACACACATGCTAGAAGTTCTTGCCCTTCAGAAATGCAGTTGCATGGTTTTCTCTTTACAACTGTCTTGAGCAAATACTGTTCTTTCTAGTTGTTAGTTACTGCCCTTGTTCCATGAGTTAAATTTACTTGGCAAAATTACAAACTAATCTGGAGATATGTTTTGATCGTGTACACGTACATTAAATTGCACCAAGCCAACGCTCTCAGTTATGTACTGGGGACTTGTAAACACATTCAAAAAGGTTGTCTCATGATATAAATATAACAACGAGTGCTGAATCATACTCGTTTTTTTTCAACAGGACAGAACCATGTTGAATAACAAACAATCTAACATTAAGATTTCCAGTTTGTGATTATTTTACTACAGTCGATGATAACATAGTTTATAAAAGATGAAATGCATTCTTAAAACTTACCAGAAAACTTGTTAGTTCTAAGCCTGGATATCTTGAGAATTTGCTGAAACTAGCCCTGAAGTGTATCAGCCCTGATCGTCAGCCTGCCTTCTGTATTCTATCAGTGTACGAGTGTCAACTGAACAGAGTTTTTCTGTGAAACTAGTTTTGTCTATGTAAGGATTAAAGGGGTGGTCCATTGCAGTCAAATTTGACTGTGCTACCACTAATCAAGCTGCCTAACCAGAGCTAAAGTAGTGTCGTCAAGACGAATATCCTTTGAAATTGAAACCCAGAGTTTTCAAGTAACAACTGGGCTGCTGTATTTCGACCACGGCTGAGCAATCAATGATCCCTTTATTCCTAGTTTAGTCACAGTAGATTAAGAATAACTGTTCTTTTCTGAATCTTCCACTGCAATATTATTTACCAAAATATTACCAATTTGCATTTATAGAAATGATAGAAATAGACATAAAGACCCATGGTGAGGCAGCAAAAGGCGTGGTTAGCAATGCTAGGGTGGAGGTGTCATACGGTTGATACGATGAAGGTGAATATAAAACAAGTGAGCAGTGAAGTTATCGAGGCATTAAAAAACAATGAAATTATTTTCTCATCGGCATTAATTTTGACTGTCAGCTTTAAACAGCAGAAGAGGTTATCATTAATATTCAAGCAAAAGTCTTACGATATCAATTGAACGGAAGTGTTTGTTAAATGTGCATCATGAGTGTCAGGCTCAATGCATGTCCAGGAAAGCTATTACAAATCAACTCCGGGAGCTAGCAGTTTGAGGTAAACTTTTCCTTCTGGGCTTGTATCTCTGGGCTTCATGAAGAATCATCAATTTTCTTCACTGCCAAGGGTATTACTTTGCTTACTCATCCTCTCTGTCCCCACCACCACTGTCCCCTCTGTCACTTACCTTCCTATGGATCCTTTCCTTCTGAGCCTTGTGACAGCCCTGACTAAAGATTTCTTGCATGTCATCAATAAATTATTGCCAGCTTTGGACAAGAATCCAATGTCACAACCAGAAGTCATATTGCATAACTCTCTGACAATATGAACATTCTAGCTTATTCCTCCCCATTCATGATACTCCAAATGACTCATCTCCAATTTGTATTCTCAAAAAATGTGCTGAAATTCAAAGCTTCAGGAACATGAGTGCAATGCAAGAAATGTTTAATGAGGCTGGGAAGACTCAGGAAGTGAATATTGGTGTTAAAGGGGACTGGCGTGAAGTGAGTTCTCAATACCCAAGACCTGAATAAGTCCTCTTTAACTAATATGGAATCCAGGCATTATCAAGCTAATTTTAGATAAATTAATTAATTTATTCATTTATAGAAAATCGAATTTATGATAAAATCTTGACAATTCAAAATAAAATGAATTTGGATTATGTTGCAATGCCTAATATGATTCTAGTGTCTTATTTAAGACACAGCAGAAATTAATTTGCTTTGCTCAAAGAAAGACTTTTAATCAATAAAACAAAATCTTATACTTACTAAAATTGAAACACCAGTTCGAGACCCACGCACATTTACGTTCAATCGGCATGATATTGTTAAATGCAAAATTCACTGTATCTGCAAACTCATACCATTTTCTATACTATAATCTAGTCTGAGTTAAATGTACTTTTAAATTAATTTATCTTTGTAGATGGAGTCCAAGAGAAAAAACATTGTCTTTATTCCTGATTTGAAACTTTTTTTGCACATGCAGAACTACAGAATGTTCACAACAGGAAAAGAGAAAAGAAGGAGGCAACATAGTCCATCAAGTTCATCTAGCACTAGGTGACAGCATTCCACTAATCTGACTCCCCATCCTTTTCCCTTATCCTTGTGATTATTTTTTTTTCAGGTGCTTGTTCACTTTCCTTTTGAATAGAGAAAGACTCAGTTGTGAAATAGGAAGCTACTTAAAAGGACCATAGTGAAGCCCACCGGAAATTGGAGGAACAGCACCTCATATTTCGCCTGGGCACCTTGCAGCCCTGTGGTATGAACATCGACTTCTCCAACTTTAGATAGTTCCTCTGTCCCTCTCTTCCCTTCCTCCTTCCCAGTTCTCCCTCTATCTTCCTGTCTCCACCTATATCCCTCCTTTGTTCCGCCCCCTGACATCAGTCTGAAGAAGGGTCTCGACCCGAAATGTCACCCATTGCTTCTCTCCTGAGATGCTGCCTGACCTGCTGAGTTACTCCAGCATTTTGTGAATAAATACCTTCGATTTGTACCAGCATCTGCAGTTATTTTCTTATACTTAAAAGGACAGCAACTTTCAAAGTAGAAAAGCCTAATTTCCTCTGGTGCCACAAATAGAGTTTCTGTCATGGTACTCCAGCAGACCCGGTTCAATCCTGACCTCAAGTATTGTCCATGCAGTTTTCACTGTAACTCCTTGAGTTTCCCTCAAGTACATTGGTTTCCTGCAAGTTACACCAGTTTTCCCTCACATTTCAAACATGCAGAATGATAGGTTAATTGTTGAGGGATCAGGGGGTATGGAGAGAAGGCAGGTTCAGGCTACTGAGCTGAATGATCAGCCATGATCATATTGAATGGCGGTGCAGGCTCGAAGGGCCGAATGGCCTACTCCTGCACCTATTTTCTACGTTTCTATGTTTCTATGTTGAGGGGTGGGGGGGAGAGATTAATTGGGGATGTGAGCAGCATGAAATGGGAATTTTTGTAAGATTATTGTAATGACGGTTAGGGTTGTCAGTTGATGCTGAACCAGTGGGCTCTTTTTCTGTGCTGTATGATTCGAGGAGTCAATTCCAAGCTGCAGGCTATGGACGGAAGAAGGGATGGAAATTGCAGTGGTTATGACCATCATTTTTGCAACCCTTTCTTGATTAGGAGAAGGTGCTGCTAGATTAATGGATTGTGATGTTATTTCCCCATTTAAAAAGAAAGAAAGAATAAACCTGGCATTTGGAGGTTAGCCAGTAGTGGGAAACCATTTGGAGACAAACAATCTGGACAAACTAATTGGCATCTGAAAAAGTATGCACTAATAAATGAAATGAAAGTCAGCACAAACTTGCTGTAAGTAAATCAGTGAAAAACTCGATCAAGATGTAGAAACAAGGAACGCAGACGCTGATTTACAAAATAATACACAAAGTGCTGGAATAACTCAGCTGGAGCACAAGCTAGCATTTATTCCAAGAGGACTTGAATATAAAAACACGGATGTAATGGTGACACTATAAGGCACTGGTCAGACGGTATTTGGAGCACTGTGAGCAGTTTTGGCCCCCATATCTGAAGAAGGAGATGCTGGCTTTGGAGAGGGTCCAGAGGAGGTTTACAAGAATGATCCCAGGAATGATTGGGTTCAAGTTCAAAGTTCAAGTTCAAAAACACTTTATTTGTCCCCCATGGGGCAATTTACAAAGGCACATAGAGTAGTACAAAAATTATTGGGGGGGGGGGGGGATTAGCAGGGTGAGCAGCAGGCCAGGGGTGGTTGGGAGTTGAGGAGCTGAACAGCCTTGGGACAAAGGTTGTCCTTCTCCTCTGTATCCTTTCTACATTTGATGAGCGTTTGATGGCATTGGGCCTGTGCTCGCTGGAGTTTAGAAGGATGAAGGGTGACTTCATTGAAACTTACCAAATGATGAAACGCTTGGATAGATTGAACATGGAGAGAATGTTTCCACTTGTGTGTTATTCTGGGGCTATGACCTTTGATCCTAAACTCTCCCACAAACCCTCCTACTGGGAGAGTCTAGGGTCAGAGGCCATAGCCTCAGAGTAAAAGGACGTACCTTTAGAAAGGAGATGAAGAGGAATTTCTTTAGTCAGAGGGTGGTGAATCTGTGGAATTCATTGTCACTGACAACTGTGGAGGCCGTCAATGGATATTTTTAAGGTGGAGATTGATAGATTCTTGATTAGTAAGGGTGTCAAGGGTTATGGGGAGAAGGCTGGAGAATGGGGGTGAGAGGGAAAGTTACATCATCCATGATTGAAGGGCAGAGTAGACTTGATGGGCCAAATGGCCTAATTTTGCATCAATTGCATGAATTTATGGATGTTTCAGGTGATGTTTTAGATTGGAACCCTTCTTCAGTCTAATTATAGGGGAGAGGAGAAAGCTGGAAGAGCACAGGGGCAGGACAAAACCTGCCAGGCAATGGATGAAGATAGATACAAAATACTGGAGTAATTCAGTGGGTCAGGCAACATCTCTGGAAAGAAGGAATGGGTCAAGACCCTTCTTCAGACTGGTTGGTGATGTGGAGAGATAAAGAATAATGAATGAAAGATATGCAACAAAGTACTGATGATAAAGGAAACAGGCCATTGTAAGCTGTTTGTAGTGTGAAAATGAGAAGCTAGTGTGACTTGGGTGGGGGAGAGGTGCATGTGAACCTCTGTCTAACCTGGAAGGACTGTTGGGGTCCCTGGACAGAGTTAAGGAAGGAGGTATAGCGACAGGTGTTGCATCTTCTGCGGTTGGAGGGGAAGGTAGCTGGGAGGGGATGGTTTGGGTCGGAAGTGATGAATTAACCAGGGAGTTGCGGAGGGAACGATCTCTGCGGAAGGTGGAAAAGGGTGGAGATAGGAAAATGTGGCTAGTGGTGGGAACCTGTTGGAGGTGGTGGACATTTCAGAGGATTATGTGTTGTATGCAACAGCTGATGGGATGGAAGGTAAGGACTAGGGGGACTCTGTCTCTGTTGCAACTAGGGGATGGGGAGCAAGGGCGGAGCTGCAGGGTACCGAGGAGACACGAGTGAGGACCTCATCTATGATGGGAGAGGGGGCCCCGTTCCCTAAAGAATGAGGACATTTCGGATGTTCTACTGTGGAACACCTCATCTTGGGCGCCGATGCGGCATAGACGGAGGAATTAGGAGTAGGGAATAGCGTCTTTGCAGGAAGCAGGGTGGGAAGAAGTGTAGTGAAGATAGTTGTGGGAGTTAGTGGGTTTGTAATAGACGTCAGTCAATAGTCTATTTCTTGTGATGGAGACTGAGATCAAGAAAGGTGTCGGAGATGGTCCAAGTAAATTTGAGTGCAGGATGAAAATTGGTGGTGAAGTTGATGAAGTCCATGAATTCTGCATGGGTGCAGGAGGTAGCACCAATGCAGTCATCAATGTACCAGAGATGTAACGGAGTTCGGGGATAGGGCCAGTGTATGCCTGGAACAGGAATTGTTCAATGTACCCTACAAAGAGGCAGGCATAGCTGAGGCCCATGCGGGTGCCCATAGCTACACCTTGGACAGAGGAAGTGGGAGGAGTCAAAGGAGGTTGTTGAGGGAGAGGACCCGCTCCGCTAGGCAGAGTGTTAGTAGAGGGAAATTGGATGGTTCTGTCGTCGAAGAAGAAACAGAGGGCTTTAAGGCCTTCCTAAGGGCGGCACGGTAGCGCAGCGGTAGAGTTGCTGCTTTACAGCGAATGCAGCGCCGGAGACTCAGGTTCGATCCTGACTACGGGTGCTGCACTGTAAGGAGTTTTGTACGTTCTCCCCGTGACCTGCGTGGGTTTACTCCGAGATCTTCGGTTTCCTCCCACACTCCAAAGACGTACAGGTATGTAGGTTAATTGGCTGGGTAAATGTAAAAATTGTCCCTAGTGGGTGTAGGATAGTGTTAATGTACGGGGATCACTGGGCGGCACGGACTTGGAGGGCCGAAAAGGCCTGTTTCCGGCTGTATATATATGATATGATATGATATGGTGGGGAATGGAGGTGTAGAATGACTGAACGTAGTAAAGATGAGAGAGTGGGGTTCGGAAAGCGGAAGTCATTGAAGAGACAAAGGGCATGTGAGGTATCTTGGACAGGTCGGGAGAGATTGGACAGGGGAGATAGGATGGAGTCGAGGTACATGGAAATCATTTCTGTGGGACAGGAACAGGCAGAAACAATGGGTCTGCCAGGGCAGTTGTGTTTGTGAATTTTGGGGAGAAGGTAAAAACGGGCTGTGCGGGGCTGGGAAATGACAAGGTTGGAGGCTGTGGAAGGCAGACAGCCAGAAGTGAAGAAATCAGTAATGGTTTTTGAGATTAAGGCCTGGTGCTCATCTGTGGGATCATGGTCAAAGGATAAGTAGGAGGGGGTGTCTGAGAGTTGTCGCCTGGCCTCAGCCCGGTAGAGATCAGCATCCCAGACATCCACTGCACCTCCCTTGTCAGTAGGTTTGCTCATAATGTCAGGGTTGATGAATACATGGATTTTCAATGTTGTTTGCACATTTTACAAATGAATACATTTACTAGCAAAGTTAAGGTTCACAAAGTAGGTAGATGTTGAATTATTTTCATACTGGATGATAGGAATTGATATTTGGAATGCCTCTTTGTTGATCCATTTTAATCAGTCTAGGACAGACCAATTTTAATTTCTTAGATGACACCAAACTCTAAAATATAGTAAGCAATGAATAGAAAAGTAACAGACTTCAGAAATCTTAGATACGTTAGTGGAATAGTGAGAAACATGGCAGATGGAATTTAATCAGAGATGTTGTACATAATCTTGGGAAGATCTAGGCTCTATGAACAGAGGAATAGAATAAAGAAAAGGGAAATTGTTGTCAAATCCTTATAGGGGATTGGTAGGCTATAACTGGAATATTGGCATTTTTTGGCACATGATTAGTGGCACTGGTAGTTGAGTTGCTGCCTCACAGTTCCAGCATCCCAGGTTCAATCCTGACCTCAGGAGCTGTCCTATAACGTTTGTATGTTCACACTGTGAACATGAGGGTTTCCTCCTGGTGCTCCAGTTTGTTCCCACATCCCACATTGGTAGGTTAATTGGACATTCAAATTGCCTCTTATATGTAAGTGAATGGTACGCAGGGAGTTTATGGGAATGTGGAGAGAATAAAATGGCAATAGTGCAGAATTAGTATAAATGGACATTTTATACCCGGCATTGACCTTGTGGGCTGAAGGGCCTGTTTCTGGCCAGATTCTATGACTCTGTAATGGAAATGGAGAATAGGTGTATTGATCTCTTTACAATAGAGAAAGATCAGAGGAATTATGATTGTGGTATCATATTTAATTACCAAATTATGATGGTTTTGATTACATATGTCAAAATTATATCCAGTGGTAGAAAGGTCAATGTGAAGGAAGGAACTGCAGATGTTGGTTTACACTGAAGATAGACACAAAATGCCGGAGTAACTCAGCGGGTCAGGCAGCATCTCTGGAGAAAACGAATAGGTAATGTTTGCGAGTCGACCCAGTCTGAAGGAAAGTCTTGACCCAAAACGTCACATATTCCTTTTCTCCAGAGATGTTGCCTGACCCACTGTGTATTCCAGCATTTTGTATCTACAGTATCTTTGGTAGTAAGAGCAATGATTGACAAAAGAACCAAGATGATATGAGAAACATATTTTAATGGTGGGTGTTCATGATTTGGAATACATTGACTGAAAGGGCTGAGGGATCTGATTTAATAATAATCTTCAAAGTAAATTTGGATAAGTATTTGAAAAGGGGAAAAAAATCATAGCAGTAGATAGTGTAACTAATCAAATAGCTGTACCTTGGAAATGGCACAATTACAATATGCCCTTTTCAATGATGTTTCTTAAGTATGATGATCTAGTCATCGGACTCATTTGATTGTTGTTTCCGAATAAATGAAGCCTTTAAATTTGATAAAAGTTGCAGAGTTCGAAGGATAGAAGATAATAAAAGGTCAAGCATTCCTGAAATTCTTCCAGA
Source organism: Rhinoraja longicauda (assembly GCF_053455715.1). Lineage (NCBI taxonomy): Eukaryota > Metazoa > Chordata > Chondrichthyes > Rajiformes > Arhynchobatidae > Rhinoraja > Rhinoraja longicauda. Next base: position 26,356,213 of record NC_135962.1, on the reverse strand, counting down.
CATACCATACTTTAAAAAATGCCTTGATAAAAAAAATATTGTTTATAAATTGAAATTGAACATGAATATGTATTGATGTGGTATTTTGAGAATAGAGAAACATGGAATTATTTGCACTGAATGTTATTCATTAGACTGGATGAAACCAAACAAATTTGCTTGTCCATTTATAGAAATAATCTGAGCCTAATAAAGTGTTTATTCATCCATTTGTCCAGATGACTAGATCATATGGTGCCTCTTGATTACTTTCAGCTGATGATAGACACAAAAAGCTGGAGTAACTCAATGGGACAGGAAGCATCTCTGGAGAGAAGGAATGGGTGATGTTAAGGGTCGAGACCCTTCTTCAGACTGGTAAGGGATAAGGAAAAATGAGCTGGAATACAACAAAAAGGATTCTCTGATCTGCATTGAGCTAGCTATTGAGCTCACATGGAACACGAGGTCAGATTGTAGAAGGAGTTGGTAAACTCAAATCTAAAGAAACTGCTTTTGAGTAAAAACTCAAAGACCTAAAACAATGGCCAACATTCCTCAAAAATCACAGATGTTATTCATCTCACTGTGGGAATCTGTCTTTATAAATTAGGGCAGTGCGGGCTTCTGTCTTCTGCCATACTTCCAGCTTGGTTCTAGAGCAAATGAAATATGTAAGAAGACACTGGTAGCTGAGTTGCTGCCTCACAGTTCCAGCAACCCAGGTTCAATCCTGACCTCTGCAGCTGTCCTATAAAGTTTGTATGTTCGCCCTGTGACCATGAGGATTTCCTCCTGGTTTAACCCAGAGAGAAACACAAAAAGGTGGAGTAACTCAGCGAGTTAGACAGTGTCTCTGGAGAAAAGCAATAGATGATGTTTCGGGTCTCAACCTGAAACATCACCTATTCCTTTTCTCCAGAGATGCTGTCTGACCCGCTGAGTTACTCCACCTTTTTGTGTCTGTTTTTGGTTCCAGGGCAGATGGCTTGTGATCTCCATATATCAGCATATCTGCCCCAATCTACACCACTCTTGATGGTAAAATGCTGGATGAGATATATTCTAAGTTTTTTATATATAAAAAAGTTTATCTATATTCCAGTTTCTGATTTAGTCAACAAGTATGCCCTAGCATTTTGACAAAGCCCAGGTAAAATGGTGCAACACAGGGCCACCACCAGTGCAGAAGCTAGCTGCCACGCCACCATCTCCCCCCCTCCCTTGTAGTAGATGAGTTAAAGAGCGATAGAGTCTTACAGCATGGAAACAGGCCCTTTGGCCCATCCATGTACCTGTCCAAATGTTTCTTAAAAAATGCAATAGTACCTGCCTCAACTACCTCCTCTGTCAGCTTGTTCCACACACCTACCACCCTTTGTGTTAAAAAGTTATCCCTCAGATTCCTATTAAATCTTTCCCCCTTCACCTTGTGCCTATGTCCTCTGTTTCTCGATTCCCCTACTCTGGGCAAGAGAGTGCATCTCATGATTTTATACACCTCGATTAGATCACCCCTTATCCTCCTGCGCTCCAAGTCCTAGCCTGCTCAACCTCTCCCTATAGCTCTAGCCCTCGAGTTCTGCTAACATCCTCGTAAATCTTCTATGCACACTTTCCAGCTTGACATCTTTCCTATAACATGGTGCCCAAAACTGAACAAAATGCACTAATTTTGGCCTCGCTAACGTCTTATGCAACTGCAACATGACCTCCCAACTTCTATATTCAATGCTCTGACTGATGAAGACCAATGTGCCGAAAGCCTTTTTGCCCACCCTATCTACCTGTCATGCCACTTTCAATGTACTTGTGCTCCTAGAACCCTCTGCTCTACAGCACTCCCCAGAACCACTCCCCGGAACCTACACAGAACCTTCAATGTTTAGGTTCTGCCCGTATTGGTGTTCCCAAAATGCAACACCTCACATTTCTCTGTATTAAATTTCATCAACCATTCCTCAGCCCACCTGCCCAACCGATCAAGGTCCTGCTGCAATTTTTGACAACCGTCTTCGCTGTCTACATCCCACCCAATTTTGTGTGATCTGCAAACTTATTAACCATGCCGTATACGTTCTCATCTAAATCATTGATACAGATGACAAACAGCAATGGGCCCAGCACCGAACTCTGTGGCACACCATTAGTCACAGGCCTCTGGTGTCTGAAAAGCAACCTTCCACCATCACCCTCTTCTTCCTTCCATGAAGCCAATTTTCTATCCATTCAGCTATCTCTCCCTAAATCCCATGGGATCTAATCTTCCAGAACAGCCTACCATGCAGAACCCTGTCAAATGCCTTACTAAAATCCATGTACACAATGTCAACAGCTCTGCCTTCATCGACCTTTTTGGCCACATCTTCAAAAAACTCAATCAGATTCGTGAGACATTACCTCCCATGAACAAAACCATGTTAACTATCCCCTAATCAGCCCTTGTCCATCTAAGTGCATATATATCCTATCCCTCAGAATACTTTCAAGTAACTTTCCAACCACAGATGTTAAGCTCACTGGTCTGTAGTTCCCAGGCTTTTCCCTGCTGCCTTTCTTGAATAGAGGCACAATATTTGCCTCCCTTCAGTCTTCCGGCACATTGCCTGTCGTTAAATACAACAAGGGCTCCTGCAATTTTCTCTCTAGCTTCCCACTGTGTCCTCGGATATATCTGCAGCGTAGGTTCATTAGGTTAATTCCCGGAATGGCGGGACTGTCGTATGTTGAAAGACTGGAGCGACTAGGCTTGTATACACTGGAATTTAGAAGGATGAGAGGGGATCTTATTGAAACATATAAGATTATTAAGGGATTGGACATGCAAGAGGCAGGAAACATGTTCCCAGTGTTGGGGGAGCCCAGAACCAGGGGCCATAGCTTTAGAATAAGGGGTAGGCCATTTAGAACAGAGATGAGAAGAAACTTTTTCAGTCAGAGAGTTGTAAATCTGTGGAATTCTCTTCCTCAGAAGGCAGTGGAGGTCAATTCTCTGGATGCTTTCTAGATAGAATAGTGGTCGCTGGTTCCAAAAAGCTTATCCACAAATATTTCATCCTCTTGCCCCTCCCAATTTCCCAAGACTAGATCAAGCATTGCCCTCTCCTGTGCAAGGGCCTCAACATATTGCCGGAGGAAACTTTCCTGAACACATTTGACAAATTCCCCGTCTAAATCTTTCACACAATGGCATTCCAGTCAATGGGAAATACCCTACTATGACAACCTTATTAGACCTGCAGCTGCATGTAATCTCCTGGCACATCCTGGCTCTTGTAATTCCCGTAAACTATTTGAGGGCCTGTAGTACACCCCCAATAAGGTTATCATCCCTTTCTTGTCCTTCAGCTCCACCCATATAGCCTCATTGGATGGACTGTTCAGTGAGGCTATATTTAATGCCTCTTGCATTAAAATCCATGCAATTTAAACCAACAATCCTTCCTCCCACCCTACCTTTCTCCTGCCTATTCTGTCCTCTATACTTTCTCTCACCAACTTCTAACCTTTCAATTGCCTTGGTCCTGCATAAGATCCCACCCTGCTGCCAATCTAGTTTAACTCCAACCATGTATCACTAGTGAACCTGTATGTATTGGGTAATGCAGAAAAAAAAGGATCAAAGTATTTTCCCAATCAACACAACCTGATTGAAAGGTTAGCTGACATTGGATACAAGAGCTTTCAGGAAAGTGGTGCAGTGACAGTGAGAAGAAATTACAGGTGAGTGGAGATAATGATCTACGGGAAAGATTGCAAAGGATGGAGGTATTGAGTGCAGGAGAGAACACATGGTCTTTTGGGGGAAAAACCACACGTGGAGATGGGAATTTGAGGAGAGTTTATGGACTATATGGAGATAAGCATTTTAAATCTGTTAAACAAAAGCAGAACTCCACCAATTCTGACTACGAGAAACAAAAATCAAGTTTATGCTGAGTCATTCCTTATTGACGATATAATAACGATGTTTAATATATAAATGCAGCATTTGGATCAATGCCCAGGACAAAATGTCAGTACAGCCTTTAACAAAGGTTTATTGCTTTCTTTGCAAGAGATCAGCTATCTTTTTCCAGGATGTCAGGTATTTTAATTGGTTTACATCAGAGCGATGTCCATCTACTGTATAATTTAGTTTAGAGGTACAGAGTGGAAGCAGACCCATCGGATCTGCGCCGACCAGCGATCAGCCTGTAGAGACCTTAACCTCCTCCCTTTAACATTTAAATACATTACCTTCAGCAAGTTGCATGCCCACAACAACTTGGGTTTTACCATGGATTGGAAATTTTACCTGGTCCAGGCACCTTATTCCTCTGTATAAATAGGAGTAAATCAAAGGCTGGATATTCTTTGTTGAGTGGCGCACCTCCTGATTCCCACAATCTTTTCATTATCTGCTATGTATAAATTCATGAGTGAAAAAAAATAACATTGCTTGCTTGAATGAGTGCAATCACCTTGATGCCATTCCAGAACAAAACATCCAATCCATCCAAACCCCAACCCATCCCACATTCCACCATTGTTTAGTCTAGTCAATTGAGTTTGTTGTCATTGGTGAGGTTCAGGTACAAATTAAGCCTTGCTCCAAAGATCTTTTCCAGGTTAAAAAAAGTGGCCATTAGGAAATGGCTCTGGGCACATTTGTGTGCATGATTCTTCTTGGCATCAATATTGCCTGGTGTGGTTTCCACTTCCCCAACCTTTGCCTGGACCCCTATGGAAGAGCCTCTCTCCTCCCAAACATATCAGCCAAAACATCCAGAGCAACAATAACATGAGATGCCTGTTTTCAGCAGTAATTAGACATAGTTTACAGCAAGCAAATTGCATAATGATATCCACCTCAATCTCAATCCCAAATTCCACTCCACCCATCCACCTCCTCGCCTCACTACCTCAATTTTCACTCAAAGAGCTGCAGGAATGATATTGACAAGTTTGGTTTGGTGTTAGCCACTGAAAAGGTTGTGGTCTGTAGATATTTGTTAAGGCAGGAAACAGCATAGTTGGTACTATCTTGTTACCAATGTCATGTTATTATGGCTGTTACAGAAATTCTGTGAGCATCCCATGCCATTTGTTGATTAATCAGACATCATGATCCCTGAACCCCCTTTTGCAGTACATTACAATTTAGCACCCAGCCAACAATAACCTCTTCGACAAGAATGCTTTTAGCACGAAAATAAATTTTAACTCTCTCCCAATCAGTGAAGAACAGGGGAACAGTTACAACCAAATTCAGTTGGTGATTTAAATGCCATAGATTTTTTTTTTGCAGATGAGTTTTTTGTCTCACTTAGATGGGACCCTGATCTACAATACTAATTCATGGATGGATGTTATTTTCATCCACTGCTGGGCAGCATCCTCATTAGCTGCCTAACATGGATAGAGCTGTTGAGGTGAATAAAGTCCATTTTTATGAAAAACAATGTATGTGCCCTTCATGATCTCATTTTCTCTCCTCCTGATCATAAGTTTAGTTTTGTTTAATTGATTATTGTCATGAGTACCGAGGTACAGTGAAAAGCTTTTTTTATTGCGTGCTATCCAGTCAGCAAAAATATATATACATGATTATAATCAAGCCGTCCACATTGTACAGATACAGGATAAGGGAATAACGTTTAATGCTTGATAAAGTTCAGTAAAGTCCAATAAAAGATAGTCCAAGGGTGTCCTATGAGGTAAATGTTAGGTCAAGACCATTCTCTAGTTGGTGATAGGATGGTTCAGTTGCCTGATACCTGGTGGGAAGAAATTATCCCTAAACATGGAGGTGTGCGTTTTCACACTTCTGTACCTCTAGCCTGATGGGAGAAGGGAAAAGAGGGAGTGGCTGGGGTAAGACTGTCCTTGATTAAGCCGGTGGCTTTGCTGAGGCAATGTGAACTGTTGATGGAGTCAATGGAAGGAAGGTTGGTTTGCATGATGGCCAGGGCTACATCCATAACTCTTAACAATTTCTTGTGGTCTTGGATGGAGCTGTTTTGCAACTGCAACCCAGACATTCCCTACCTATATCATTCATGGACTAACTTTGTTGCTGTCAGTCTTCTTTTAGTGCTGGTGGCCTGTGAACTAGCAATTTTGGTTCTCACCAGTACCACAATCTGCATTAAAAGGAGAGACTGGTTAAAATCTGCTTGGATTTGTGCAGGTTTGTTACTGCATCTAATGGTCTCCTGGTTCCATGGAGTGTGATCTTCAAGTTAGACAAGTGTAGAAAACAATTATTCAGAGGTCATACATCCCATCCAATGTTCCATTCCACTGAAATCAATTATAGGTGGCATATTTTCTACTTCCCATTAAATGCCCTCATCAAATTAAATGTTTATGGTGTAATTCTGTTAACATGATGGGTTAAACCTGGCCGAAGGTGATGGGATAAAACTGTCCTAAATCGCATTGTCATGCACCATTTGCAATCTGATCCTGGATTTTTAAATTATATATTATCAGAGGCTCCTTTCTTTCAAGCTACCATATCATGTTATTTGTCCTGGGTTTTTAGCTATTATATATATATATATATGTGCATAAAACAGACAGTGGTTTGCAATATTTATGACAATATTAGTGCAGGCACTAAATAATGTAAAATATGTTTTGCCAAGTTCTCCAAATAGTTGCCTAAGAGGTAATTAACAAGTCACTGGTGAATTTAATGCTTTCAAAAATGATTAAAAATGTATGAATTGATGTTAGGAAACTTTTCTTAATATATTACATATTTCATGCTGTTTCAGCTCACACCAACATTGTTAATGCAGCTCAAATAGCAGGAAACCAGCTAGTGGTCAACAAATGAAAAGTTGAGCTGGTGCTCAACTAAATGTCCAAATGCCAATACGAATTACTGGGAAATATTTCGAGCCATTGGAGAAAAATCCACCTTGGGGAAATCTGCAAATCTAATAAAGATAGGTACTTAACAAAATGCAAAATGCATAAAAGCAGTAATCTCAATGATAGAATTTGGTGTTGGGACATATAAAATATAAGCACATTAAGATTCCTGTGGCACAGAAACATAAAACCACCACAATTCTTCAAACAGAATAGATTTTATCATCTTATTTTTCTTATATTTCAAAGAAATTACTTTGAGTGTAAATCTTGTCCATGTCAAGTGATTAATGCTTCTTGAGGCCGCATTTGGAGTATTGCTTTCAGTTTTAGCCACCCATTAGAATACAAAAACAGGGATGTAATGGTGAGGTTCTGTAAGGCACTGGTCAGGATGCATCTGGAGTATTGTGAACAATTTAGGGCCCCATATCTGAGGAGGCATGTGCTGGCTTGAGAGGGTCCACAGGAGGGTTACGACTGAACCCAGGAACGAGTGGGTTAACATCTGATGAGCATTTGATGGCACCGGATCTGTACTCGCTGGAGTTTAGAAGGATGAGGGGAGACCTCATTGAAACTTACCACCTGAACGGCTTGGATAGAGTGGATGTGGAGAGGATGTTTCCACTAGTGGGAGAGTCTAGAACCAGAGGTCATAGCCTCAGAATTAAACGATTAGGAAGGAGATGAGGAGGAATTTCTTGTGTGAGAGGGCAGCGAATCTGTGGAATACTTTGCCATTAAAGGATGTGGAGGCCGAGACATTGGATATTTTAAAGGCAGAGATAGATAGATTCTTGATTAGCAAAGGTGTCAAGGGTTTTGGGGAGAAGGCATAAGAGTGGGGTTAGGAGGGATAGATCAGCCATGATTGAATGGCATTCATGGGCCAAATGGCCTAATTCTGCTCCAATCACTAATGATCCTGCTATATTTGCGTTCAATGCCTATTAAATATTGTCATAGTACCTACTTCAACCATCTCTTCTGCAGGTGAATGCCATCCATGTTAAAGCTTATTAAGCTAGAAAATATGCAGAGAAGATTTACAAGGATGTTGCCAACACTCGAGGGCCTGAGCTATAGGGAGTGGTTGGGCATGCTAGGACTGGGGGTGAGGCAAGTTGGGCTGAAGGGCCTGTTTCCGTGCTGTATAACTATGACTCTAATGCAAAGTCGTGGAATTTTTTCACCTTTAGCACTACTACAATGTCAGTTCATGCCTTAGCCTAATTAAGAGTTATGCTGCAAAAGTACAAACAAGTTGCGCAAGTTAGATGTTATCAAATAACTATTTACCCAAGTTATACTATCTGTAAAGGTTTATGGTCAAAAACATGCAGCCCGCGTCATCCAAATATACCCCTCACATGTGCAGCTACACATAAACCTTTCATTCACGGTAAAATGCTTCTGACGCAGAAAGACGACACATTTGCTTTAAATTCTTCCATGTGCTACTTAATCATGTTATTTTTGTGTGGATGAAAGAGAAAGGGTAAAGAAAGGGGAAAGGAACGCACGTAAATACAGGAGAAACTACTTAGAGGAAGGGACAAGTATTGTGAACAATCCTGAAAACTGGATTATTGACTTGTACAGTATAAAACCACTATGCACTTCAATCATTCCCTTGAGGATCATAAGACATAAGAGCAGAATTAGGCCATTCAGCCCATCGAGTCTGCTCTCCCTTTCAATCATGGCTGATCTGTTTTTCCCTCTCAATCCCATTGTCATGTCTTCTCCCCCTCACCTTTGACACCCTTAAGGCTTTTCCAAACGTTAGTCCATTTAACTTAGCTGCAATACTGATTATTTATGCAGTATATTGTGGTGACTTTCCCATCCTAATTGGAGCTAAAAGACATGTATCACATATCACAATGATGGCATTACAGAAGTGAATCATTGACTCGCCCACTCTCAGTGCAGACGAAGGAGCCAAATCAAACTGCCCCGTTGATCTGCACAGTAATTTTTATTTTAACATTATAATTTAACAAATGTGTACTCTACACGATAATTTAAATGTGAATGTTGCATTAAAGTCAAAACAATTTGTATTGCTTCAAATTCTTACCGCTATAACTTTTAAAAATATTGTGCAATCACAACCATTTTCATTATTTTTTTCAGGACCATGGCAATGCTGTTTTGGGCAGTGTTTAATGCCTAACCCCCAAAATGAGTAGTTTTTCATTACTTTATATGTATGTGCACAAGGATTGTCTTGTCGGGATTTGACAATCGCCTGTCAGATCAGAACATGCCCGTGTGGCACAGTTAAAACGGAACGAACTCTGCTCGGAACGAAGTATTTAATTTAGTTCGATATTTATTTTACAAAACATGCATTTCTGGAATCAGTATTGGCCTCGAGTTTGCCCCCCTAACAATGCAACAGCGGTATCTAACTATCTGCAGGCTTGGACAGGGACCTGCTGGAGCTAGAAGCTGAAATGACCTTGGGAGAGGGAGTGAGGAGATACAACTGTTGCATGTCGTGGGCCGGTGGGTGCTGAACCATTTCGATTCCATTCATTTTCTGGTGTGTGCGCGCTAACATTTTACCAGGCTGCTCGCTGCATTCACTGTCACAGGGACTGTCGCTCCCCCAAGAAAAGTATTCCAATTACACGTGGCAATGCGTGCGCTGCACAATAGCTGCACACGCCCTATTGTTAATCTCATTTCACCTTAAGCAAACACATAATACAGCTAAAGAATGTGTTTCAAGAGAAGTGTGGTGTGGTACTCCTTGCCGCGGGCGTTTACCGCAAATGTCGCCGCCCTGCCTGCTTCGTAGCCGGACAATTAAACTCTAAGCAAACAAATATTTTTCCCATGGATTCGCCCACATTTGTTCCTCCAGTGTTAGTTTCTTCTATACGCCCAACAACAGCGCAAACCCGGCAAAAATATGGACGGTGTGACTAACTCCGCACAAAAAATGACATCCAAATAAGTCGCAAAAAATGCAGTTCTGTCCAAAACTGCAAGTTGATACAACAATCCACGCATGCAAATATGGGCTTGAATTGCTAGTTCACCGCACGTTAAGAATATAGAAACATTAATTTGGTGTTATACAAAAGCATATAGCAATACAACAGCCATAACATAAGCAGCTAAATATTGCAGAAGCTGTTTTAACCCCCATTCCTTTTTTTTCCATCCTTAGATCTGTACGGTCTGTCTTGTTCATGCAAACATCGACCACGCCCTAAAACTGCAGAAAAGCGACGACTGCGTATCCGGAACAAAGCAAAGCGAAGCAGCATGAACAGGTTACAAAGCATAGATTAAGAAGCCCACCACTGGCTGGATCTCCTCGCCAGTTTGCAAAGGGCAGGTGAAAACAGTCGCACATCTTGGAAATCTTGTAGGAGTCCCGATCTAAATGTCCCCGGGTTGTCAGACGAGCCTGGTATTAGAGGAAAAATAGGCGATATTCCACGGCGAATGGTTAGCTCACAATGTCGAAGCACAACATCTTTTAACGGTCAGGATGAGAGATGCTGACACACTGCCCGGAATCCTTGCATCACTCAATGCGGGTCCCTAGGCGGTCGCCAGATTATCCAGGTCAGCTTTGAAATCCATTATGTCAATTTGATCAGATCTGCAGAGGACACTCAGGACATTGCGGAGAAACATGCCAAAATATCTATTAACTGATGCACTGCATTAACCCTGCCCGAAACACAGAGTTTGAGAAGTAGGGGAAATTATAATGTATTTTCTAGTCGAGAGGAAGTTATTGATCGGGATAATTCATTCACATACGCACTGTAAGACGAATACATTGCTAAACGTTTCGTTTGGTACATAACAAGTCGTGCAAAGAATCATGTTTTCGTTCAGATCTCATTTAAAGATAAGGGTTCAGTTCGCTTTAAATATCAGGTGAATAGAGTTTCGACATCTACCAAAACCGATTATGATATAATATTTTAACAAATCCGGTAGGTTTCATAAAACTTACTTGAAAATACTATGCAGACTATGCCTTTAAAATACTCTGTTTAAACAAAAATATTGTATCGATATATTTGAAAGAGAATGGGGTTGGTGACAAATTAGATATTGATGGAATAACCATCCTTTAGTTTATAAATATTAGCTTCAAAATGTTTTTGGCAAAATGTGCTGCGGGAATTATTCGAGTTTGCGGAGAAGGCTAATCCTTCTCGAAAGCTACAGTAGAGAAATGCAATTGGAATTTGAAAGTCAGTCTTCATTGATTTTATGCAGAATTTTAAAAGAAAACACATGGTTTACAAAAAAAAAGAGACAAAGTGCTGAGTTTTTTTCAACCATGTGTTTAAGCGGGACAGGCAGCATCTCTGGAGAACACGAATAGGTAACGTTGGTGTCGGAACCCTTCACTTTCAATTTCTAGGGTCCTACTGTCTAATCGTTGTGATTTGTTTGAATTGAAACGTGGAAGAACCCGGGACCTGGATGGTGTGGTATTACAAACTATCTTGTTACCGTATCATTGTAGACCTCCACAACCCCCATCAGTTTTCTTCACCACTGCTGGTGAAGATCATGACACTCTACATCGGTGCCTGATTCTGTGTGTTAATGCCACTGCCAATTCCCTATGTTCACTCAATTTTGAAGCTTTTTAAGAGGATCCGGGTGATCGTTAGAAATAATATATTCCTTTATTTGTCCCACACCGGGGAAATTTACAGTGTTACGGCAGCAAAGCGGATAGCAAGAGATCATTCAATATAAATAAAAGTAAAGACAAGGATAAATTGTCATCAATTTACTGTGTATTTCTTGAACCGTTACTGTTGACTTGTCTGCTGGGAGCAGTGCTGGTTGTGCAGTCTCACAGGAGCGGGAAGGAAGGACCTCCTATATCTCTCCTTCACACACTTGGGGTGAAGGAGTCTGTCACTGAAGGAGCTACTCAGTGCAGTGACAGTGTCCTGCATGGGGTGGGAGTCGTTGTCCAGCAGCGATGTTAGCTTTGTCATCATCCTCCTCTCTCCCACCGCCTGCACTGGGTCGAGGGAGCAACCCAGGACAGAGCTGGCCTTCCTGACCAGCTTGTCAAGTCTGGTAATGAAATTACTTTCAAATGAGTAATGAAAGAGCAACACGATAGCAATAAAGCAGCCCTTTGAAAAAATATTTGTAATTATATTATAATAACCATTATACTGGAGTCTACTTGCAGTGTGTCTGCCTGAATACTCGTTATGAGCGCATTCAACGAATATCCGTTCATTCCTTTCAATTAACGTAGTTGCGAGTTTATTTGCGCCTGATAAGGTATACTCGACTGTCCACAGTAATCTGATTATCACGCCCTTAAAATGTCGTGGCGTTTCTGCCTTGTCAATAGAAACGGACAAAGGATATTTATTATAGCTAATATATATGTTTTGAGATTTGTGGAGACAATTTTCAGGGCTGCAATTTTAACTTTAAAAAAAGTAAAATGCCTCCAGAGCTCAAACAGAACGAGGTTTTCTCTATGTTCTTATTACGACTATTTTCGAATATTAATCGCTGGAAAGCAAGTTACGTGTTAAATATAATAGACAGGACTCGTATGCTGCATTTAAAAAATAAACACACCTTTATTTAGCGAGATGGTGCTTGCACTAAAATGGTAAAATTCTGCAATGAAAATATGAACCAAATCTGCTACGACAGCGTCTTCAAATAACACCCAGTCTGAAGAAGGGCCTCGACTCGAAACGTCACCTATTCCTTTTTCTCCAGAGATGCTGCCTGACCCGCTGAGTTACTCCAGCATTTTGTGACTATCTTCTCTTCAAATAGCACAGTGGTTTTGGTGGGTCTATAGTCCAGTGTGTTTTTTCAGTCCCAGCTCCTTTAATCGCAAACAGTGCCAGTGTTCAGAGCTTAGATACCAGGCGGATTTTGATTTTTCAGATAGTTTATAGAAACGTGAAAAAAAACGTGGAAAGGGAAACACTTGCTCCTATTTGCATTTAAGCGCGAACCAAAATGCTGTAGTATCTCAGCGGGTTAGGCAGCATCTATGGAGAAAAGGAATGGGTGACGTTTCGGGTCGAACCCCCTTCTTCAGACTGGCTGACCCGCTGAGTTACTCCAGCATTTTGTGTCAATCTTCGGTGTAAACCAACAAATGCAGTTCCTTTCTACCCACAAATCGGATTGCGCGTGTCAGAGACTAAATATCGTGTCTAAATAGGAATATCAAACTATAAAAAACTGTAGTTTGATCATTCTTTGCCCTTTTTTTTGCTATGAAAGTTCTGCTCTTGCCTATTTGAACTCCAGTTCTTTATGTGAACTCCAATTACTTCATCCCATCGTCATATCGGAACCCTTCTTCAGACACAAAATTGTGTTCAGGTTGTCCACCATAACCGGTTGAAGAGACCATGGTGTCCCTGGGCTGGAGTACAACGATGGAGGACTGCAGGGGCTCGGCCTTTTCAAACTGGCGATGGTGCGATTGGGTCGATTGACATAACCGAGAATACGAAGAGAAGATACAAAGTACAGGAGCAACTCAACGGGTCTGGAGAACATAGATAGCTGACGTTTCGGGTTAGGACCCTTCCCCCGACCCGAAACGTCACCTATCCATGTACTCCAGAGGTGCTGAGATAATCCAGCACTTTGTGTCCTTTTTTCTGTAAACCAGTAGGTGCAACTCATTGTTTCTCCCTGAATATTGAGAAAATGGGAAACAGCTAAATAAGTGTATTATTTTGAAGAAAAATACCGTCAAACTAGTATTGTGATTGATTGATAGATAGATAGATAGATAGATAGAAAGAAAGAAAGAAAGAAAGAAAGAAAGAAAGAAAGAAAGAAAGAAAGAAAGAAAGAAAGAAAGAAAGAAAGAAAGAAAGAAAGAAAGAAAGAAAGAAAGAAAGAAAGAAAGAAAGAAAGAAAGAAAGAAAGAAAGAAAGAAAGAAAGAAAGAAAGAAAGAAAGAAAGAAAGAAAGAAAGAAAGAAAGAAAGAAAGAAAGAAAGAAAGAAAGAAAGAAAGAAAGAAAGAAAGAAAGAAAGAAAGAAAGAAAGAAAGAAAGAAAGAAAGAAAGAAAGAAAGAAAGAAAGAAAGAAAGAAAGAAAGAAAGAAAGAAAGAAAGAAAGAGCATAGAAACAGCATAGAAACAGCATAGAAACAACCCCTTCGGCCCACCGAGTGCACGCCGACCATCCATCGCCCGTTCGCTCAAGTATTATTTGATTTTTTTAAAAGATTTAGATATACAGCGCGGAAACAGGCCCTTCGGCCCACCGAGTCCGTGCCGCCCAGTGATCCCTGCACATTAACACTACCCTACACACACTAGGGACATTTTTTTCCATTTTACCCAGTCAATTAACCTACAAACTTTGGCAGCGATCTGGGAAATTCTTTACACCTGATCGGTCCCTCGGGAACAAACCCCCAGAGAATATCGGAGATGGTGACCGACGCCCGAGGAATGATGTCCAATGAAAGACTTACAAAGCATTGTTTTTAAACAACAAAAACCAAAAATACTGCTGCCTTTTAAAATGTGGCTTTCCCCACTTCATTTGAACACAAAATATGTTTATCCCTTTCACTGGGTATGCATTTGGAGAATGAATTCTGGTTGCCTTCTTCGAAAAGAAAATGGTGATGCAGCGGTAGAGTTGCTGTCTGACAGCGCCAGGGACCCGGGTTCGATCTTGACTGCGGTGTTGTCTGTACAGAGTTTGTACGTTCTCCTCGTGACCGCATGGGCTTCCCCGGGTGCTCCGCTCACCCACCAAACTCCAAAGGCGAAGACGTACAGGTGTGGAAGGTTAATTGGTTTCGGTAAAGATTGCAAATTGTCTTTAATGTGGAGTGTGAGGGTTGATCGCTGGTGGGCGCGGACTCGTTACAGTTACAGTTTCCGCACTGTATGTTTAAATTACAATTTATAAACGATGGGTAAGTTTAATTAGGGTCCAGGAACTACGATCCAGGGGATCAGCGAGGAGCCAAGTAAATAAAGAGTAAGCACAATGTTCTGATTTCGGTTTGGGATGTGTTGAAGCATCCAGTGACTGTGTACAGTCAGGCTGGACTGTAATTTACTGGAATACCGAGCAGAAATACAATGTGCGAACGGTACTGGTTTGGTTTACATTTCTCAAAATAGAAAATCGAGCCTGTATTAAATGTGAGCTGTTTATCGATCACGGGAGAAACGTTGTCCTGAAGGACGGAAGAACTGTTTTTCTCACAAGCCATAGGTATTTTTTTTACAAGTCACGGACCATTTATTTTCACAATGGGAGGGGAATGTTGAGCAGGTGGTGCTGTTGCTGCGGGCAATGGGCGAGGTAAGTACAACCTTTGTGTTTGTGGGACCATAGGCGCGGCTTTAAAAGCTACGTGAGACCAGAGATATTCAGAGCACCTGAACCTTACACCAGTAACTTTGTTTAACAAACTTTTTGCCGCATGATCTCATGTTTCTTTTAACTTGTTGGCGAGTCACATAATAGTATTACCTTGCCAAAAATCCAGGTTTGATTTTTGTCAAAGTAATTACATTTCTAAACAAAATGTCACATTCTCACAACGTTTAAGAAATATTTGGACACGTGTATGGATAGGATAGGATAGGACATGGGTCAGTGTGGGCAAGTTGGGCTGAAGGACCTGTTTTCATGCTGTATCTCTAACCTAAACAAAGGTCCTTGAATCATGGTTTCAGTCTGCAGTTTAATACCATTTTCAGATCACAGTCAAACCAACCACTTCACAGAAAAAAAAGGAACACTACCTTGAATGCCCATAAAATATAAGAACTACAAAATTGGAGGCGATATTTAACAAAAGAATGGGAACCCACAGTAGGCAAATACCATATGTGAGGAGAAAAGGCAGGATAATTTCAAAATAGACAAGAGAAATCAAAGTTAAACCACATCAGAGGGGAACAGGGAAAAAATAGGCAGGAGGTGAAAACTAAATGTTTGTAATTTGGTTTTTGGTTGGGGTATTAGGAGGCAATTAAGAGGATTCATAGCAAACATTTCAGCCTTACCGTTTATATTATGGTGCCATCACAAATGAGTCCAAGCTGACCGTCGATCACCCATTCACACTAGTTCTATGTCATCCCACTTTCTCCTTCACTCCCTAAACATTAGGAGCAATCTATGGAGTCAAATTACCCTCCAAACCACATGTCTTTGGGATATGGAAGGCTTGCTTAAATGTTTATTTTGGGCAGTACTGATCCTTAGACCAGTAATGTTATTGTCTACTAGTACTCTCTGTTGGGAAGTCGTCAAATTGGGTTTATTGTCACCTGCACAAGTACAGTGAGATACAAATACAATGAAAATGTTGCTAAGAGCAACATCACAGACTCAGATAATGCACATATACATAAATCACATATAAATCACACACAGATTCTGCAGAACAGTAAAATAAAAAGAATGTTCAAAAAAGCATTCTTGCAAAAATAAGCAATTGGAAACCCAGTCCAGGATAGTGCAAGAGGTGGTTCCCTAGTGTTCTGTTACCAAGATAGGATTAGGGTTGTGTAGGTCAGTTGGAGAACTTGATAGCTGTAGGAATGTAGCTGGCCGTGTGGAGTCTGGTGGTGTGGAACTTCATGCTTCTGCCTGATGTTGGTGTTTCTATGCATTGGAATTGCCATGCCAGACCGTGATGCAACCAGTCAGGATATTATCCATAGTAGATCCGTAGAAATGTATTAGCATATATGCCAGTATGCTAAATCTTTTTATACTTAAGAAAGTAGAAGTGCTTGCATACCTTCTATGTGATTATATCAATGGGTTTGGTTCAGCAGAGGTTAAATAATATGTTAACGCCCAGGAATTTGAAGCAGCTATCTCTGTTCCCCACCAATCCACCAATGAAAACTGGAACAATGTCTCCTGAGGAGTGGGAGGAAGTCTGAGTCTGAGGAAGGGTCTCAACCCGAAACGTCGCCTATTCCTTTTCTCCAGAGATGCTGTCTGACCCGCTGAGTTACTCCAGCTTTTTGTGTCTATCTACAATGTCTCATGACTTCCCTTTTCTAAAGTCATCAATTAGTTCTTTAGTTTTGTTGATGTTGAGCAAGAGGCTGCAGTTGCAACACCACTCGACCAACACTTATTCCATCTCTCTCCTTTACACTTATCTACCTCCACCCATGATTTGGCCATTGACAGTCATGTTATCAATGAATGTATAGATAGCATTGGAGGTTTGCGTAGCCTCGTAGTTCACCATGTAAGCATGCAACCTCAAGCCACAAGGTGCAGCTGTACTGATGGTCAGTGAGAAGATCTTGTTACTGATGTGCACTGATTGAGGTCTGCTAATGAAGAAATCATGGACTCAGTTGCAAAGGGAGGTTCAGTGGCCCAGGAATTGGAGCTAGGCAATGAGATTGGATATGATGATTGTGTTGAACACCAAGCTGCGGCCAATGAGCTGCAGCCTGAGCAGAGTGGAGAGCCAATGAGTTGGCATCTGCTGTTGGCCAGTTGTGTTGAAAGACATATTGAAATGGAGCCAGGTTACCTGATAGGTTTTTTGCTTATTTATTTTAAAGAATTTTATTTTACAAATTATTGTGCAGGTTTCAGGTGAGTCACAGCCATTGTTTCCTATATCTGAGAAACTCAAAAATCAAGATGTTGAGATGGTTTCAATATTGATATGTTGGAGAGAATGGCAATCAATTGTTAATTATGGTGAATTACTTCAATGTACAGTGAAGTTAATCATTTGATTAAACATAAAGCATCAGTCTGAAGAAGGGTCTCGACCCGGAACATCACCCATTCCCTCTCTTCAAGATGCTGCCTGACCTGCTGAGTTACTCCAGCATTTTGTGATACCTTCGATTTGATTAAACCAAGTCATCACTCCAAGCAAAATAACAAATTGCATTCAGTCGTGCTTTTTAAAATTCTTTTTTGGCCCTTGCCATTCTCTAGAAGGAGGATCACCAAACTTGCTCTCAGGTTTCATCGTGCAGTAATCTATCTGGTTGTTAATGCATCTCTGATGTGCTGATTCGCATTTTAGAATTTAAAAGATACAGAGATATGTTTAAAAAAATACGTACTAAAGCTAAAACTGACTAGTACGGCAATAAAGGGCAATCAATTATCCATCTTTATCTAAAGAGAAAAGGACACAAAGTGCTGGAGTAACTCAGCAAGTCAGGTAGCATATCTGGAGAACATGGATCGGTGATATTTTGGATTGAGACCTCTCTTCAGACTGAAGAAGAGTCTCAACCTGAAAAGTCACCTATACATGTTATCCAGATATGCTACCTGACCTACTGATTACTCCACTACTTTGTGGCCTTTTGTGTACTAATCAGTATGTGCACTTCTTTATTTCTATATTTTACTAAAGTGATTCTGCTATGAGTTACTAGTCAACTATGGGTCAACTTTTTTTAAAAAAATACTAAATCCAGTGGACTGTGAAAAATGGCTATGCTCATTTTTTTTTAGATTTTTTCAAGCTAAGCTTTACGGGAATAAGAAATAATGGTTATTAGTGTCTGGAGAAAAGTAAACATACTGAATTCAAGGTTAAAAATTCTTGCAAATAGTTGGAGTCCACCTGGCTATATTGCACGTAAGATTGTGGTGCAAGCACCTTTAAGTGTGCATGGGTAAACTTTCGATCAAAACTAAAGATACACTAAAACACACAAATAAAACAGACTAAAAACACAAAAGAAGAAAGGGACGAGCGAGACAGGCTGTTGGCGAGGCTGCCGGCAGCTCCCGGAGGTGTATGAGTTGGTCTCTGCTCTTATTCACTGACAAAATGCTAGTGTTGGAATTTACAGTTGAATCTAAAAATTGTGTTCTGGCTTGTCATAACTATCCTCTTAACCTGAGGGAAATTGTTAGATAATTTTAAAAAACACTCCTATTACCTCTACTCCAGCAGTTTCTCTCTATATATAACTCATCTATTTTTCTTCTTTGTAATTTTATCAACCACAATGTGCACTTTATTTTTTGTGTTTTTCCTTGGTTCACTAATTTTTTGATATCTTGCTGCTTTTTACTTAGCTCGGGGTCCCTTCCAATCTTTGACATTTTAATTCACTAACCCACCACCATCTGACGGCTCTGTCTATGGGCTCCTACACGGTTACAGTGAGGCACAAAATAAGCTCACGGAATAACACTCTTTATTTGTCTGGGCATGTTGCAGGCTGCAGGGCTGAGCAGAAATTTCACGAACGTTAGATCATTTGCTCTATCTAACTGTGTTTTTTTTCCCCACTCGTGTGTCAGACGACATTCTGCCATCGCTTTGCCATAGCCAGTGCCACGTCTGTGCCTCTGCGGAGATTATCTGCAGTGCAAGCCTCTCCGACGGAAGTCAGTAGGTGGGCCATTGTCTGTACCTCTCCACAGTTGCATTTGTCAGAGTCCGAGAAGCCCCACTTCTTCAGGTTGCGTCCGCAATGTCCCACACCAGTGCGGAGGTGGTTTAGGGCTTTTCAGGTAGTATAAGGCAGGTATTGTCCTGATGCCATCTGTTGTTTGGTTTTGATACCTGGCACGGTTGGCTCTAGTTCCATGAAGCTGTTCCGACTCTTCAAACGTTTCTTGGCATGTTGGTGATTGTACAAGGGGTGACGGGGGCCTGTGTCCACATTGAAGCGTTCTACTGCAGCTGCCCGATCATGTCTTTGAGACGGTCCGTCGATGCCAGCCAGCTCGTACAGATGTTCAACCTTTGTCGGCTTCAGGCATCCTGTGATTTTCCTGCAGGCAGTGTTCAATGCAGAGCCCACCTTGCATACATGTTTACAGCAGCTCAAGACGGATCCAGACGGGTCTCGCATATTCTGCCACTGAGAAGCAGAGTGCCAGGGCTGCAGTGCGGATTGTTGTTGGGTCACTTCCAAATGAGCTGTTTGCCAGTTTTTCGATGACACTGTTCCAGGTGTTGACCATTGCCTTGGTTTTCTCAACATGTTGGCGATATGATAACGTGTGATCGAGGACCACACCTAGGTACTTTGGGGCTTGCAATGTTCCAACAGGACATCATTCCATCGCACCTGCAGCTGATGTTTCGCAACCCCGGTTCTGGTGGAAAGTTGTTGGGTTTGGACGCTGGGAATTCTGTTGGTAGTATATTGTCATATTCTTCAGAGCAGCCTCTAGTACGGTCTCAATCTGGCTGGAGTCTGAGGATTGTGTTGCGATGCATAAGTCATCGGCATACAGAAACAACCTAGTTTTCGGGGTGATGGGTTGGTCATTCAATAGTCAATAGTCCATTTATTTGTCACATACACATAAATGTGCAGTGAAATGAACAATTACCCGCAGTTCAACAATAAGACCAATAAGAATAATCAATAAAAATACAATAACACATACAATCATAAACCAACACCAAACAAAAGAAATATCCATCACAGTGAGTCTCCTCCAGTAACCTCCTCACTGTGATGGAAGGCCAGAGTGTCTTTTTCTCTTCCCTGCCGTCTTCTCCCGCGGTCAGGCTGTTGGAGTTGGGGCAAGGGAGTTGGAGAACAACGTTGGGGCAAGGACACTGCCCTGTGGCAGGCCATTCTTTTGGCGTCTCCAACGGCTGTTCTGACCATTCAGGCATACGAATAAGCGGTGATTCTCCATCACTGTCATGATGAACTGGACAAGTTGAGAGTCCTGCAGTGTTTGTTCTGGTTTGGCTTTCATGATACGGTGGTTTACAGTGTCATATGCTGCGGACAAGTCTACGAATACTGCACCTGTGATCAGCTTCCACTCGAAGCCATCTTCAATGTGCTGAGTGAGCTTCAGCAGTTGTCCTGTTGTTGACTTTCAGTGGCGGAACCCAGCCTGTTCAGGTATCAGGACATCGTCTGACTGTCTTCCATTTGTAGATGTCAGTCTTCTCCCCTTTTTTGCATTTGTATATTCTGGCCGGCGTCGTTTGTCCGAGAAGGTCAGGCAAATTGCCCAGACACCACAACATTCGCAACACATTATCCAGGAAAAGGACCATAATTGTTCAATGGTGGGCCATCATTTCACTCTGTCACTGGCATTCCCTTTGTTTCACCCCTTGCCCTCTCCCACCTTATCTGTTCCTCAGACCAACTTGCTTTCTCTCTTTCTCAGTTCTGCTGAGGAGACCTTGAACTGAAATGTTAGCTGGTTTCTTTTTCCACAGAAACTCCCTTATTGGCCAAGATCTTCCAGTATTTCTGGCTTTGGTCAGTACCCAGTATCTAATTCCATTTGTTTTCCAATATAGATTGAAACTGTTTCCAATGCAGCATGCAAGAGGAAGATGTTCTTTGTTCTCTTTATATCATAGTGATGATGTCCACCAATAAGCTTACAATTACGTAAATGTTTTATTTGATGAATTAAGAAGTGGATAACCCAGGTGTTGATGGTATCTCAGTAATTCCACTCAACATCTTGAAATCTGTTCTGGTTTCCGATCAATGCATGGAAAGTTTTTAGGCTAATTTTTTTAGTAATTTATTCTTCATAACTATTTATCAGTGAAATAGTTGATCCAAAAAGCTTTGCATTAAAGTTAAAAGGAAGACAAAGTCATATTCATCAATCTGATATCCACTTTGCAATTCTGTTTCTTTTGGATCAGAAAGATTAAAGGATTTTTGGATCAACCACCCACCCTTTATTGCCACAGATGGCAGTGAAGGCAGAGGCCAAGTCATTGGGTATTTATAATGTGGAGATTGATAGGTTCTTAATTAGTAAGAGCATCAAAATTTATGGGGAGAAGGCAGGAGAATGGGGTTGAGAAGGAAACGTAGATCAGCCAAGATCGAATGGAGGAACAGACTTGATGGGCCAAATGGCCTAATTCTGCTCCCATGTCTTATGATCCAATGACCCTCAAGGGAAAGACTGAAGTGCATGGTAGTTGCATACTATACAATTCAATACATCCAGGTTTCAGAATTGTTCACAATACCTGACCCTTCCTCCAAGTAGTTTCTCTTGTATTTGCGTGTGTTCCTTTCCCCTTCACCATTTCTCTTTCATCCATACCTAAATAACATCGCTCATAACCATATAAACATTTATGAGAAATCAGAAGATGATTATTCAGTCCTTTAACCAAGTGGATGTTGCCTCATCCACATAGTGAAATATTGCTTATCAAAAATATCTTAATTTGGTTTAGTTTATTATTGTCAAATGTCCAGAGGTATGGTGAAAAGCTTCTTGTTGCGTGCGAAACAGTCAGTGAAAATGCTATACATGATTCCAATCAAGCCAATCATAGTGTGCAGATAGAGGATAAAGGGAATAATATTTAGTGCAAGATAAAGTCCAGTAACTTGCGATTAAAGATAGTTTGAAGGTTGACCCATTGTGGAAATATTTAACAATGACAATTTTGTGAAACCAAAAACTACTGTGTGATCGTTATTATTCTATTTCACCAGTTCTCTTGGACACAGTTTTTTTTCCAGCCTGATTTCTACAACTTAAGTGGACTCCAAATACCTTTCAAGCCTCCAGAGTCAGCACACCCATTTCAGAGCAATTTAGATCTGCTCCTTTCCGAGAGTTCTGAAATGTGGGCAGTTAATGTCTTACACAAACCTTTTGTAAATTGTGGATCAAGGGGTGACACCTTAGTGACACAACACAATCCTTCGTTGAAACTGACAAGAACACAAAGAGCGTGAGTAATTCAACAGGTCAGGCAACATTCGTGGAGAACATGGATGGAAGATGTTTCAGGTCAACGCCCTTCTTCAGACTTAACTGCTGCCTCTTAGTCACAGTGAGCACTGAAAGAACCCCTACATGTCTAGCAAGCTCATTTGCTTCATCTTCTCACTGTCACTGTTGGGTTTTTGTGCTCGTTATCATAAATATGCATGGTTAATCCATAGCAGTAACTGCCTTTGTACTTTTTATTTGAGCCAGACATAAAGACATCGCCATATCCTGGATACCAACTAACAGGGTTCTGAACTGATGTACTGAATGTGTAATCCTGATGAAGATACAATCTCCATGAGGACCTTCTTCACCCATCCTGATTTGCTCCTCCTGCCAACCAAGCCTGCCCACATTTCCACCCTCACCCCTCGTCCCTCCCTACTCTCTCCCTCATTTACACAGTGCATGAGTGTATGATCTTACCCTCGTATGATTCTCAACCGATGAATAGATTCCTCCTTTGTGCCATTAAGGATTTCTATATTTCCAAAATGGCATGAATGTTATCTCTCTCTAACTTAGAGTGATTTTCCACTTCTCTTTCCTGTGCCCAGCCCCCACCCCATGCTACTACACATCCCATCACACCCATTGCCTGCTCTTTGCTAATCCTCCCCACATTTGCCTCCCCATTTCCTTTTTATTACCACCCTCCCCCCCCCCCTGTCTCTTTCCAACCATATCCCTCCCTCTGGCTTTACATTTCACTCCTCCTCTCATTATCTTTGTCACTCCATCCATCTGCCAATCAAACCCCTCTTATCAGTACCCACCTATCACTTGCCAGGTTTTGTCCCACCCCCTCCTCTCTTTTCCTGCTTTCCCCCCTGCTCCAATCAATCTGAAGAAGGCTTCCAATCCAAAACATTGTCTGTTCATTCCCTCTACCTGACCCATTGAGTTTAATTTAGAGGTACAGCATGGAAACAGGCCCTTCAGCCCAATGAGTCCACGCTGACCATCGATCACCTGTTCACACTAGTTCTATGCTATCCCACTTTCTCATCCACTCTCTACACATTAGAGAAATTTACAGTGGCTAATTAATCTACAAACCCGCATGTGTTTGGGATGTGTGAGGAAACCCACGTGGTCACAGAGAGAATGTGCAAACTCCACACAGACAGCACGCAAGATCGGGATTGAACCTGGGTCACTGGCACCGTGAGGCAGCATCTCTACCAGCCATGCCACCCCAAGTATTCCCCCAGCACTGAGTGTTTTGCATATCTAAATTGTTCTTCAGGCCCTTTCTGCTCAAGGGAGCATTATTTGTCAAAGTATAATGGTTTAGGCATGTATTTATTGAGTACATGATTAATTTCCTTCAAATGGAACCTTTAGTGTCATTTGCTCACCAGAAAGGTAATGTGAGGGGCACATATTCAAAAGTATGGTATTGGATAAATCCTTGGCTCCACCACCATCTGATGTACTGCGGCAAACTGCTGGGATACCACTCCATCCCAAAACTTCATTGTTTGCGTGTAATGATAAATTTTCTAAGTGGTCAATGTTTCAAAAACATCAATTTTGTGAGGCATTGGCATTGACACAGACATACATTTACTTGTCTCTTTTGGAACAAAATGTACTTTATGGTAGAATTGGCATCTGTATTGTTCCAATAAAACGAGAAAAGTGAATAAGTGGAAAGGCTCAAATATTTTTTTTCCAAAAGCACTTTGTCAAATAGAAGGGAGGAAGATGGCAATTGAAAGATGAGAAACTTAAATACATAGAAAATAGGTGCAGGAGGAGGCCATTCGGTCCTGTAACTGTAATTCTTTTTGTGCACAACCCGCAGGCATTGCCACTTTCATTTCACTGCACATCGAGTATGTGTATGTGACAAATAAATTTGACTTGACTTGACTTGAAGCCAGCACCGCCATTCATTGTGATCATGACTGATCGTCCCTAATCAGTAACCCGTGCCTGCCTTCTCCCCATATCCCTTGGTTCCACTAGACCCTACCAGCAACAAAGATTTAATAATACAATCTTGTGTAAAAAGACAGAGATTCACTTTGTTTATGTATGTCAAAAACTATCATTCACTTCATTAGTGTTTGTCTTGAGCACAAAAAAAGAGCTATAAATTAAGCTGACACAACACAGTGAGATGTAACAGCTACCATTTAATGAAAGAATATATTGGAAAAAGTATGTACATAATATTGCAGCAAATAAATTGTTTGGTTGTCAGAAATTATTGTTGCCAATAATAACCGATATCTATTTGCTTGTTTAAAGTACTCTCAGCCAGTTTAGGAAGTGGATCGTTTAATTGGAAGTAACAATTAATGTTGGCATTAGATTGGCAAACAAACTGAAATTCTCCTCTTCCTCCCCCACCTCTTCCCCCCCCCTCTCCCCCCCCTCTCTCCCCCCCCTCTCTCCCCCCCCCCCCTTCCCCCCCTCCCCCCCCTCTTTCCCCTCTTCCCCCCCCTCTTCCCCCCCTTCCCCCCCCCTCTTTCCCCCCCTCTTCCCCCCCCTTCCCCCCCCTCTCCCCCCCCTCTTTCCCCCCCTCTTCCCCCCTCTCCCCCCTCTTCCCCCTCTCCCCCCCTCTTTTTCCCCCCTCTTTCCCCCCCACCCCCTCTTCTTCACCCCCACTTCTTCCCCCCCTCTTCTTCCCCCCCTCTTCTTCCCCCCCTCTTCTTCCCCCCCTCTTCTTCCCCCCTTCTTCCCCCTCTTTCCCCCCTCTTTCCCCCCTCTTTCCCCCCTATTTTCCCCCTCTTTCCCCCCTCTTTCCCCCCCTCTTTCCCCCTCTTTCCCCACCCTCTTTCCCTACCCCTCTCCCCCCTTCCACCCCCCCCTTCTCCCCACCTCCCCTCTCCCCCCAGGAGTCCTGGATAATGTCTGTTCTCCGGAGGCTGATTCTTTGCTTTTTTAGAAGTCAATTTAATCCATTCATCGCTCTTGCAGTTCTGCGACAAAAAAATCACCCATACCTTTTCTCTGGCAGGAATGACCAGAAAGTAATCTTTACCATTTCACTTTCCCACTTTCTCTGCCCCACGCTCATTTCTACTGTATGTCATCATTCTCAACAGATGGTGCCTGTATGTCTGCAGATGATCCTCTACAACCATTAATTCTTTTTGCCACTGGAAAGATAAGATGTTAAATTATTCAATAATTCACTAAACATCCCATTGAAATAACAGTGCTCAAATCTTTACTGGGGGATGCAATTAGGAATAAATGACTATTAATCAGAATAGGCTGTCATGAGAGGTTCATGTTTAGAGTTAATTTAGCCATGTACATTTTCACACAGATTTTGTTGCCTTGATTATTTCATTATCAAAATCATAAAGCAAGATATCCTTTTGTTAGTACGTTAATAATGACCTGTAAATGCAAGCAGGTGCTGCAATTAGGACAGAGAGTTAGATTCTGGTCTTTTACATGTTGGTAGAAATCCACCTAATCAATGGGCTATTTCTGGATAGGCAGTCTTATTTGAAATAACTAGACTGCCTCAGTCAGGCTCTGCAAGGGTGTAG
Organism: Rhinoraja longicauda; assembly: GCF_053455715.1. Taxonomy (NCBI): domain Eukaryota; kingdom Metazoa; phylum Chordata; class Chondrichthyes; order Rajiformes; family Arhynchobatidae; genus Rhinoraja; species Rhinoraja longicauda. The sequence continues at coordinate 26,330,117 of NC_135962.1, read as the reverse complement.
GCTACAGACCGATCCAATTTTACTCAGATACCCAAAAGTGATTAAGAGAAGAAATAAAGAAAATTTCATATCCATTGGGATTATGTGCAATGAAAAGATTTGTGCTATAATTCTGATTTAGGGTCCCAACCCGAAACATCACCTATCCGTGTTCTCCAGAGATGCTGCCTGACCTGCTGAGTTACTCCAGCACTTTTGTGTCTTTTTTTGTAAGCCAACTTCTGCAGTCTGAAGAAGGGTCTCGACCCGAAACGTCACCCATTCCTTCTCTCCTGTCTGACCTGCTGAGTTACTCCAGCATTTTGTGAAATAAATACCTTCGATTTGTACCAGCATCTGCAGTTATTTTCTTACACTACATGTTTCTAAAATCTGATCTGGGAGTGTTTTGATGTTGATAGTAAATGTAAAGAGCTACATTTCCCAGACTTAACAGCTCAAATCCTGATTAGAAATAAAATGTATTTTTATTAACGTATAATCATTTGTGAAGCCATCTTGTACATAAGCTTTCTGTAGCAAAGTAATCAACTTAAAATGTTAACTTTATTCCCCTTGTATGTACAACTTCATTGTACATTCTCTGCAGTAAATATATAGCAAATCTAGCATTCATTATTGATGCTACATCTCAAAGCTAATTGCCACTCCGATATAATTCTTTCTGATCCTCAAGGAACATAAAAACATGATGAAGCGATTCAGCTTCTGCGGCAGAGGAATTGTTTAGGTCATGCGCAGAAAATACCAGGCCACAGGCTTTGGGTTCTTTTAGACGTGTTAAGTCTTCACCGATATTCAATGTCTCCATTAACTTTTAAATAAACAGACATCACTATGACAATGCATTTGAAAATGTCCCCTAGGACGTCCTTGCACTGCGTTTTGCAATGATGAACTCCCCATAAATCTTTGTATTCGAGTCAAACATTCCCATTATACAAGCTCTTGGTTCGGTTTCAGTTTGCTGAGTAAATTGCAGACTGAAAACCAGACTGAATTAATCTGTGAAAAGAGACAATGCTGCACTGAGTGATTTAGCAAAAAATATCAAAGCATCACTTATTGATGAACCATGCAGACAGTACAGAGAGGGAACTAAGTGCCAGCATCTTTCTGTGAGATATTTAATTACATATTCTTGTTGGAATAAACAACAAAGTTTGGATTGCTTTCCTTCATTTATAAATTTGACCAAGGGAATAACTCCTCTATCACAAAGAACGGTGTGGTGGCACAGCAGTACAGTTGCTGCCTTACAGCACCAGAGACCCTGGTTTGATCCTGACTACGGGTGCTGCCTGTACGGAGTTTGTACGTTCTCTCCGTAACCTGTGTGGGTTTTCTCCGGGAGCTCCGGTTTCCTCCCAATCTCCAAAGACGAACAGCCTTGTAGTATAATAGGCTTGTTAAAATAATAAATGGCTCCTTGTTAGTGTGCGGGGATCACTGGTTGGCTCAGACTCAGTGGGCTGAAGGGCCTTGTTTGTGCTCTATATCTTTAAAACAAAGTAGATAGCTGATTGTAATTATTTTTATTTCAGAGAAGATCTTTGCTGTCTAGTACTTCCATCAGTAAGAAAATGTTTAACATTTTCTTAAGGAATAGGCTTGTATCACATCACCTGAAACTGGACAGATTATAGCTACGAAGGGGAGAGAGAGAGAGAGAGAGAGAGAGAGAGAGAGAGAGAGAGAGAGAGAGAGAGAGAGAGAGAGAGAGAGAGAGAGAGAGAGAGAGAGAGAGAGAGAGAGAGAGAGAGAGAGAGAGAGAGAGAGAGAGAGAGAGAGAGAGAGAGAGAGAGAGAGAGAGAGAGAGAGAGAGAGAGAGAGCTATTTGTGGACATTCCTTGTGCAAAATTGGCAGCTGCCTTTCCTACAATAAGAGTGATCGCATTTCAAAAGTAGCTGAATGGCATTTCCTAAATGGTTTGTTTACTTTCTTTCTTTAGGCTCGGCATTTAATGTACATGATAATGATTTGAAGAGAACAAACAACTTTTTATTCATTTAGAAATGTTAAAAAAAGAATCAGTGTGTCTTTTTAATGACGTGGTTTGTATCACACCATATTGTTTTGCCTTTCAGCTGGCTTTATATGTACATTCAGAAGCCGCACCCATACATTTTTCAATGAACCTTAAGACAGAGAAAACTTGCTTAGCCGTCTGCTTTGAAAACAGCTTTTCTTTCTGTAGAATTGTTGCTGGGATGGAGAAACTCAAGAGAAAAGTCCCATGATGAGATTGGTCTGTCTAGTAAACTAGAAATGGCATCATATGAGTATGAATTTAAAACATAATGGGTCATTTTCATTTTAATCTCTTGATTCAGGACATTATATGATTTGTTTTTCCACAAAATATGATGATTATTCATTTACTGAAACACTAAATAAAATCACTAAATGCAATTGCTCATGCAAAATTAGATTACAGCCTTTACGTTTTGATTTCAGTCAAAACATTTCTGGTTAATACATTGGTTTCATGTGACTGTGAGGTAAGAAGAAGATTTTTTTTCTTTCCTGTCAGAATAAGAAAATAAATCAATCTTTATGGAAGCTTGCCCAAGTTTTCTCTCTGCATTTTGACCAATCACTACTTTTGTCAAGAAGGCAGACAAAACCCTATGGCATTTTAAACAATTTGCCAATTGTTTCAACCAACAAAGGTATGAACAAATGAGTCAATTCTACAATGGATATGGACATTCCTTCCACTTACTTACACAATTTGGCCTATTATTTGGCCTACAATTTGGCCTATTAGCAAAAGGATAGTGAGGGATAAAATTGGTCCATTAGAGAGTCAGAGTGGACAGCTATGTGCTGAGCCGGAAGAAATGGGGGAGATATTAAACAAATTCTTTTCTTCGGTATTTACCGAGGAGAAGGATATTGAATTATGTGAGGTAAGCGAAACAAGTAGAGTAGTGATGGAAATTAGGAGGATTAAAGAAGAGGAGGTACGGACACTTTTGAAGAATATAAAAGTGGATAAGTCTCCAGGTCCTGATAGGATATTCCCTAGGACATTGAGGGAAGTTAGTGCAGAAATAGCAGGGGCTATGACGGAAATATTTCAAACGTCATTAGAAACAGGGATGGTGCCGGAAGATTGGCGCATTGCGCATGTTGTGCCTTTGTTTAAAAAAGGTTCTAAAAGTAAACCTAGCAATTATAGACCTATTAGTTTGACGTCTGTGGTGGGAAAATTAATGGAAAAGATACTTAGGGACAATATATATAATTATTTGGATAATCAAGGCCTGATTAGAAACAGTCAACATGGATTTGTGCCTGGAAGGTCATGTTTGACTAATCTTCTTGAATTTTTTGAAGAGGTTACCAGGGAAATTGATAAGGGCAAGGCTGTGGATGTTGTCTATATGGACTTCAGTAAGGCATTTGACAAGGTTCCACATGGAAGGTTGATTAAGAAGGTTAAATCGTTGGGTATTAATAGTGAGGTTGCAAGATGGATTCAACAATGGCACAAAATGGCGGCACTGCCCTAGCAGCTGCCGCTCACCTGCGGTCCATTTGTCTTTGTGTTTTTGTTGGTTTTTTTTTTGTCTTAATTGTAGTTGTGATGTGGTGTTTTTGTGTTTGTGTACTATGTGTGTATGTGGGGGGGAGGGGGAAACTAACACTGTAAATATGTGTCCCTTCCGAACGGAGACCCGACCTTTGTTTTCTGGGCCGTGTCTCCGTTCCTGCTGCGGCCTACCATCGGCCCAACTCCTGGAGCTGTCAGCCTCCATCGGACTTACCATCCAAGTCCGTGGATCGGACTTACCATCACCGGAGCCGGCCGTCTTCGGAGGCTGCGGGAGCGGCTGCGACTTGCCTTAGGTTCGGGCCGCGTGGATTCCGACATCGGGAGCTCCGGCAGCGGCAGCGTGTTCGCCCACCCCGGATCGCGGGGCTTGGGGCGCGGACATTTCACCGTCCGGCGCGGCCTAAGATGGCCGCGGGATATTTCTCTGCTGGGCGGGGGTTTCAATGTCGGGAGCCACGACCGCCCCGACGTGCAGCAACAGCGGCAGCGACAGCGTGTTCGCCCGCCCCGGATCGGACTTATCATCAGCGGAGCCGGCCGTCTTCGGAGGCTGCGGGAGCGGCTGCGACGCGACGCGACGCGCCTTGGGCTCGGCCCGCTGTGGACCATCCGGTGCGGCCTGCAACCTCAACAACCTGACTGCGGGCGAGGACAGCGGGAGAAGGGAAAGACATTGTGGCCTTCCATCACAGTGAGGAGAGAGAGGACTGGAGGAGACTCACTGTGATGGATGTTTCTTTGATGGATGTTTCTTTTTTGTGTGTTTTTTGGGGTTGGGTGGTTTGAGTGCCTGTTTGATGCTTTTATTGTTGGACTGTGTTTTTGGGGGTTTTGGGGTGTGATTTGAATGCCTATTTAATGCTTCTATTGTTGGACTGTGTTTTGGGGGGTTTTTGGGGTTGGGTAATTTGGGTGCCTGTTTAGTGCTTTTATTGTTGGACTGTGGGTGATTGAATTAACATTTTGTTCAAGATGGCCGCGCCGTTGTGTTTGGCTGCCTGCCACTGTATGTTTCTTTTTTTCCTAGTCAGATGTGCAGCACTTTGGTCAACGTGGGTTGTTTTTAAATGTGCTATACAAATAAATTGACTTGACTTGACTTGACTTGAATGGGAGATACCAGAGGGTAACGGTTGACAATTGTATGTCAGGTTGGAGGCCAGTGTCTAGTGGAGTGCCCCAAGGATCTGTGTTGGGTCCACTGTTGTTTGTCATTTACATTAATGATCTGGATGATGGTGTGGCAAATTGGATTAGTAAATATGCAGATGATACTAAGATAGGTGGAGTAGTTGATAGTGAGGTAGATTTTCAAAGTCTACAGAGAGACTTGGGCCTTTTGGAAGGGTGGGCTGAAAGATGGCAGATGGAGTTTAATGCTGATAAGTGTGAGGTGCTGCATTTTGGTAGGACAAATCAAAATAGGACGTACAGGGTAAATGGTAGGGAATTGAGGAATGCAGTGGAACAGAGGGATCTGGGAATAACTGTGCATTGTTCCCTGAAGGTGGAATCTCATGTGGATAGGGTGGTGAAGAAGGCGTTTGGTATGCTTGCCTTTATAAATCAGAGCATCGAGTATAGAAGTTGGGATGTAATGTTGAAATTGTACAGGGCATTGGTGAGGCCAAATCTGGAGTATGGTGTGCAGTTCTGGTCGCCAAATTATAGGAAGGATGTCGACAAAATGGAGAGGGTACAGAGGAGATTTACTAGAATGTTGTCTGGGTTTCAGCACTTAGGCTACAGAGAGAGGTTGAACAGGTTGGGTCTTTATTCTTTGGAGCGTAGAAGGTTGAGGGGGGACTTGATAGAGGTTTTTAAAATTTTGAGAGGGACGGACAGAGTTGACGTGGGTAGGCTTTTCCCTTTGAGAGTGGGGAAGATTCCAACAAGGGGACATAGCTTCAGAATTGAGGGACAAAGGTTTAGGGGTAACATGAGGGGGAACTTCTTTACTCAGAGGGTTGTGGCTGTATGGAATGGGCTTCCGGTGGAAGTGGTGGAGGCTGGCTCGATTTTATTATTTAAGAGTAAATTGGATAGGTATATGGATAGGAGGGGATTGGAGGGTTATGGTCTGAGTGCAGGTAGATGAGACTAGGTCAGGGAGAATGGTCGGCGTGGACTGGTAGGGCCGGACAGGCCTGTTTCCATGCTGTAGTTGTTATATATGTTATACAGGTTGAAGCAATCCAGTCCGAAGTTCATTGGTGTAAATATCACCAGCAATTTATCCAAGTCCAACCACGTTGACATCACAGCCAAGGAAGCACACCAATGCTAATCCTCTGCAGGCTAGGGACATTCGACATGTCTCAAATGACTCTTTAAACATTTCTACAGATGTACCATAGAAAGCATCCAATCCTGATGCGTTACAGCTTTGTATGGCTTCTGATCTACCCATCACCACAAGAAATTGCAGAGTTGTGAATACAGCCCAGTCCATCACACAAAACAGCTACCCCCTCCTCCCCCTTCAACTCCATGTATACTTCACATGGTCAAAGATCATTCACACTCTTCTCCCTTCTCCCATCAGCCAGAAGAAACAAAAGCTTGGAAGCATGTACCACCAGATTCAAGAACAGCTTCTTCCCTGCTCCAACCAGGCTCTAGAATGGATCTCTCAGATGATAAAGATGAAATGCTAACCTTACAAACTACCTTATGGAGCCCATGCACTGTCTCTGAAGCTGTGGGACTATATTCTGCATTTCTCTTTTGCACTACCTGACGTCCTCATGTATCACACAATCCCAAGCAAACCAGGAAAGACACATGGCTTAGAAGTTGCCCACTGTTCCATCTCTGCATCTGCCTGTCTCACATTGTACTAAGGCAGGCATCTATCATTAGGAACAGCACTGCTGAAGCTTTTACACATGAATCACGATATTATTACATTTTTCCTGATTTATTTTAAACATGTACCAACACTACATGGAGCATCCAGTTTATGCATGAAGGGTGAACTCTAATTTCTTAAGCCAGTCCTCGCCCTTTTATAATGTACATCGTTGTTTCTTTTCAGCATATAGCACCATGTCATTATGGGCAAACGGCCTATTTATGAGGGCCAAGAAATAAGGAGGAGACCAGAATTCACTGGCAATCTATTTTGCCATCTCATTAACAAGCAGAAGTCATTTATTAAAGTCTAATCATTACTTTTTGTGCAATCGCCTTCAAAAAACACTAACAGATTCTTGCATTCACAATCAGTTGCAAAGATGACTGGATTCGCACTGCTGCATCTTATTCACACTCTAGCAAATTTCAGAATATCATGTGATTCACAATAGTTAAAAATCCTTGCCTTATGTAATGATCAAGAAAGCCATAAACCAAACGGTGAAATAATTCAACAGTTGCTTCTTTGTGCCAACAAATTATTCTTTCTCTCATCTTTAAATTCGAATCTTGTTAGAGTTTCAGTCTGCTGGCCACAGTGTGTTGATTTTTATTTCTTAGGCATTCTGTCTCTGGTACACTAATTGAAGTGCTTGCCGTTTGAGAACCAGCAATTAGCTTAATGTATTCTTTGTGAAGGAATGAGCAGAATTCAGCAGCAATAACAAAAATAACTCACAAATGTTTCATCTCATTTCTACACTGTGATGGAACAGGCACTCCCTTTTAAATGCACTCAATTAGTACATTTTATGTAGTTTTTATTGCCCAAGGTAGGCAAAACATTATGAATATATAATTTGATATTTTTAGATCACTTATTATCTGACAGCTGACATTTAACAGCTCATCAGTATATAGGGCGACAAGTACAGAAGGTTCTGGGCAGAAATGTGCATGATTTATTAAACGTTGCGCAGCAATTTGAGAAAGTGTTACAATGGCATTTGGTGTTCATAAGTTATTGGAGCAGAATTAGGCCATTCAGCCCATCAAGTCTACTCCATTGTTCAAACACAGCTGATCTATCTTTCTCTCTCAACCCCATTCTTCTGCCTTCTCCCCATAACCCCTGACACAAATAGTCCTTCGAGCTGCCTAGTCCATGCTGACCAATGGTTTTGGGTAGACTGATGGGACTGAAGGCTGATAAATCCCCAGGGCCTGATGGTCTGCATCCCAGGGTACTTAAGGAGGTGGCTCTAGAAATAGTGGAAGCATTGGAGATCATTTTTCAATGTTCTATAGATTCAGGATCAGTTCCTGTGGATTGGAGGATAGCAAATGTTATCCCACTTTTTAAGAAAGGAGGGAGAGAGAAAACGGGTAATTATAGACCAGTTAGTCTGACATCAGTGGTGGGGAAGATGCTGGAGTCAATTATAAAAGACGAAATTGCTGAGCATTTGGATAGCAGTAACAGGATCATTCCGAGTCAGCATGGATTTACGAAGGGGAAATCATGCTTGACAAATCTACTGGAATTTTTTGAGGATGTAACTAGGAAAATTGACAGGGGAGAGTCAGTGGATGTGGTGTACCTCGACTTTCAGAAAGCCTTCGACAAGGTCCCACATAGGAGATTAGTGGGCAAAATTAGGGCACATGGTATTGGGGGTAGGGTACTGACATGGATAGAAAATTGGTTGACAGACAGAAAGCAAAGAGTGGGGATAAATGGGTCCCTTTCGGAATGGCAGGCAGTGACCAGTGGGGTACCGCAAGGTTCGGTGCTGGGACCCCAGCTATTTATGATATACATTAATGACTTAGACGAAGGGATTAAAAGTACCATTAGCAAATTTGCAGATGATACTAAGCTGGGGGGTAGTGTGAATTGTGAGGAAGATGCAATAAGGCTGCAGGGTGACTTGGACAGGTTGTGTGAGTGGGCGGATACATGGCAGATGCAGTTTAATGTAGATAAGTGTGAGGTTATTCACTTTGGAAGTAAGAATAGAAAGGCAGATTATTATCTGAATGGTGTCAAGTTAGGAGGAGGGGGAGTTCAACGAGATCTGGGTGTCCTAGTGCATCAGTCAATGAAAGGAAGCATGCAGGTACAGCAGGCAGTGAAGAAAGCCAATGGAATGTTGGCCTTCATAACAAGAGGAGTTGAGTATAGGAGCAAAGAGGTCCTTCTACAGCTGTACCGGGCCCTGGTGAGACCGCACCTGGAGTACTGTGTGCAGTTTTGGTCTCCAAATTTGAGGAAGGATATTCTTGCTATGGAGGGCGTGCAGCGTAGGTTCACTAGGTTAATTCCCGGAATGGCGGGACTGTCGTATGTTGTAAGGCTGGAGCGATTGGGCTTGTATACACTGGAATTTAGAAGGATGAGGGGGGATCTTATTGAAACATATAAGATAATTAGGGGATTGGATACATTAGAGGCAGGAAACATGGTCCCAATGTTGGGGGAGTCCAGAACAAGGGGCCACAGTTTAAGAATAAGGGGTAGGCCATTTAGAACGGAGATGAGGAAGAACTTTTTCAGTCAGAGAGTGGTGAAGGTGTGGAATTCTCTGCCTCAGTTCATTGGATGCTTTCAAGAGAGAGCTGGATAGAGCACTTAAGGATAGCGGAGTGAGGGGGTATGGGGAGAAGGCAGGAACGGGGTACTGATTGAGAGTGATCAGCCATGATCGCATTGAATGGCGGTGCTGGCTCGAAGGGCTGAATGGCCTACTCCTGCACCTATTGTCTATTGTCTATTGACCATTGATCACCCGTTCACTTTTGTTCAATGTTATGGGTTGTGGGTTTTATAAGTAGAAGGATAGTGTACAAGCTCAAGATGGTCGTGATGGTCCTTTCAAAAACTTGTCTGGCTACAAGTAGAGTATTGTATCCATTGAGTTGAAGGATGAAAAGGCTTTTGAGAAGCTGCAGAAGATTTTGATTAAAATAATTTCAGAGACTGTTGTTGGTGGTAGTGAAGACAAATTCAATTGCAGCATTTATCCAAAGGGAAAGAAGTTGCAAGTCTGTAAGGAAAGACTGGAGGAGTGGGACTAGCTGGGTTGGTCTCACAGAGCCAGTACAGACTCTGCAAGCCAAACAACCTCCTCTTTAACTATTCGGTAATTAGGTTTGCGTTTGGGTTTAGTTTTAGCTTTAGGTTTGTGATACAGAATGGAAACAAGCATTGAGCCACTGATTCCACGCTGACCATCGATCACCCGTTCACGCTAGTTCTATGTTATCCCACTTTTGCATCCACACCCTGCACACTAGGGGGCAATTTACAGAGGCCAATTAACCCACAAACACTCAAGCCTTTGGGACGTGGGAGGAAACCCATGTAGTCACAGGGAAAAGGTGCAAACACCACACACATAACACTCGAGGTCAGGATCAAATCTGGCTCTCTTGCGCTGAGAGGCAGCAGCTCTACCAGTTGTGCTGTCCTTTTGAGTGGTATGAATATCATAAAAGGCGTAGTCCTTGTTACTTCTATGGTTTAGCACTATTTAAGGCAGTACAATATATCCATTATAATCCATTACAGGTATTCCATTACAGTAAATCCATTACAAGTCAAATCCATTCACGCAAGGACTAAACTAGAATTAAAACATTTCACTAATTTATCACTGAAGAAAATTACAGCAATAATAATCAACTACTTGTGGACAAATCTGCCGCAGCGTGAGCTTGCAATTTAGTCTGGAACAGTGCTTCTGTGGGAATGCTGTAATTCAGCCGCAGCAATGTAAAGTTGCACTGATAATTGTTCCCAAGGGATTTTGATTCTCAGGTATGATGTTATTATCTAACCTTGTTACATATAAGACAAATAAAATGAGTAATGTGCAGTATTACTCATCTGGAATACAAGAACAGTATTGTTCACTGGTGCATGTAATATAACCCCCAGGAAAAAGTCAGTCAGATGGATAATCACACTCTCGTTGGCTTCAACCCACACTGGTTCTCAGAAATTAGATTATCCTATTTATTGGAGTGATAGAACTGCTAAAGATTGTCTTTGCAAGAGCAGAGGAGAAAGACATTGACAAAATACAGATAATGATTTTTTTAATTCTCCTTCACCCCCAATATGTTTTTCCTAATACATTATCTATTCAATATTCTGGCCACAATGTTCTTGGATCTCTACACACAAAAATCCATACATTTCCCTCGGTTATAGTGGGCAATCGACAATAATAGACACCATTTCCCCCCCACACGCCACCCCCCATGGTCTGTTATAACAAAGGTTTGCTGTGTTTTCAAATTGAATAGCCTGTGTTATGCCTGATTATGGTTACGCAGTTGTAATGTTCTAACCTATTTCATTTAATTCCCTGGACTGGAATCCATGGTCCTCACTCACTCATTAGTGTTTCTCACTCCAGGGTCATTGTTTTTGTTAAGTCTACATCCTTGATTCAAGTAAGTTATTTACCATGATATCCTTTTCTCTACAAAAACTGAGGTAACCATCCAATACAGTATGTCCACCATTTCAATATCCCATGGAAAATGAGCAAAGAATAATGTTGTATCTGTCTGAAATTAGAAGGTTCAAACTACTGAATATCCTCAAGCATTAAATGTGTTGCAAAAGAAGCCAGTGACTTACTTCAAAGTCATTCTGATTCCCGTATGAACTGGGAGAGTTGCCAAATATATTGAATAGACATCACATTAAGTAGCCTTTTTGAAGCACACACCCAAGTTGTTCCTGGTTACCATAACTAGACACGTTAATTTTTTGTTCCAATGTGTCTGAATAAAAACAATTATCAAGTGATTCCAAACTTCACTCATGTTTTTATCAGTCAAAAGGTTATGAGTTTACTATATAAAATTATGAGAGGCATACAGTAGATAGGGTAGACAGTTGGAACCTTTTACCCAGGATGGAAAAATCCCAAAACTAGAGGGCATAGCTTTAAGATGAGAGGGGAAAAGTTTAATGGAGTTGTGTGGGGCAGGTTTTTAAACAGAGTGTGGTGGGGGCAGATACGATAGTGGTGTTCAGGAGGCTTTGGATTGGCACAATGAAGTGCAGGGAATAGAGGGATATGGATCATGTGCAGGCAGATGAGATCAATTTAACTTGTCATCATGTTCAGCACAAGTATTGTGGGATGTGCTGTACAATAGACAATAGACAATAGACAATAGGTGCAGGAGTAGGCCATTCAGCCCTTCGAGCCAGCACCGCCATTCAATGCGATCATGGCTGATCATTCTCAATCAGTACCCCGTTCCTGCCTTCTCCCCATACCCCCTCACTCCGCTATCCTTAAGAGCTCTATCCAGCTCTCTCTTGAAAGCATCCAACGAACTGGCCTCCACTGCCTTCTGAGGCAGAGAATTCCATACCTTCACCACTCTCTGACTGAAAAAGTTCTTCCTCATCTCCGTTCTAAATGGCCTACCCCTTATTCTTAAACTGTGGCCCCTTGTTCTGGACTCCCCCAACATGTTCAACCCAACTACAATTCTGTACACAAATCTTGGGTTGCTACTTCAATGCAATATTGGGAATATATTGGGGACTGAGGTGTGATTACTCAGATAGAATATTAAGCTAATGTGCCTTCCCAAATTCTGTGATTGGCAATGGAAATCCAAGCAAAGCAGAATATTTTTTGGTTCTTTGAGAAATGTTCCTGGTCAATTAATCCTCCTATCTACAGATTCATTGATATTTATTTTACCTTGTATGCTTATTTGCTGCTATTAAACCTACATAGTAATGATAACTCTTAAAAATTAATGTTGGTGAACTGCTTTGAGATATCTAAGGACCTGATAAGACACCAAATAACTTTGTTCATATTGTGCCTAATGAGGCAGAAGCCCTATATGGCTAATGGAAGGAGTGCACTACCTCACAAATGACTCCCCAAACAGGCACTCCTGCCCCATCCGTGGTGTGTGTGGTTCTCGCATTGACCTCATCAGCCATCTCAAAACCCACAAGACACAAGATCACACCCACTGATTTTCCTCCTTTAATGGCAGAAGAGGCGAAAATATTTGAGGCGATATTTTCAGGCAGTATTGTGCGGGCATGCTATGTTGCCCGGTTTCCATTCAGTACCCAGCTCAGAACAGTTTCAGATAAGAACTGTAAGCATTACCTGCAACAAATTACTTAGCCGAGGGGCTTGCAAAGTTAATCCTAATATCAGAAGCCCAATATCAGTAAAAATTCATGACCCAATAACAAAAAAATGTAATTTCAGCCACAACCTTTAGCCAATGGACGCATTTTTAAACGTGCACAGATTTGAAAAAGTGTTTTTTAAATTTGTTTCACATTTCTCAGTGCATTGTATGCACTTGGTTCCTCATGTTCATGTTAAACACAACCAGCTAAAATCTCAAATACTGTAGTTGTTGTGGTAACCTTCACTGTTTTTCATGAGTGGTAAGGACACACCTGCTGCCTGGAGAGGTATCCAGGCTTTCTGGTTTTCTATAATTCAAATTGTATTTCACATCGGTTCCTGCTGTTGACTTGTCAAAAATACATTTCAGCCTCAGCCCTTTGGTTCGCAATGTTGTGGGAAATGCACACACTCAGTGTTTGTTAAATATACACTGAGGTGCAGCTCCTAATGAATTGAGAAACTCAAAATACAAGTTTCTGCATGTTTGTGGCAGATAAGTCTGCAGCAGACACAGCTCTGTCTCAATTAACTTCTCACCTCTCCCCTCACCCCTTTCCTCATTTACCTCAATAAAAACTGGAAACTCACAAATGGACTTGGAGGGCCGAAAAGGCCTGTTTCCGGCTGTATATATATGATATGATGATATGATATGCTGCCTAACCCGTTGAGTTACTCCAGCAATTTGTGTCTTTTCCTGAAAATGTATTATTGTCACGTGTACCGATGTACAGTGAAAAGCTCTTTTGTTGCGTGCTGTGCAGTCAGCAGAAAGACTATACATGATTACAATCAAGCCGCCCAGTGTACAGATGCAGATAAGGTCTGGATGTGCAGAGTGTAATTCGTCCTGTTGTAGCACTATTTGAGGCAGGACATTTACTTCAATTTTGCAATCCAAAGAATTTTTAATTTAGTCAAATGTTTTTGTATTGAAGTCATTAATCCATCTCAAGTCCATCTCAAGTTTCCATTCGATTAAATATCAGCTAATTCATGCCACAATTATGGATTCTTTCTGTAGTTGAAACCACATTCCCCATTATTTGACCTTCAGTTGCCATACCTTGTGTGCACCAAAACAGGGGCGCAGAATGCTTGCCATTTGCAGACTGAAATCATGAAAATAAATAGGAGGAACTTCAGAAGCTGGTTTACAAAAACAAACACAAAGTGCTGGAGTAGCTCGGCGGGTCAGGCAGCATCCCGAGAGAACATGGATCAGACGTTTCAGATCAGGACCGTTCTATGAATATCATTTATCCATGTACTCTTGGAGTTTTGTAAAACAGAGCGAAAGAGGGATACAGGTACAGTCCCATGAAAACTTTGACACAGGTAGATAGGGTGGTAAAGAAGGCATTTGGCCCACTTGCTTTCATTGGTCAGTGTATTTAATACAAGAGTTGGGACATCATGTTATCACAAGACATGGAAGATGTTGGTACGGTCACATCTGGAGTATTGTGTTGAGATCTGGTTGCCCTGTGAGAGGAAGGATATCATTAAACTGGAAAAGGTGCAGAAAAGATTTACAAGGATTACAGGATCTGAAGGGTTTGAGTTATAAAGGGAGGATATTTAAGTGGAGTCTTTTTCTCTGGAGCATAGGAGGCTGAGGGGTGACCTTATAGAAAATTATGAGGGGAATAGATAAGATGAATAGCTGCAGTCTTTTCCCCAGGGCAGAAGAATCTGAAACTAGAGGACATAGTTTTAAGGTGAGAAGGGAAAGAATGAAGAGTGACCTTTAGGGGACGGCAGAATGGCACAGTGGTAGAGTTGCTGCCTTACAGCCCCTGAATTCGGGTTTGATCCTGACTGTGGGCGCTGTCTGTACAGTGTTTGTACGTTCTCCCTGTGACCGTGTGGGTTTCCTCCCACATTCTAAAGACTTGCAGATTAGTAGGTTAATTGGCTTTTGGTAATTTGTAAAATTGCCCTTGGCATGTAGGATAGTGCTAGTGTACAGGATGATTGAGGGTCAGTGCAGACTCAGAGCCGAAGGGCCTGTTTCCATGCTGTACTTCCAAAGTCTAAAGACCCAAGGAGCAACTTTTACTGCCAGAGGGCGGTGGGTATGTGGAACAAACTGCCAGATAAGTGGTAGAGGTAGGTACAGTTATGACATTTAAAAGGCACTTGGATAGGTATGTGAATAGGAAAAACTTGGAAGGCTATGGGCCAGGCACAGGTAAGTGGTTGTAGCTTGGTTTGGCAACTTGGTTAGAATGGGTGAGTTGGGCTGAAGGGCCAGGTTCTGTGCAGGTTTAGTGCATATTTGCTGCACAGTCCATAACACAATAATCCAGGTGAGGTCTCATCAATGCCTTGTAGTATTATAAGGCTTCCACAATTCCAATAAAACTTTCTTACCTCTGTATTCAAATCTTCCCCTAATTCTAGTTTATATATAATTTACCTTCCTAATCACTAGCTGCGTCAGTGACTTGTGTACAAGCCTAAGATAGACACAAAGTGCTGGAGTAACTCAGCGGGTCAGGCAGTATCTCTGGAGAAAAAGGATGGGTGAGTTTGGGTCGGGACCCTTCCCCTGACTGAAAGTGAACACCGTCATGGCTAACCAGCATCTGCAGTCCTTTGTTTCAACATTTTGTCTGCTCCACTGCAACATCTCCTCAAGGTGTGCCGACTTTAGACAATAGACAATAGGTGCAGGAGTAGGCCATTCGGCCCCTCGAGCCAGCACCGCCATTCAATGTGATCATGGCTGATCATTCTCAATCAGTACCCCTTTCCTGCTTTCTCACCATACCCCCTGACTCCGCTATCCTTAAGAGCGCTATCTAGCTCTCTCTTGAATGTATTCAGAGAATTGGCCTCCACTGAGAATTCCACAGATTCACAACTCTCTGACTAAAAAAGTTTTTCCTCATCTTTGTTCTAAATGGCCTACCCCTTATTCTTAAACTGTGGCCCCTGGTTCTGAACTCCCCCAACATTGGGAACATGTTTCCTGCCTCTAACGTGTCCAACCCCTTAATAATCTTATACGTTTCGATAAGATCCCCTCTCATCCTTCTAAATTCCAGTGTATACAAACCTAGTTGCTCCAGTCTTTCAACATATGACAGTCCCGCCATTCTGGGAATTAACCTAGTAAACCCACGCTGCACGCCCTCAATAGCAAGAATATCCTTCCTCAAATTTGGAGACCAAAACTGCACACAGTACTCCAGGTGCGGTCTCACTAGGGCCCTGTACAACTGCAGAAGGACCTCTTTGCTCCTATACTCAACTCCTCTTGTTATGAAGGCCAACATTCCATTGGCTTTCTTCACTGCCTGCTGTACCTGCATGCTTCCTTTCAGTGACTGATGCACTAAGACACCCAGATCACGTTGTACGTCCCCTTTTCCTAACTTGACACCATTCAGATAATAATCTGCCTTCCTATTCTTACCACCAAAGTGGATAACCTCACACTTATCTACATTAAACTGCATCTGCCATGCATCCGCCCACTCACACAACCTGTCCAAGTCACCCTGCAACCTCATAGCATCTTCCTCACAGTTCACACTGCCACCTAGCTTTGTATCAGGACGTTCAGCTCCTCTCTGCAACACCCTCTCTCACGGCTAAACCAGCATCTGCAATTCTTTGTTTCTACATTGTGTGTACAAGCCTACCCAGGTTCCTTGGAGCGTCAGCCCTATTGCATTATATTTTTTAAATGCCGGCCTTTGCCTGACCAGTCATACCGTTCAACATATTCACCCAATCAACCACAGCCGACTCTCCTTGCCTGCCTTCATTGTTTCCTTTGTTTAGATTTCAGACTCTAGTTTAACATTGAAAACCATCGCTTTCAAACATTCTAAAATTCTACTTGATATAGGGTTTCAACCTAAAAAGTCAACGTTTCCTTTCCTTCCTTGGATGCTGCTTGACCCGCTGAGTTCAATCAGCAGTTTGTTGCGTCAAGTACTACCATATCATAGACACTATTCCCTAAAGGCCTTTTGACAACATTATTGTCAATTAACTCTTTCTCAGATCACTAAACAAGAACTAAATATCCATTTCCCTAGTTGTTTTTAATGTATTGATCTACAAAAGCATGTCATATGCATTCCATGAATTCATCTTCCAATTTATTATGGCAAGTTTTGATTTGCCCAGTCAATCTATTACTCAATGTCTCCATAATTATTGAATTATCCATGTTACGCCCATGAACATGGGTGGGAGGAGATGGAAAGGAGGGAAAAGAGGGGGGAATAAAAGGGAAACGTTGGACTCTGAGGTAGGGGACGAGCATGCAGAGGAAGGGAGAAGAATGGGTGGGGAGAGAAATGGGTTTGCACCAGGGTGGGGCACAGGAAAGAAAGGGACGGGTAGTGTTTGCTGATAAAAGTGCCTGGGGTGTGGCGGGTTGGGTGGGAAACATTGAGTAAACCAAAAAGTTATGGAGTGATCTCTGTGAAAAGGTTTGGCAACGGGAAGATGAACACTTGAACTCTGTTCACCAAGGCCTACTAGATCTCTCAGTTACTAACCGTTTTAACTCTTCTTCCCATTCCCATACCAAACTTTCTGTCCTTGGCCAAAGTGGAGCAGGGTTTGTACACTTGGAACAGCTATAAATTCAAGGACTTTCAAGGTCCAAAAATCCCATTTTGAAGGGCCAAAATCCAGCATTGATGGTTTTTTTTCCATTTTTCTCCGTATAGGTTAGAAAATACTGTTTTCAAAACTGTTAATTTGGTGCATATATGGTTAATTAGTAAAAACTATGATGATTTTGTGGGTTTTTTTGCTTTATGTGGTGAATTCCCCACAATTCTCCCCGACTCTTTAACTTGTCCCGGAGCCGTGGAACCGCGGTGGCGGCGGCGGGGACTGAAGGCAGAAGCTGCCGGCGAAAGTTCACCGGAGAGCGGATCGCCACCGACCCAGAGCCGGGACAAGGCGAGAGATCGCAGCGCCCCCTCGCAAACAAACTCAAGGAAACTTCTCTCCTTGCCGCCACCGCTCACCCCGGGGATGCGGGGCTACTGAACAACAACTACAACACCTGTGCTTGTTCTTATTTCGCTGCGTTAGAGGGTGACGGGGCCGGGGAAGAGAGTGGAGGAGCGGCGCAGATCTCGCTGGCACTGGGAGATGGGAGAGGGGGTAGAGAGAGAGGGGGTAGAGGGGGGGGGGAAGAGAGAGAGGGGGGGAGAGAGTCGGGTTAGAGGGAGTAGCAGGTGCGAGCGAGAGCGCGGGGAGGGGGAGGGTATCAGGGGGTCCGGTGAAGGAGCGCCGCCACTTGCGGGGGCTGCTCCCTCCCTCTCTCTCTCCCTTCCTCTCTCTCTCTCTCCCAGCGCCAGCGAGATCTGTGCCACTCCTCCATTCTCTTCCCTGGCCCCGTCTCCCTCTAACGCAGCGAAATAAGGACAAACACAAATGTAGTTGTTGTTCAGAAGCCCCGGGGTGAGCGGCGGCGGCGAGGAGGGAAGCTTCCTTGAGTTTGGTGTTTGCGAGGAGGCGCTGCGATCTCTCGCCTTGTCCCGGCTCTGGGTCATAAATGAATACCAGACAAGACACATTCCTACTTCTTCAATGTCTTTATTCTCAGTGACAAAGCAGGTAGGAGAATATGTAAATAGGCGACAGACAAACATGTCTAACAATGTTTCCTGACTTTCAATAAAAATACGCATTATAAACGATGAAAAAACACATTACTCGGCATGAATCAATACTTTTATCATAAAAAGTGGATTTTCAAGGACCTATGATAAGTCCATGGACTTCCAAGGCCTTGCAAAACAGGCCGTTTCAAATTCCAGGACTTTCAAGGACTGTACGAGCCCTGGTGGAGCACATCGACTGGAGGAACAGCACCTCAACTTTCTGCTTGGGTGGTTTGCAACCCAACGGTACGAGTATTGAGTTCTCCAATTTAAAATAATACCTCCCACCCCCTTTCCCCTGCTTCCCATCTCGGTGTGCACCCATTTCTCCCACCATCTTCCACTCCAATCATCCTGATCCATTCCCCTCCTCTGTTCGCTCATGTCCCACATTTCCCCTTTATCCCCCTTCTTTTCCCTTGTGGGAAGTGGTCTGAGTTGGAATGTAACAAGGAATCTGTTTCCCATTAAAAAAACGACATATTCCATGCAGCTTGGGCCCACGCAGGTTTCCATAGCGATTGCTTGGAGAGGGTTCAGCCTTGCAAATGAGTGAGTATAGTTTAAAGATACAGCGTGGAAACAGGTCCTTCGGCCCAAGTTTGTGCCAACCAGCCATCACCCATACACTACTTCTATCCTACACACTAAGGCAATTTATAGAAGCCAATTAATGTACAAACTTGCACATCTTTGGAATGTGGGAGGAAACGAGCATCCGGAGAAAACACACATGATCACAGGGAGAATGTACAAACACTGTACACGCAGCACCTGTAGTCAGGAATAAACCCAGGTCTCTGGCGCTGTAAGGCAGCAACTCGACTGCTGTGTCACCCCTTGGTGGAACAATTGGATATATCTGTGCCAGTCGCAGTGCATCCATTTAGGAGGTGCAGGCTGCCTTAAGCAATGCAGAGAACTGGAGAATCCAGCTAATTAACAGAGTGGCTGAAGAATTGGCACACTACATCAGTTATTATAGAGAGTAGTAATCAGGTTTAAGTGCACACATTTAATAGCTATTGATTTTGGGCTGATGTTCTCCGAATGTGCCATCTTCTGGTAAACCAAACAATACCGTCTCAATATCCATACATGGAACAAAATCTTACATTCATGGTTTATTGTGCCTGATCATTTCCTCAGGGTAGTCCAATGCACTTTGAAGTCAACATAAAATATCCAAATGGGTGTAGCCCCAATTTTGGTACACACAACTTTGCTACTTATCTCATAATGCAACAATAAAAATGACACCAAGTGCTGGAGTAAATCAGGCAGCATCTCTGGATACTGTGGACAGGTAACTTTGCAGGTCAGGATCCTTCATCAAACTTTGCTCCAACTCTATAATGCAACAAAATGATTGAGCACAAAAGATGAATGATGACTTGGGTACATTATTAATTAGTTTAAACATACCCAAGGCCTTATTTTTCTCTTCAGTTCTCCAAAATAATGCACCATATGGCATGAAATGTAAGTGAAGAATAAGTGCATAAAGTGCTGGAGTAACTGCAAGAATTTATTGGTTAGTTTATGTGTAGATATTGCCATCTGCTGTTCAAACAAATTAGTATTAACAAACATCAGACTGAAATCTGGATCTTTTTGTTAGATTTAAAAAAAATCTTAATGGGCCTTTGCAAACTTTTTGGTTCTATATACATTTTATAAAGCCGAAGGTGTTATATTGTGAATGGGTGGCACGGTTGGCATGATCCTTGACCACAAACAAGTTCATACAATCCACATATAACATGGACCATTAGTATTGAGCATTACTACATTATTAATCAAGAGAAACAGATAATTAGCCTTTCTAATTGGTACCAGAACTGGCCAAATTTCATTGAAGTTCATCAACCTGGATTGTTTAATGTTTTTTTCCCTCCAGATGCTGACAGATCCGCTGGGCATTTCCAGCACTCTCCAAATCCAGGATAACAATGGTTCCTTTGACAATTCATGTAACTAAAATGGTAAATCCTTGGAAGCATATGACTAGTTGCTTCTCCGTCCTTGCTATAAACTTCACATTCGTGCTAAAATGCAGTGCCCAAAATCTTTTGAAATGTTCCAGCTATGGGTCAAAATAGTTTTAGATGGGTTTAACACTCGTTTTCTGTATATTATTCAGATTTACAGAATTTTAGATCATATAATTTATTAACCTACTGACATTTTCATGGACGAGTCTCAATATCCCCAGATCTCTTTTGTGCTCCATTTCAACAATAAACATTTAGCCCACGTCCCCTTGTTCGCCACAACATTTATTATATACAAATATATGAATTAAACGCCCTTCAAATTGCTCGGCATTTAATAAGATTGTGACTGTTTTGATGGTAACTATGTGAAGTGGTAATAACAATACGTTGTTTAACTTCATATAAAGTTCTTTATTAGCCATAAGCATTAGAGACTGCAAAACAGAGGAGTCTCTCTCAAACATTCCAGCATCTTATCAGTGATGCTCCAACCACACAGTCGCTAGACCACATTCCATAGGAAGTCAGTATAAAGACCCGATATGGATCAGGAATATAGTGACTGAAATACAATAACCCTCTCTACTTGCAGTAATCTTTTACCCTCTGGCTTATTAAGAGTCTATCAACCTCTATCTTATTGGTATTCAGGTTATTTTTGGCGAAAGCTTCCAGATCTTGTCCTTCTGAGGGGAAAACAAAGTAGCTCAGGTATCTTAAATGGAAAAGTTTTTTTTTAAATGACACTTGGGTCTACTAGATTCTTCCGCAACAATTCTGTAAAGAACCCCTGGAATCTGATTTGTTTTGATTAAGTCCCCTTTTACTCATCTAAACAGATCTTTCTCATTAGACAACTCACCAGAAATGCTGCATAACCTGATGAGTTACTCTGGCATTTTTATTTTATTTTTGTATACCGAAACGTCACCCATTCCTTCTCTCCCGAGATGCTGCCTGACCTGCTGAGTTACTCCAGCATTTTGTGAATAAATCGATTTGTACCAGCATCTGCAGTTATTTTCTTATACGGTTTGTAATAGATGTCGGTCACTAGCCTGTCTCCTGTGATGGAGATGGCAAGATCCAGAAAGGGTAGGGAGATGTCAGAGATGGTCCAAGTATATGCTGTCTGACCCGCTGAGTTACTCCAGCATTTTGTGATACCTAAGATGTTAAACATGATAGCTCTCTGATGGAAGGCAAAGCTGGAATTGAGAATTTTATTTTAAAATACAAATACACTATATTGGTGTGAGGTGTATGTTTTGTCTTGTGCTGGTATCAAGTAACAGCAGAAATGACTTCCTGTATGGTCTAGGACATGAACAATGGGATGGTGGTGGATGAGAGTGGGGATATATTCTGAGAAAAGCAGCAAGAATGATACCCATTTCTAGAGAGTAAGTTATAAGGTAAGAAATGAAGGGGGAATTTCAAACACACTCAATTATTCAATGATTCATATTCTAAGTCAGGAAATGAACATTCTATTCTGAAATTTAAATTTAAAACGTGTCAAAAGTCTTCAATGATAAATATTAGATAATGTTAGATCAAATTTGTACGGGTAAGGATATTAACAGCTTTAATAAACAATGGAATATAAGCTGAACAGAACAATAAAAGGACATGATTTTGTTAGCCAAGTGAACTTAAACCATCCGCTCTTTTGTCAACTAGAGGAAAAACAAGTTATTTCAATTTTAATTCATTCCTTGCAGGTTTTTATTATAAAATTCCAGTTGTGGTACAATTTATTTGTCAACATCACACGATATACATATTTAACTCTAGTGTTGCCACATTATAACCAGCAATTAAATCTTGATTTCAGCAAGAATCCTGATAGTTCTATATACATTAATTAAAATGTCACAGATTTTCTGTTGACATCATGCGTTCAGTTTTCATTAACCTACTCAAGTTTGATCCAGCAGCTGTCTTTTCAGCAAGAATTCAATATGTGTAACTAAGACAAAACAAAAATTCAAACGGAGTGCAGACTGTAATATCCCACGAGTCATCTAGGTAGTTTTTTCATGACCTCAGCACTAAGTCTCAAGTAGGCATTGGCCTATAGCACAAAAGAAAAACTGTTAGGATATTTTTTTTAAAAGACATAAAGTGCTGGAGTAACTCAGTGGATCAGGCAACATCTTTGGAAAACACGGGCAGGTGACGTTTCAGACTGAAGAAGAGTCCCGACCCGAAACGTCACCTATCCATGTCCTCCAGAGATGCTCCCTGAACCGCTGAGTTACTCAAGCACTTTGTCTTTTTTGTTTATAAACCAGCATCTGCAGTCCCTTGTTTTTATATTAGGATAATTTATCTGATCATTTTAGGGAACTGTTGAGTAGTAATGCTTATTCCTTCTTGAAATGAAAAACGTAAAATGTTATATAGCTGCACATAATCACAGACCATGTCTATAGTAAGTGAATACATTGATGTCAACAGCTAGGGGGCAAAGTAGTTGCTAACTAAATCATGTTACTGGTTGTAGTACAGAAACACATTTCTGCCACAAAGAAAACATTTCAAAAATTAACTTCTAGCAATCATTTGTCACAGTCATCAATTAAAAACACCATTACTTTAAGTCATGTCCGCCAATGCATTTCCCCATTAATAATTCAGGATCTATTTTTGTTTCTCCAATTGACAAGCAGTACTTTAAAAAAAATCATAAGTAACAATGCAGAGAATGATGAGAATGTTACGATCAAATCACTGCCTGGTGACTATAAACTCACCCTAAAACATTATCAGATCGTTCAGACATAACCAACAAAAAAAAACCAGAACCGGAAGTTAGATGAGTTATGCAATGCTAAAAACATACTACAACATTATGTTACGTGTGGAGTTTCTGTTGGCACTGATTATAAGGAGAAATTAGAATATTAAAATGTTTGAGCCAAAATGCAACATACCTCGGGACTGCCTGGATGAGATACAACAATAGGTTGACCTTTATCGGACATTTCTCTTATATTCATATGTAGTGGAATATCACCTATAAAAAGACAAATCAGATGTTTCATCTTTCTGGTCATGCTGTAACATAAATCTTTAGCGTAATTTATTATTGTCACATGTACCGAGGTACAATGAAATGCTTTATGTTGCGTGCTATTCAGACAGCAGAAAGACTATACAAGATTACAATCAAGCCGTCCTCAATGCACAGATACAGGATAAAGAGTATAATATTTAGTTCAAGATAAAGTCCAATTAAAGATAGTTCAAGGGTCTCCACTGAGGTAGATGGGAGGTCAGGACTGCGTCCAGTTGGTGATAGGATGATTCAGTTGGCCGTTAACAGCCAGGGGAAAAACTGCCCCTGAATCTGGAGGTGTGCGTTTTCAAACTTCTGTGCCTCTTGCCTCATGGGAGGGGGGAGAAGAGGGATTAGTCCTTGATAATGCTGGCGGCCTTGCCGAAGATAAAAATAAGATTATGTTGTATGGTATATCTATAAAATCATAACTATTTTAAAGTTATTAATTTCCCTCCTGGGATAAATAAAGTTCTATCGTATCGTAAGCACACATCATACCTCAGTCAATTTATTAAAAATATCTTTAATTCTGCTCCGTACCTAGAACATCTAGTTTACGTTTTGCTGCCAGCTCTTTTGCTCCGTCAGCCCCAAAGATGTGAGTCTCATGTTTACATTTGGGACACCGGAAGACACTCATGTTTTGAACAATACCAAGAACCTGCCAAAAGAAAGAGGTGCTTATTTTCAGTTTTAGAGATATAGCGCGGAAACAGGCCCATTGGCCCATTGAGTTTGTGCCGACCAGCGATCCCCGTACACTAACACTATCCCACACATTAGAAACAAATCACAATTTTTTTAAACCAAAGCCAATCAACCTACAAACTTACACGTCTTTGGAGTGTGGGAGGAAACCGGAGCATGTGGGGGAAAGCCCACGCGGTCACGGGAAGTACATACAAACTCCATACAGACAGCACCCGTGGACAGGTTCGAACTGGCGCTGTAAGACAGCAACTCTACTGCTGTGCCACCATGCCATCCCTAAATGTGCTAAATATATATGACATTGAAGTACATTAAGACTAATTCAATGAAGGTTATAATGCTGCTTGAAATACAGTTGCCACTTTATATTCATTTATGAAATGGGTTTTATATTAGAAACCAAAAATAAAATTGATCAACTGATTATTCACAGCCATGACACACTTTAGTAATGATTCAGGGTTCAAATTTAATTTGGACTCGTGGGATGAAGAGCTTCTATGTCAGTAGTCCCACGTTAAGTAAACTTGTGTAACTTCAATCCCAACCCGTGTTCAGTTTGCATAGTTTCAATATTCTGATGGCCATATGTACCCATTCTTTTGATTCCAATTGCTAAGAATTAATCAATGTTTTGGTCTCCAAAGCTGAGACTATGTCTGTAACTGCTACCATTAATTTCACAGTTCCTTACCCAGAACACCTCAATTGTTCTACTTTAAGGCCTTAATGCCTCTTATGATCCCGATAGTAACAGGTTCAATCAGTACTTCCTTCCTCGGGGATTTTGGTCCACAAAACTTTATCAATAACACGTTTCTTCATGGTGTTATTATCTGAAGAAGTAGGTAATTTCCCATTTCTAACTACATTTTCTAAAGGCAAATTATTCTTTGCTATTAGAAAGCAAAATCTCTTTATCAATACCCAACCTCAAATTCTATTTTTAACTGCTAGATATTAAATAACCATAGAGTAAAATATAGCACAACAGACCCTTTGCCCGTCTATGCTAGTCTAATTTGCTGTTTTGCCCATATCCCCCTAAATCTTTCCTATCCACATACCTGTCCAATTCATGCTATAATACTATAATTTATTCTTAGATCTCCAATTTATTTTTAAATCATGAACCTAAACAAGACATAACTTCTATAAATTTTACTTACAGGAACATTAACTTTTTGAAACATGTTTGCTGCTCGCTCTGCATCCAACAAAGCAATGTCCTGGGGAGTAGAAACAATAACAGCTCCTAAAGGCAAGTGCAGTAAGTTCCATTAAAGTCCCATTTCCCTTGGAACCACATGAAAACATCCTGGGAAGTGTGTAAAATGAACTTTCAATTATGAAGTTATAAATGCCACAATGCTGAAACTGTGAAATATAAAACTGCAATTGCAAGAAATCAGAAATAAAAGGGAACGTTAAAATTATTCAGCACATCAGGCAGCATTGTTGAAAGTTAAAAAATGCTTATATTTAATACAGGCTGATAATCCTTTATCAGGACTGGCCAGTTCAGATACAACGAAGGGAGGTGGTTGTGTGAAATTATGGTATTCACTGTTGCGGACTTAAAATTGTCCAGTTGTACGATGAAATACTATTCCCCCTAAAATTACACCAGGCTTCAAGAACCTCCCTCAGGCAATGGCATCATAACTTATGAAAGTTTCTCTTGGTTCCTGCCCGATCACATTTTTCCTTTATTTTCTGCACAGGTCCACATTCCCTGCAATTTAGTGCTGATTCTAACATTTCCGAGTTTACATGGCCATTAAGCATTGCTTGCACCTGCTTTATTAAAAAAAAGCTTACCCTTTGACCTGGTGACAATAGCAATTCTTCATTATTGACTTGCTATGTTCAGCGATGCTTATTAAGATGCGATGGAGTGTGGAAACCAGATTATCTAGTCAAATATTATATATATTTTTTCCTGTTCTTTTTGCAGTGCCTCAAAGCCAGATCTGTGGTGCTGGACCACAGGGTCTGTTGTTGTGCTGTCTTACTCTATGATGTCATTTAATATCTGTAGCAGTTAAAAATAGAATTTGAGGTTGGGGTTTGGGAGCGTTTCTGCTTTCTAATAGCAAAGAATAAAACGCCACATATCATAAGCCTTAATTTTAATACAAATTTTAGAATTTTATAATTGGCAATGAGAAGAAAATAATTACAACAGGGGAAAAATAATAAATTATTGAGATGTAAAGCATGTGCAGCCCTTTTCCGTTATATTAAAATATATTGCATAAAAATTTCCAGCCTCATATTTTCAATTTCCAGCTAACAATATTCTAATTTACACATAAAATTACTTTGCAATAAGAAAAATATCTGCACCATACAAAACCAGAGGTCAAACAAAAAATGTTTTCTCGAAAAGGTACTTTAAATATTCTGTCAGTGTGCCCTTGTGTGGCTCACCCGTTACACAGAAGACCCCCAAAGAAAAAACCCATTAACGTCAAGAGTGCAAGTTATCAGCATGATTACTTTGATATACCATTAATAGGTTTGTACTACAAAGAGACTACATATGCCTACCTGAAATAGGTATGTTCTGAGAGATGGAAAGTTGCACATCCCCTGTGCCTGGTGGCATATCTATGACAAGGTAATCCAACTGGCCCCACTCAACCTACAATATAGAAAATAACAATAGCAAGGCAGTCTGAGAATTTGTTTTAAGACTTTAGAGATACAGTGTGGCCCTTCAATCCACTGAGTCTGGATCGACCAGTGATCACCGCATACACTAGCACTATCCTACACATTAGGGACAATATACAATTTCCAGAAGTCAATTGACCTACAAACCTGCACGTCTTTGGAGTGTGGGAGGAAACTGGAGCACCTGGAGAAAACTCACGCAGTCACAGGGAGAACATGTAGCACCCGTGGTCAGGATCAAAACAGGGTCACTGGTGCTGTGAGGTAGCAACTCTACCATGGCGCTACAATTCTTAAATTGAAGATCTAAGAATAAATTATAATATTATAGTATGAATTGGACAGGTATGTGGATAGCAAAGATTTTGGGGAATATGGGCCAAACAGCAAATTAGACAAGCATAGACAGGCAAAGGGTCTGTTGTGCTATATTTTACTCTATGGTTATTTAATATCTAGCAGTTAAAAATAGAATTTGAGATTGGGTATTGATAAAGAGTTTTTGCTTTCTAATAGCAAAGAATAATTTGCCTTTAGAAAATGTAGTTAGAAATGGGAAATTACCTACTTCTTCAGATAATACCACCATGAAGAAACGTGTTATTGATAAAGTTTCGTGGACCAAAATCCCCGAGGAAGGAAGTACTGATTGAATCTGTTACAATGAATCGCCACCCTGCAACTTGATAAATGTTTGATTTCTGAAAGTGCAAATTAAATCAATAATATGTCTGCAAATTGTAACTAACGCAAAGTCTGAAAATTTATGGTCTAGAGAAAATAAGTAAACAAACAAAGAATAAACAAATAAAAACAATTACAAAATCTGTTCAGACATTGAGAGCAAGGAGAAATCAGTAACTCAAAGATCATGTAAATATCTATGTTTACTACTATCTATGAGCAAATTTGAAAACATTGAATGAGAGGTCGTGCAATTTTTCTAACAAGCCATTTTGGAAATTCGCAAGAACTCAGAGCTATTTCGAATCATAAACATCTTGTATTATTTGGTTCAACGCACAAGCTGGAAAATTAAATATTACAAACATTCCAATAAATGTAAAAGAGCTGCTGTACTACAGATTGATTGGTATCTAGGGAATATGTTCATCCTTATTATATGGAAGCAAGGTCAAAGCTGCTTGGTGGTTAGGCATCATTTCTGCTGTCCAGGTGAGGACCAGGGAGTTAATTAAGAGGGGGGAAAAAAGGGCATGAAAGAAAGCTTGCGGGGAATATAAAAACTGACTCTAAAAGCTTCTTTAGATAGGTAAAAGGAAAAGCTTAGTGAAGACAAATACATCCCTTACAATCATAGACAGGTGAAATTATAATGGGAAACAAGGCAATGGCAGTACAGTTAAACGAGTACTTTGGTTCTGTCTTCACTAAGGAAGACACAAACAATCTCCCAGAAATGCTAGGGGACTGAGGATCTAGTGGGAGGGAGGAACTGAAGGGAATCCACATTAGTCAGGAAATAGTGTTAGGTAAACTGTTGGGACTGATGGTCTGCATCCCAGAGTATTCAAGGAGGTTGCCCTAGAAATCATGGATGCATTGGTGAACATTTTCCAATGTTCTCTCGACTCTGGATCAGTTCCTGTGCCCTGGAGGGTAGCCAATGTAACCCAACTTTTTAAGAAAGGAGGGAGAGAGAAAACGGGGAATTATAGACCAGTTAGCCTGACATCGATGGTAGAAAAGATGCTTGAGTCGATTGTTAAAGATGTTATAGCAGCACATTTGGAATGCAGTGACAGGATCAGTCAAAGTCAGCATGGATTTATGACGGGGAAATCATGCTTGACTAATCTTCTGGAATTTTCAGGTAGCGACTAGTGGGGTGCTGCAAGGCTCGGTGCTGGGACTACAGTTATTTACAATATATATTAACGATTTAGACGAGGGAATTAAATGTGACATCTCCAAGTTTGCGGATGACACACAAAGCTGGGTGGCAGTGTGAGCTGCAATGAGGTTGCAGGGTGACTTTAATAGGTTGGGTGAGTGGGCAGATGCATGGAAGATGCAGTATAATGTGGATAAATGTGAGGTTATCCACTTTGGTGGCAAGAACACGAAGGCAGATTGTTATCTGCATAGTGTCAGGTTAGGAAAAGGGGAAGTGCAACGAGACCTGGGTGTGCTTGTACATCAGTCACTGAAAGTAAGCATGCAGGTACAACAGGCTGTGAAGAAAGCTAATGGCATGTTGGCCTTCATTGCGAAAGGATTTGAGTTTACTGCAGTTGTACAGGGCCCTGGTGAAGCCGCTCCTGGAGTATTGTGTGCAATTTTGGTCTCCTAATTTGAGGAAGGACATTATTACTATTGAGGGAGTGCAGTGTAGGTTCACCAGGTTAATTCCCGGGATGGCGGGACTGACATATGATGAAAGAATGGGTCGACTGGGCTTGTATTCAATGGAATTTAGAAGAATGAGAGGGGATCTTATAGAAACATATAAAATTCTTAAAGGATTGGACAGGCTAGATGCAGGAAAAATGTTCCCCATGTCCAGAACCAGGGTCACCGTTTAAGAATAAGGGGATCATTCCGGAATGAGATGAGGAAAAGCTTCTTCACCCAGAGAGTTGTGAATCTGTGGAATTCTCTGCCACAGAAGGCGGTGGAGGCCAATTCACTGAATATTTTCAATAGAGTTAGATTTAGTTCTGGGGGCTAAAGGAATCAAGGAATATGGGGAAAAAGCAGGGACGGGGTACTGATTTTAGATGATTAGCAAATTGAATGGTGGTGGTGACTCGAGGGGCCGAATGGCCTATTCCTGCACCTATTTTTCTATGTTTCTATTATTTTAATATGTTAAAAAAAAATGTTTCTCACTTGTCTCAACAGCTTTTCTATTGCTGACATCACCATGAGACCTCGCCAAACAATTGGTGCCTTTTCCTCTACCAGAAATCCCATTGACATGCTGCCAAGAGAAGACAAGCACAAATTCAAAATGTACTTAATAGCACTGATAGAAAATGTATTTTACTTGGAAATACACTCCTACAAGGAAGATGGGGTATCATTGAATGTAAAATGCTTACCAATTAATTCCGTAATTTACCAACGGTATCATCAAGTTGCCTTTTAAAGGGAAAAAGTACGACGATAATTTTATATACAGAATATTCATCGTAAACCACATCTATAACCCTATCCGCAAAATGCAAATGTATGTTCACAGCAATCTCAATACATTATGCAAGGAAGATGTGAACACATATTTGCCGAGCACAAAGGCCTTGGAGCAGGGTGTCCCTTACCACATCAAGGTGCTCCAAATTCAAATTAAAAACTCAGCATAAACTTCAAGATAAGACAGAAAGTGGTGGAGTAACTCAGTGGATCAGGCAGCATCTCCAGAGAACATGGATAGGTGACGTTTTGGTTCGGAACCCTTCTTCAGACTGATTGTGGTGGTGAGGGAGGGTGCATGGGGGGAAGAAAGCTGAAAGAGAGGAGGGGCAGGATAGCAAGTGATGTGTTGAGATGGGGGGGGGGGGGGGGGTGGGTCGACAGATGGTTGGACAAAACAAAAGACGAAAAGACCAAAGATATGAGATAAGGATAAAAGAATTGTGAAGCAAGAGTAAGGAATATACAGTGCACCATAATGGTTGGGACAAAGACCCATCATTTATTTATTTGTCTCTGTACTCCACAATTTGAGATTTGTAATAGAAAAATTCACATGTGGTTAAAGTGTACATTGTCAGATTTTAATAAAGGCCATCTTTATACATTTTGCTTTCACCATGTAGAAATTACAGCTGCGCTTATACATAGTCCATGCTGATTTTTTTTTGCTCGTGACAGAAATATTTATGTCAATGGTAACTAGGTCAGAAACGTCTACATATTGTGTATTGTAGTTCACATGTATGAATTTGGCAAGTAAAGGGGTAGCAAAGTTCTTTTTTTTCCGGCATCTAGTAAAAAAGAAAACCAAAACATTTAGTTTGGTTTTGCTATGGTTCTTATCCTTTTTAATAACATTGTTTTTTGATGTTCATTCCATCGTACACCACAGAACTTTGTACAGTATGTAGAATGTTTAAGTTGAAGTTAAGAAACTTACTGTCTGTTAAAGCTGGGTTTCCTTTCAAGTTCATCATGCGTGGGATAGAAGGACCATACACATCTGCATCCAGCAGCCCCACATGCTTGAGGGATTAAAAACATACTGAATTGGTGTATAATTCGAGTCAACATTCTTGGATATATTCAACTCTAATGCCAATACAACCAAGGGCAGTTTTGAAAACAAAATTGTTAATTCCTCAAAAGATACAATTAATTATGGAATACAACACTCCTATCAGTAATACCAAGAATGCCCTTGATTCTCATGGCGTCATGCCCAAATATATGCATAACCCCTTCTTTTAGATATTTACTTTTTCCTGAATGTTTCTATTTTTAAGGTTTGTAATGGTTTTGTTTAAATTTTCTCTGATGTGGCACGTAGGCATCAGGCTGTTATATACCCCAACTTCATGGGCAATGGTGCTTATACCCTCATTCACTCAGCAAGATGCTTCTATGGTAAAACTTGTACAGGTGCAAATAAGGCAAAAACTTCTAATTCTGAGTCTGGCAACGTGGTCATGAACCCTGGAAGTTGCAGTTCGACTTAGTCCTCAATAACAG
Source organism: Rhinoraja longicauda (assembly GCF_053455715.1). Classification (NCBI taxonomy): domain Eukaryota; kingdom Metazoa; phylum Chordata; class Chondrichthyes; order Rajiformes; family Arhynchobatidae; genus Rhinoraja; species Rhinoraja longicauda. The sequence continues at coordinate 26,298,731 of NC_135962.1, read as the reverse complement.
CCCATTCTCATGTCCCACATTATGTTTGAAAATGACAGGGTTTACCAGTCTTGTAAATACATTTTGCTACAACAAAATTTAGAAATTGTTTTTAAATACACGTTACAGTATGGTGTCAATTTCCACACAAATATTTCACCTTACACAATGCTTCAACAAAATTGTACATTTAAAGGAAAATCCACCTACTGATTCATAGGCTGCTAATCCCAGAGCCAGATTCACTGAAATTCAGATAGACATATATTAGATTTCTATAAGAGAGTTGTATATCAGAATTTCAAATAAACACAAGCCGGGCAGCTTGGGATTTTTTCAGTTGCAAAACAACGAGCATTATCCCCAACACCACACTCCCTTTCTGTTCCCCACTTAAGAGGAAAAGAAAAATCTTATGGCCAATAAACCTCAAGTGCCTCTTTACTATTTTATTTTGCCCTTTTTACAAGTGATGACAGAATCAGAGCTTCTGTGTAAATATGTAAGAAGAAGAAACCTGACAAGGACGATGCTACAATTCATGCTTCGTATCTGGAATAAAGGAATAAAGATAGAGCTCTTAAGGATAGTGGAGTCAGGGGGTACGGGGAGAAGGCAGGAACGGGGTACTGATTGAGAATGATCAGCCATGATCACATTGAATGGCGGTGTTGGCTCGAAGGGCCGAATGGCCTACTCCTGCACCTATTGTCTATTGTCTAAATCACAGTTCTATTTACCCTCAATTCTGTGAGCTTCAGAATTGTGGCCGTTGTTATTAAAGGTCTGTTCATCAAACCAATGGAAACATTGATTTCATTTATGCCGACAGCTTTAAGTTGTTGACATGTTCTGAAGTGCTTCAGATGTAAAAATTAAAAAAATTGATGGATATTAACTTTTGAGATTGTTTGTTTTATCTATAGCACAGGTCATTGCCATTGCAGCTTTAAAAAATAAGCTTGAGGCAATAATTAATTTTTGATTTTTGCACTTCAAATACAGCCATGTTTACTGTTACTACAAAATATTTCAAAATTAAATCTACAGCAAGAAGAATGCTATTCCCCTACAAAATTATGAAATTCATAAACTTTAGACTAAAAACGTTAACATTCAGTAAACATTATACCTGCAGTGGTTGACTTTCCAACACCTCCTTTCCCTGAAGCTACAACAATAACCTGTTTTACTCCAGGAATCGCTTTTTGCTTTGGGACTCCCCGAGCCATCAATTGTTTTTGTCTCTCTTGTAATGATTCAGGAGTAGATCTTGAAGACTTAAAACAATACAAACACAAATAGGAGAATGCAAAAACAAAGGTGAAATATCAGGAATCCTGGAAATCTAACAAAAAGCAGACATTGCCGGAAATACTCAGCTGGTTATGCAGCATTTGTTGAGAAATAACAATAACTTTTCATTGGAACTGGGTAAGTTCTGCTGAAGTGTCACGTTTTACCTGGCATGTCAATTTGTTTCAGATATTCTCTGACCTACTCCCGCTGAATGTACATCACACAGAAGCCACAGACAATGTTTAATCTAGAATGTATTGCACGGCAGTGTGCAATGACCAGTCAACTGTATTGTGTGAAAAAACATCAGCTGTGGGAACTCAGCAGATCAGGCAGCATCTCTAGAGGATATGGATACATGCCGTTCTGCATCATAACTCTTCTTCAGCTGATTGTAGTAGGGGAGAGAAAGCCTGACGAGTGGTGGATACAGTTCACAAGTTATTGGAGTAGAATTAGGTCATTCGGCCCATCAAGTCTACTCTGCCATTCAATCATGGCTGACCTCTGCCTCCTAATCCCATTTTCTTGCCTTCTCCCCATAACCCTTGACACCTGTTTTAATCAAGAATTTATCCATCTCTGCCTTAAAAATATCCACTGACTTGGCCTCCACAGCCATCTGTGGTAATGAGTTCCACAGATTAACTACCCTCTGATTAAAGAAATTCCTTCTAAAAGAGCGCCCTTTAATTCTGAGGCTATGACCTCTAGTCCTAGACTCTCCCACCAGTGGAAACGTCCTTTCCATATCCACTCTATCTATGCCTTTCATTATTCCACAAGTTTCAATGAGGTCCCCCCTCAACCTTCTAGACTCCAGCGAGTACAGGTCCAGTGCTGTAAAAACGCTCATCATATGCTAACCCACTCATTCCTGGAATCATTCTTGTAAACCTCCTCTGGACCCTCTCCAGAGCCAGCACATTCTTCCTCAGATATGGGGAGCAAATTTGCTCACAGTACTCCAAATGCGGCCTGACTAGCACCTTATAGAGCCTCAGCATTACATCTCTGTTTTTGTCTTCCAGTCCTCTAGCATTGAATTTGCCTTCCTCACTACTGATTTGACTTCCAAATTAACTTTTTGGTAATCCTGCACCAGCACTCCCAAGTCCCTTTGCACCTCCTATTTCTGGATTCTCTCTCCATTTAGAAAATAATCTTTATTCTTATTACCAAAATGCATGACTCCACACTTTACTATACTGAATTTCATCTGCCACTTCTCTGCCCACTCTCCTAATGTGTCCACGTCCTTCTGCAGAGTCCTTGTTTCCTCTACACTACCTGCCCCTCCACCTATTTTAGCATCATCTGCAAACTTGGCCGCAGAGCCTTCAATCCCCTTATCCAAATCATTAATATATAACGTGAAGAGAAGCGGCCCCAGCACCGACCTTTGCGGAACTTCACTAGACACTGGCAGCCAACCTGAAAAAGCGCCTTTTATTGCAACTCTTTGCCTTCTGCCATCCATCCAGCCAACCCGCTATCCATGCTAGTATCTTTTCTTTAATACCATGGGCTCTCATCTTCCCTAGCAGCCTGACATGCCACACCTTATCAAAGGCAGCTGAGAGGGGTTTTTGATTAACAGATGAATGGACAAAGGGCAGAGATGAAAAGAAAAAAGGTTATGAGATAAGGAGGGAAGAGGCATGAAATATGAAGCCAAAGGAAGGAATATAGGTGGAAGGGGGCAGAGGCGGAAGGGCAAAGATAAAAATGACTGTGCATCCAAAGGGGGCCCAGGGAAGAGAGCAGAGAAAGGTGGGGGGTTGTTTGTAGGGGTGTGCTGTTAGCTAAAATTGGAGAATTCAATGCTCATACCATTGGGTTGTAAGCTAACCAAGCAGAATATGAAGTGCTATTCCTCCAGGTTGCGTGTGGCCTCACTCTGACAAAGGAGGCTCAGGACATAAAGGTCAGAGTATGGGAATGGAAATGGTAGTCAAAATGATTGTCAACCAGAAGATCTAGCAGGCCTTGGTGAACTGAGCGCAAGTGTTTGGCAAAATGGTCACTGGGTCTATGCTTTGTCTGGCTGATGTAAAGGAGACCACATTACGGCACCAGATGTAGTTGGTAGATGAGGTTAGAGGAGATGCACGTGCACCTCAGTCTCACCTGAATGGACTGCTGGGGTTCCCGGATGGGTGTGAGGGAGAAGGTATCAGGACAGGTATCACATTTTCTACAGTTGCAGTTCAGTTTAGTTTAGTTTATTGTCACGTGTACTGAGGTACAGTGAAAAGCTTTTGTTGCGTGCTAACCAGTCAGTGGAAGGATGATACACGATTACAATCGACCCATTTACAGTGTGTAGATACATGATAAGGGAATAAAAAGGAGATAACAAGGTGAATGTGCAAATTCCACAGACAGCAGCGGGGATTAGGATTGAACCTGGAACCATCAGTGCTATGAGGCAACAGCTCTACTAAGTGCATTGTACCATCCACTCCTTCTAAGAGTCAGACAGCACAGAAACAGGCCCTTCGGCCCAATTTACCCATGCTGACCAAGATGCCCCATCTATGCTAGTCCCCCTGCCTGCTTTTGACCCATATTCCCCTATCTATGTGTCTTTCCAAATGTCTTTAAATGTTGTTATAGTACCTGCCTCGACTACCTCCTCTGGCAGCTCATTCCATATACCCACCACCCTGTGTGTGAAAATTGTCTTGTGGTCAATGATTCCATAATCTTTAAAAGACTGTCTATTCCTGATAGTACGACTGTGAGATATTAGGGCAGCTCTGGCTCTGTATTATTATCTGAATGGTGTCAAGTTAGGAACTATTATCTGAATGGTGTCAAGTTAGGAACAGGGGGCGTACAACGAGATCTGGGTGTCCTAGTGCATCAGTCACTGAAAGGAAGCATGCAGGTACAGCAGGCAATGAAGAAAGCCAATGGAATGTTGGCCTTCATAACAAGAGGAGTTGAGTATAGGAGCAAAGAGGTCCTTCTGCAGTTGTACAGGGCCCTAGTGAGACCGCACCTGGAGTACTGTGTGCAGTTTTGGTCTCCAAATTTGAGGAAGGATATTCTTGCTATTGAGGGCGTGCAGCGTAGGTTTACAAGGTTAATTCCCGGAATGGCGGGACTGTCATATGTTGAAAGACTGGAGCAACTAGGCTTGTATACACTGGAATTTAGAAGGATGAGAAGGGATCTTATCGAAACGTATACGATTATTAAGGGGTTGGACACGTTAGAGGCAGGAAACATGTTCCCAATGTTGGGGGAGTCCAGAACAAGGGGCCACAGTTTAAGGGGTAGGCCATTTAGAACTGAGATGAGGAAAAACTTTTTCAGTCAGAGAGTTGTGAATCTGTGGAATTCTCTGCCTCAGAAGGCAGTGGAGGCCAATTCTCTGAATGCATTCAAGAGAGAGCTAGATAGAGCTCTTAAGGATAGCGGAGTCAGGGGGTATGGGGAGAAAGCAGGAACGGGGTACTGATTGAGAATGATCAGCCATGATCACATTGAATGGCGGTGCTGGCTCGAAGGGCCGAATGGCCTCCTCCTGCACCTATTGTCTATAGTACCTCTGAACTGAATCCAAAGCCAGTCCAGATGGAACAGATGAATGATCCCTCTGTTGCTGTTAAATTCCTGCATCAAATTAGTTTGGCTAATTACAACTTTGGGATTGCCTCACAATGTAACAGGGGAAGTTTTGCAGGGGAAAGTGCCAGGGGAGGGGGTGATGTGGGTGGGAAGTGATGAGTGTATAGGAGTTGCAGAGGGAGCGGTCTCTGCAGAAGCTGAAAGGGGCGAAGATGTGACTGGTGGGTCACGTTGGAGGTGGCAGAACTGTTATATCTGTCGTTCCCGGTGTCTAAATTAATTTCGTTTATTGTCAGGTGTACCGAGGTTACTGTGAAAAGCTTTTTGTTGCGCGCTACATCCTGTCAGGGGAAAGACTATATATGCATACATGATTGCGCTCAAGCTGCCCGCCCACGTGTAGCGGCACACCCGGTTCGCCGCTACGAGCAAATAAGACTGCACTGACAACTTGAGAAACTTTGTCGGCGCCAGAAATGAGGGGACTCTTTGTGTACTGCCTGGGTGAAGTTAACTGTATGCTTTTACCGGACTGTATGCAAAAACAAAGAATTTCACATAAAGTATCAACCTGGAGCTGGGAGTCATCTAACACAGGTGACTGTGAACTGTTTGCGTGCTACTGTATGTTTCATTTTTTTCCTTAGTACCTAATCAGATGTACAGCACTTTGGTCAACGTGGGTTGTTTTTAAATGTGCTATACAAATAAAATTGACTTGACTGTGAAGCTCATTTAAACATAGCAGCTCAGTTGCTGATCTGCGCTCTCGGACTCAGTGAACGGCAGGACACAGCACATAAGATAGACACAAAATGCTGGAGTAACTCAGCGGGACAGGCAGCATCTCTGGAGAGAAGGAATGGGTGACGTTTCGGGTCGAGACCCTTCTTCAGACACAGGTCGACCCGGCCGATGGACAGGCAGAGGGTGCACTCACCCACAAGCGCGCCGCCATCGCTGCCAAGGCCGCGCTCGTCCTGACGCCACGGCTCCCGGCTCCGCACAGCAGCGCCATCCTCCCACCGACAGAAGATCTACACGGACATCGACGCTTGGGCTTTAACCGGGCAAATGATAAGCGTCGTGCATCAGACGTCGACCTCTTGCTTCAGCCTTGGAGACGGGCGAACGACGCTTGTCTGACCGAGAACAGTGAAAGGGAGGGAGCAAGATGGCCACTGTGGAGCTCGGCCGTGCGACCTGCTGTGCCCGCGCATCGCGATCGTGCCCGCGACCTGTGCCGGTGCTCGTGCTCGTGCGCGCGGCGGCAGGAAACGGAGGTGACGCCCGCATCTACCCATGGATCTCAGAGGGGGCAAATTTGAAGGGGGCCTTTGGCGTGAAGCGCTCGTTTGGAGCCGCAGGTCGGGCGGGCGGGGGAATGGGAAGGGGATGGGGCAGACCCGCTTGCGTTCTCTCTCTCCTTGTCTTTGAGTCGGGGCCGGCCCCCAGAGCGGGACGGGGCCGCTGGTGAGGGAAGCGGTGCCGGTGCCGCCGCCGCCGTGGGGGGGTCGCCGGGCGCCAGGCTCCCAATGATGTCCGAGGCGAGGTCAGAGCGCGGCGCCCTGTGGTCGGACGCCGAGACCCTGGCGCTGATCGCCGTGTGGAGCGAGGAGAACGTGCAGACGGCCCTGGACGAGCAGTTGAGGAACAGCCACGTCTTTAAGTTCATCTCGTCGCAGCTGCTGGACCAGGGTTACATCCGCACGCCAGAGCAGTGCCGCATCCGCATCAAGGGGCTGAAGAGGAAATACACGCTGGCCAAGGACAGCATCAGGCGCGGCTGCAGCGCCAGCGGCAGGAAGATCTGCCGCTTCTACGAACAGCTGGACGCGGTGCTCGGCTCCCGGGTCACCAACGACAAAGCGGTCGCCACGGACGTGATGGCGACGCCCGGCGACCCGCAGGATATCAAAGAGGAGCAGAGTAGCCCGCACTCCGACTCGAGTCAAAGGGTTGAATGTCGCAATGGCCATTGTTCCTCCGAGGAGCCCGAGCACCCGAGGGCAGAGAGCAGCAACAGGCAATTTGAGCCTCAGCCCTCGACCAGTGCTTTCTGTAGTAAGAAGTTTAATTTACTATATCTTTCAGCAAAAAGTTATTGTGAGTTCATTACGGACGCTAAAAGTCACTGGGAATTATCGGAATGCCCTGATCCCAGCTGTTGGATACGTTGCAACTTGGTAACGAAATGAAACTTTTACACGGGCAAGTGAAAATTATGTTCCCAGTGAAACGCTTATCTCAGTGAAAAGTTTATCTCCCCAAAACACCATGTAATCTCGGCCAATTCGTTTAGAATTGATAGACATAAATGCTGGAGCAACTCCGTGGGTTAGGCAGCATCTCTGGAGAAATGGGATAGGTGACATTTCGGAGCCCTTTGTGTCCTTTAAATGAATGTTTCTTAGTGTTTTGAAACATCGAAACGTCACCCATCTATTTTCTCCAAGGATGCTACCTGACCCTCTGAGTTCCTCCAGCGTTTCGTTTTACATTTTGTGAGATTTAACTCGTATAGTCTTGACTTCGGTCTTGTCGATACTGAAAAGATTTTGCCGAGCGAGGTGGTGTATTTGTGGCTGTATTATTTCAGTGGCGGTCCAGCATTCTCATTAATACAGATGTAATGGCAGTTTCTATACCTTCTCAAAGTCCATCTTTGATAGCCATTACTGCTTGGGGATGGAATGGAGGTATCGCTTACGCACACACCGCACTCTGAAATAACAAAAACGAATCTTCCAAACGCTGTTTCTTGATTCACTTCGTGATGTTGGTGATGTTGCTGTACGTCAAGTTTTGTGGTTAGATTCATTTTTATTGCGATTGCCATTGTGTAGCATCTCAGTAGTATAAATGTTCCCGCTACTGGATGTTTATGATTTGCTGCGGACAGTTTCATTGTTTACAGAGTACTTTGTGAAACCAATGGATACAACAACCATCACACATCCCAGCCAATGATTTGCCAATGGAGACATTCAAGCATTTGAGCCATTGTAGAGAAGAAACCCGAGGGGTATTCCTAATGGATCAGTGATCTGAGCTCTGAAAATGGTTGAAACGGTCATTTGAGCCCAATAAGAAGACAGCTGAAAGGATAAATATAGAAACGGGGACACAAGATACTGGAGTAACTCAGCGGGTCAGACAGCATCTTTGGAGAAAAGGAATAGGTGATGTTTAGGGTCGAGACCCTTCTTCAGACTCGAGGACGTGCAGGTGCTGGTTTACACAAAAGGACATGAAGTGCAGGAGTAACTCAGCGTGTCAGGCAGCGTCTCTGGATAACATGGTGACATTTGGGGTCGGGACCCTTGAAGTTACTCGAGCAACTTGCTGAGTTACTCCAATTGTGTCCTTTTAGCTGAAAGGATAATATGACTGAGGTAATTAAGTTTGAATGTTCCTTTAATTTGCTGTTTGATTCCATTTGTTTTAACTTAATAAACATGAATTTTAAATGCGATTATTCCCTTTTCAATATGTCGATTAGGATTCGGGCTGGTGTTACCAAAGCTCATTGCAATCATTGTAAAACTAATATGTTACAATGTGTCATAATTAGAGCCGAGATTCATACATTCAATTTGTTGAATGATCTTCCTTCTATGGAAATTTTATTTTGGAACAAAATGCTGAAAATACTCAGTAGGTCATGCAACATATGTGGAAAGAGAAACAGAGTTAGCATTTGAGATTTGAGACTCATTGTTCGAATGTTGTCTCGGAATGCTAAGTGTCCCTGGCAATTTCTGTTTTTATATCAGATTGCTACCATTTACAAATTTTCTGATTTTCAAATAGAAAGTAAAAGAATTATCTTGGCCTTTATTCCGGGAGTTTGCAATATTAGGCTATTTTTAGATTGAGTACACACATGAGTGTGAGTCTAATGCCATTATGTACATATATTGGATAAATACGTGCTGTTTTCTCAAGCAACCCATTTTATCTTTCTTTGTCCAAACATTGTCTGAAGCAACTGAAGATCCTGGTTAATTTTTTATTCAGTATTGTGAGTTTGGTATTGGTACCTGTATAAAGATACTAACAATACAAATAAGGGGAAAAACTCTAAAGGTTAATTTGTTTAGCAAGACTTACTAGATTACACAATATATTTGCACTATGTCATAAACATGAAGGCCTATCATTATATTGCCACTTGTGTGTTGGGAAAATTTATTGACTACTAGACCAAATGGATCCGTTGGGCCCAAACCACTCCTGCATTGATGCAGCACCCTCTCCTCCCCCACTCCCTCCTCCAACATTCCCCTCTCCCCCACTCCCCTCCACTTCCTCCCTCCCTCCCCATCTCCCTCCCGGGAGCAACCCGCCTCCCGGCCCGGGCGGCCGCCATTGGAGCGGGGGTGGGGGGGGAGGGGAAAGAGTCCTATCCCGTCCCGGTGTGGGGATGTTCAGTGGTAGACGGCGGCGGCTCTCCCACTGTTGCTGAACCGTTGGACTCTGGGTGGTGTGGGGAAGGCGCTGAGCCAGCCGGGCGGAAGAGGGGGGGACGGGGGAGCCGCGGGCAGGCCTCGGCCTCCACCAACGCCCAGCCTCACTGCTGCTGCCGTCTTTCCCCTTGGCCCACCTCAGGCTCGCGGTTACCCGGTCACATCCAGGCTCCAGCTGCTTCCCCCGGCACCAGGCCTGGCTCTCCCGCCCCCAAGGGACAGGCAGCCGAGCACTGTTCAATGGTCCCCAACTGCGCAGGCACGGACGCGTTTGTTCTGTGCACACGCGGACGCGGTGGGCATCTTACGTAAGTACCAGATCAACGGAGCCCCAACTGCGCATGTGCATTTTTAAAAACGTTAAAATGTGAATAACTTAAAAAATATAACCGATTTCAATGAAACATCTTCCATGGGACGACAGCGAGTAAGGTGGGCCTAAAATTGTCGCGCTCTCGTGTACCTTTTTGGCTGTAGTTCAGGAACAAGTGAACAAACGAGAGTTTTAGTATATAGATGGTATTTTTAATCTCCGACCATCTTGCTTCTACCTGCAAATTGACATTCGTGATGGGGTTTTGATAATTTTTTATTTGAGATATATCACTTCTATTTTGTTGGTGTATGTTGTTTGACCAGTGAATATAAAGGTGTCTCTGTGTGAATTGATTTTATGTTTGTCCTGTTAACTGCAACCAGTGTATTTAATGGGGAATATGTAGAATTACAATAATTTCATGATTTTGATTGAGGCCAGTATGCTCACCTGCTTTTGTTATTGCCAATAAAATCAATCAAGAAAGCAGAATTTTACAATGAGCTAGTGTGAGAAAATAATTGCAGATGGTGTTACACATCGAAGGTATTTATTCTCCTGAAAAGTCGCCCATTCCTTCTCTCCTGAGATGCTGCCTGACCTGCTGAGTTACTCCAACATTTTGTGAATAAATGCTCTTGATATCTAATCAGTTGTTCTCAAAGAACTTCATGTCAGAAATAAGTATTCTCACTGATGATTATACTGTGTGTCATTATTAATTCCTCACAAAACTGAATTCTGTGATGAGCCTCTGCACCATCTGCAAGGCGCAAGTCAAGAGTGTTGTGGAATGCTCTCAGAGCTGGTACAACTGAAATGAGCCCGTGGCCCCCTTTTGTGATATTCCATTCTCTGATCTGAGAATGGGCAAAGCTTTTCTTAGACGGTCCTTTTGTCTTCCTTGTAATGGGCCAGTTCATGGTTGATCAGGCTTCCTTCCCTGTGATGTTTGCATGACCCTACTTGCCTTTTGTGGTTTTCTGAGATAGATTGACCTGCAGGTTTGAACTCTGCAATCATGCCGCCAGGCATGGCAGGCTCAGGCAGTGAAAAATCCTTGAGTAGCAGATATTACAGCAAGCTTTCAGAACGCCCTAATGGCTTTTTTGACAGCTTGCTCCTTTACAGGCTTTCGAACTGTTTTTATAACTCTCCGATAATCAAAGCATGTAATAACTGCTTAAATACCTGTAGTCTTAAGTAATGTAAAGTTGAAAAATACAATCGGTTCCCCTCTGTTAGAACTTGCCTCACTCTCAACAACTATTTCAACTTCTCCCACTTTCTTCGGGTTAAAGGTATAGCTGTGGACACTTGCGTGGGTCCCAGCTATGCCTGCCTTTTTGTTGGTAATATCAAACAGTCCTTGTTCTCAACGTACACTGGCACCATCCCCCAACTGTTTCTCAGCTGCACTGATGACTGCGTCACAGCTGCCTCCTGCACCCATGCAGAATTCATTAATTTCATCAACTTTACCACTAACATTCACTTGGTCCATCTCTGACAGTTTTCTCCCCTTTCTCATCTGCCACTTCATCACAGGGGATAATCTAACGTCTACTATAAACCCACAGGCTCCCACAGTGAACAGGACTACATCTCCTCCCACCCTACCTAGTGCAAAGATGCCATCTCCCACCCTCAATTTCCACGTTACTGCCACATCTGCTCCCAAGTTCAGGCTTTCCACTCTGCGACATCCGAGATGTCCTCTTTCTTTAGTAAATGTGGTTGCTTCACTGGTCCTTCCCTTTCACCCCACCAGCCTCCACATCCACATATCATTCTCCAACATTTCTATCACCTCCAATTTGATCCCACCGCTAGCCCCATCTTCCCATCCTCATCCCTTTCCTCAGAGGTCATTCTCTGTTATTTCTCCCTCCTAAATTCACCCCCTCTCTGTTCCTGTGTCTCCTCCCTCACATCCATCCAGGGACTCCAGCAGCCACCTCTCTCCTCCCTTTCAACCTAGGCGCCCCGTCCTCTTCCACCCTTTTGCCTTCTTCTGACCATATTTCACGTCTCTCCTTTCATCTCAAAACCATCATCTTTTGTCATAATTTCATCTTTGTCCATCCATCTGTAAATCAAACCCCTCTCACCTGTATCCACCTATCACTTGCTTAGCTTTGTCCCGACCCACCTTTCTACCAGCTTACTCCCCTCTTCTATAGTCAGTCTGAAGAAAGGTCCCAACCTGCAATATTGCCTATCCATGTCCTTCAGTGATGCTGCCTGATCTGCCGAATGGCACCAGCACCTTGTATCTTTTCCAATTCAAACAAACAGGCTGACTTAATTTTGACTGTGGCATCAAAATGTCAGTTCAATAGTTAATTCCAACAGCACTATGGATAAAACTAGATAATATTTGATGAATGTGTCCACTTGCTATTGTCATCCCCTGGAATTTTGTAGATTTCCTTTGTTCAATTTTTTTGGTTGTTTAGATCTGGTGTGGCACGTCTCAAACATGCTGTGTATTTTTATTTCTTAGCATCCCGTATCCGGCGAATGCATTCATCTCTACCATTCACACCTCAGCCGAAGAAAGCAAAGAAGCACTCACTGGAGGACATAATGGACGGCATGATGGAGAAGTTCATCCGCTACAGCGAAGCTGCCGATGAAAAATTTCTCCGTTACATGGAGGCATCAGAGGAACGGTTTGCTCGTCTTGAGCAGCTCCGTATGGAAATGGAGGAAAGGATGAGACAAAGCGATAGAGAACATGAAGCACGTGTTCTCTTTATGCTGGGACAAATGATGGGCCATAATATGGCTGACTTTCCTTCCACATCCACAGCTCCTGAAGGTGAAATAACTGAAAGGAAAGTATTTTAGGCCACTGTTCAACTTTCTTTAAAACAAAGTTGTATCTTTGTAGCACATTTTTATTTTATACAGTATCTTTTCCAACATGACTGAATACAGGTTCACAACCAAAATATTTTTAAATAAATTTGCATGTCGAATGTTCCCAACAAGTTTATTTGGAGAAATAGCTCAACTTTAAACTATATTTTTCAGGAGTGTATATTTAGTGCAAAATTCAACTTTTCAACTATCATGGTGTCGGAAGGAAATTGTTGTAGCAGGCAGTTAGCACAAGAGTTTTATTTTATGTATTTGAATAGGTACACTATTTAAGTATTTTAAAAATTGTGTTGGGTGAGGGACAGCACTGTGGATATCAAAATGATCCAGAGTAATCTATCCAAACATTATGAAGGAGAACATTTTGCATCGTCCAGTGCTGTTCTGCCCTCTTTCTCCCTTTTATTTCAAAGCACTAATAGAGTTAATTGCTGTAGCATTTCAGGTCTTTCATTCCGTTGGTTTCTCGTAATAATTATCTTAGCATATATGCACTTGCCAATGGTTCAGTACATGGAAATCTTACAATTTTTAAATATGGTCAGCGTTTCATATCGAGACATATGGTTCCTTGGCAAAATTTATTCCTGATACCATGAACTGTGTGATTGGGTGAATGTTTCTTCATGTGTCTACAAACATTGTCTGATTTTGTTGTTGTTGTTGTTGTTGTCATTCCAGAAAGGCTTGTGTGGCCTTAAGACGATCCTTCCCCTTTCCTGTCTCGAAGAGCATGTGCTCCAATGATAATGTTCACTATCATTACCTTAATGGAGAAGCCAATCTTCTGTACCAGGGCATTAGATATTCGATTCTATTTTATAAAAATGTGATTTTTTTTAATCATTGAAGGCAGTTTTTATTTGGTAATGTTTTATATGATGTAAGAACGATTAATTCTAACCTTACGGTAGTCACAAAAGATGTGTATGTGATTAGTGATGCGTGTATTTCTATATTGATCATTCTGAAATTAAATGTAGCTAACGTTGCTATAAGCAAGAATTTAATAACTCCCAGGTAGTTTTGGGTAATAATTTAATTATCCAAATAAAAACAAATACATTTGTTTGGAGTGCACATTGGACATACACATGCATTACTTGACAAGTCAGTTGTTCCTTAGTTCTGTTTTGAGTATTTGCATGTAAACTGTTTTATCCAAATTAAATTGTTCATAATTGGAATTCTATGGGCCTTTAAATGTAATTGGCGGCTGGTGATTTTGCATTCGGGCATTGTAACTGGCTCAGTTAATCGTGAGTTACGTCAAAGGCTAATTATCATTTTAACTCGCCATTAATGTAATTAGATTAAGGTGTTGAATATGATTAAACTGAAAGATGATAACTGGTTATTGGTATCGGGTGAAATTACAGTGTTTCTTCTTGCACACTGATTCTTGGTTATCATTGTGTGCTTTGCCTTGGCAGAAACGAATGTTAAAAATGTTTTATACTGGTAGGTACTGAAAAGCACACATGTTAATAAAGATTTGATTTGAAGTTGTATGACACCACTTTTGTTACTATAATTTCAAGTTATTTGGTATTTTTGGTTGGTGTTTTTTTTAAACCCAGAAGTACTGCTATATCACAGAAAATGTAAAGTGAAGATTATCTGTTCAATAACTTTGACCATGGAAATGGAGGATTAACCTTTTGCCATTAAAGAATGTCTATTTTTAGTGGAAACGCAGCTACCGTTGCATCTACTTAAGATAAAAATTAAATGGATGCGATCTGGAGTATGAATTCTGACTGTAACCAGTTACAGTTTGGTGAATTAATGTCCCTTTGAATGGGTTGGGTTCATAATGTATTTGCGTTTTTAAACAATTGAATTGGATGATTTATCCATAAATTGTAAATAGATTTCTTTCCGATGGGAAAAGAATCAATTCTCTTTCATCTTGAAGTATTTTTATAATTTTATATTGTAGAATTGACTGTTACTTAAGTAAAATAAAACATGAATGTGAAAATGTTTTAGTGTGATCTCCGTCCATTTTCAAAATGTAGAGGTGATGATAAGGATTAAACGGCAATAAATAAAGGAAGGAAATTATTTTAATTTAAATTTACCTTGGTTTATCTTAGAATAAATAAAGAAAATGATTTGTGTAGTATTTTCCATGCAAGTATTATCAGAATGGAGAAATATAGACTATTTCCAAATATTAAGTTCTGTTATCTGTCAATAGTAAAATGTTCCTTTGTGTGTTATTGGGGTTCCTCTAATTCTATCTTTCTTGGGTGTCATTTGTTCTGACTTCTTCAGTTTTGCTCTGCAGCAGAGAAAACATTTTTTGACTTGGATGTAGCCTGATTCCAATTCCCTGAAATTACTATTTAGAAAGATTTGCAGATTAAAAAAAAAAAAGCTGTCTTCCCAACTATTTTCTTTGTCTTTACCTTGTCCCTCCCCCTCCACCCACCTGCATCTCCTGCTCTCTTCCCTCATCTCTTTCAACCTATCAGTCACTGGCTATTTCCCAACTCCTACCCTCCATCTCCCCTACCCAGCTCCATCTGCCCATCACCTGCACCACCCCTCCTCGTCTGGTGCTACATATCCCCTTGAGTCCATTTTAATCTAGATTTACAATAGATATTCGATTGACGGCAGCAGCAGTATGGTTATTCTTTTTCCTGCTTTTGTTGTTCCTTCTCAAGGAGCCATAGATAACCCATCCGAGTATGGTTCTCACACCAAACGGTCCATCTCCTTGACTGGTAACAACCTTTCTAGGTTCTAATGCATTCAAAGCAATCGTTCCGATAAGTAGGTCGATATCAGAATTTATTTTAGGTATCTTGACATCTTTCAAGTAAGGCCATTTTTTCCAAGTCTTCTTGCTTAGGTATATTTGGATGAGAAACGGGCATAGTCTCATGTGTAAACACATCAGATATATTTGTATAACATTGTCTTCTTCCAGACTAGATATTTCCATACTTGTGATATGATAACTATCGTAGCATTTCTGATCATTTATGGTATTCAAGAGAAGCTTAATCTTTTCTCCTGTGATGTCCAGCCTTCTCATCAAGCTTTCTGTGCAAAAGGTAGCTGAACTTCCACTGTCCAAAAATGCATATGTTTGCAACACTGTATTCCCCTTGTTGCTCCTTACCTTTACTGGTAAGATGGAGAAAACACAGGTTTCTACCCCGGCTCCAATATATACATTTATCTGAGGTGAGGCAACAACATCACTCGTAGCTGGCTTCTCCTTTTGTTCCATTTGTTCCGGCTTCTCGTCCGTATTCTTCTGTTCAGTGTGAAGTAATTCAGGATGATCTTGTTTGCATATATTACCAGTTATCTGACTCCTGCAGTCTTTAACCATGTGTCCTTTCTTCAAATATCCATAACAGATTCCCTTCTCCTTCAAGTCAATTTTTTCTTTATATTCCTTCTTGAATTTTCGACACCATCTTATAGTGTGACCAACTTCATTACATGGGCGGCACGATAGCGCAGCGGTAGAGTTGCTGCTTTACAGCGAATGCAGCGCCGGAGACTCAGGTTCGATCCTGACTACGGGTGCTGCACTGTAAGGAGTTTGTACGTTCTCCCCGTGACCTGCGTGGGTTTTCTCCGAGATCTTCGGTTTCCTCCCACACTCCAAAGACGTACAGGTATGTAGGTTAATTGGCTGGGTAAATGTAAAAATTGTCCCTAGTGGGTGTAGGATAGTGTTAATGTACGGGGATCGTTGGGCGGCACGGACTTGGTGGGCCGAAAAGGCCTGTTTCCGGCTGTATATATATGATATGATATGATATATGATGACAAACAAAACCCTTGTGGCTTAATGGTAGATGCATCTCTTCATACCGTCCTTCGTTTCTACGGGTATTACGGCAGCAGCAAAACTGCTTTCCTTAGGTCCTGATCTTCCCTTAGTAAAGGTAGAGCCTTTGACAGTTGCTGGTTTAGGGTCTTGAATATTCCCATGGCGTAGGTTTGACATTAGCAGTAATTCTCTTTCCATTAAATTCACCAGGTCAGGAAGCATAGCCTCTCTTTCATCAACTTCCTGTATCAGGCCTGCTTTATCTCTCCACTTTTCTCTAAGCCTAAAGGGCAGTTTTAGAATGATAGCCTTCATATTACTAACAACATTAATTTCTTCCATGTGGTTGTTATTTCTCATCGAGTTACAACAACCCCTAAGAAATATCGCAAACTCGTGCAAAGCCTTCACATCTTCCACCTTGATAACTGACCAAGAAAAGGCATCCCTCGTGTATGCATTAGCAATCTAAAGGTCTTTCTGCAGTTGTACAGGGCCCTAGTGAGACTGCACCTGGAGTACTGTGTGCCGTTTTGGTCTCCAAATTTGAGGAAGGATATTCTTGCTATTGAGGGCGTGCAGCGTAGGTTCACTAGGTTAATTCCCGGAATGGCGGGAATGTCGTATGTTGAAAGACTGGAGCGACTAGGCTTGTATACACTGGAATTTAGAAGGATGAGAGGGGATCTTATTGAAACATATAAGATTATTAAGGGGTTGGACACGTTAGAGGCAGGAAACATGTTCCCAATGTTCGGGGAGTCCAGAACCAGGGCCACAGTTTAAGAATAAGGGGCAGGCCATTTAGAACGGAGATGAGGAAAAACCTTTTCAGTCAGAGAGTTGTAAATCTGTGGAATTCTCTGCCTCAGAAAGCAGTGGAGGCCAATTCTCTGAATGCTTTCAAGAGAGAGCATTCTTAAGGAGCTCTTAAGAATAGCTGAGTCAGGGGGTATGGGAAGAAGGCAGGAACGGGGTACTGATTAAGAATGATCAGCCATGATCACATTGAATGGTGGTGCTGGCTCAAAGGGCCAAATGGCCTACTCCTGCACCTATTGTCTAATCTTCTGTTTGTTACCAAAATGCTCTTTAAGCAACTCACTTGCTGTTTGATAGCCCTCATCTGCAGGCAAATGTCGACAACTTTTAACAAGCTGGTTCGAATATCTGCTGTGTATTGCTCCAGAAATCGTAAACGATCTCTGTGACTAGTAGTTTTCCATTTCCACTCCTTCAAATGCTATTCTAAAAGTTTCTTATTGCAAAGGATCACCATCATATTTAGGAATTTCCATTGGGGGTAAGGTGGAAGAGAGATTTTGTTGAGCTGGGAGCTTGTTGATTCTCGTTTGATTCCTCACCAATTCATAGAATTCACTGAGATATCTGGCTTGGTGCAGATCGATCCAGGTAAATTTTGTCACGAGTCCCATGACCAGTTGTTTGTCTCTGGGCGCGGGTGGCTGATGAACAGGCCTCTGAGAAGAGTAATGGGTTGGCTCATTTCGAGCCTTAAAAGACATCCCAAAAGTTGGTTGCTTCGGTCTAGCATCCGGTTGCTTTGGTGAAGTTTTGTCGCCCATCCATTTACTCAGTGCCAGTTCTCCATGTAGACACTCCCCATTATGTATCAAATCACACCCACAAGCATGCAACAACAAAAAAAAGACAGAAACTAGAAATATTAAACATAGCCATAATATAATGACAAGTAACTAATTTAAGCGTAAATGGCTCCTACACTCGGTACACATGACAACAATAAACTAAAAAATATATGGCTTTTATTCAAAATGTCATTTGAATCTGTCTTATCCATCATAACTGTATTTTATGGGATTGTGTTGGTCTGTACATAGCTTGGCTTCATATTCCCCGGGATGCTGCTTACCCGCTGAGTTACTACAGCACGTGTCTTTTTTTTAAATAAACCGGCAGCTGCAGTTCCTTGTTTCTAATTGACTTCTTCGTTCCCTGATTCCTCCATAGTGAAAGTAGGATGGAGGGAGAAAAAAAGGTTTAACTTTGCAGTCTGTGCAGGAGAGCTTTCCAAGGCACTTGTAATTCAAAACGTCAGATTCCAAGGCAAGCAAGCTTTGAGAACGCGGAGAGCTAGAAATCCCCAGATCGCCTTAAAGTTTGGTTTTGCTACATCTCCTGTTTCCGGAGGAAGTTGCATTTGTAGCCCTTTGACTTCAATGGCGGCTCGTGTGGTGTTGCAGCAATGTCTTTCGGCTCGGCTGCAGGTGAAGCCGGCAGAAGAAGGCACAGCGGCTGAATACGTTCAGGTTCCTGGTGGTGATAGCTGGGGATTGCCCTTCCTTCCAGCGGGGCGCACTGTTGCTCTTGACTTCTCGTGGGGTGGGAACTGAGGCATAGTGTCAGATTATTCTCCCTCCCCGGGCCTTCGGTTCCTGTATTTCACCTTTCATTTGAAGTTCATTTGTGAAGGAATAATTTATATCATATTTTTAAATAGTTATTTCCCTATTTTACAGATAGAAAGGGGGGCGTTGATCTACGTTTGTTTTTTTAAAGGTGCAACCGTAGACCAAATTCCCAAAATGTGTGAGTACACGGTATATGAATGATACATATTTGCAGATTTGAATGAGTTGGGTACCTTTGCAGTCACTACCACCTCGTGCATCTACAACAACTCTTAATGACGTTGTAAACCCCATTTCAACTATCGGTAGGAAAACATCCCAAGGTAGTTCACATGAATTTAGTTGATACCAAGATAAAGAGGCTCTCCAAGAGTATTAAGCTTTCTAAAAAGAAAGTAGAGATGGAGAGGGAGAGACCTCATGAATCATAATTTAATTCCATACATTTGCACAGGTGGTTGCAGATTCACTTAAAGTTGGGGAAGGCATAGAAAAATATCAGTATGCAAAATTACAAATTAATTCATAAATCATGAATGTCCAGCATGGAAGGGAATTCCAAAACCTAAAGAATGAAATATTCAGTAGACAGTGTTTAAATGTGAATAAGATAACTTAATTCATTATAATTGTACGTAGGGCTTGAAATAGATTTTTATTTTGGCTCAATATGGAGGGGTTTTGTTTTTCCTATTATTACTGCTTGGCAAGTCTTGCACACTTCAATTGTGTGGGGGAGTTAAGAATGATAATAATTTCAATCTCCGTAAAGTACTACTAAGTTTAAATTGCAAGTAAAACCATGCACATAAGAGTCATACAGCTTGGAAATGGGCCCTTGCCAACATGCCCATGCCAAACAAAATGCCCCATTTACAGTAGTCCCACCAGCCCATATCTTTCTAAAAATTTCATATTCATGTAGCTGTCCAAATCTCTTTTAAATGTTATCGTACCTGACTCAACTATTTCCTCCAGCAGCTTGTGTGAAAAAGTTGCCCCTTAGGTTCTTCAAAAATCTTTCCTCTTTCACCTGAAACCTACACCCTCTAGTTCATGATTCCCCTACTCTGGGGGAAACAAAATGTGTGCTTTCACCTATTAATTCCCCTCATGATTATATACACCTAGAAAAGATCACCTCTTAGCCTCCTGCGCCGAAAATAATATATTTCTAGTTGTCCAACCTCTCCCAACAGCTCAGGCCCTGAACTCCAGACAAATGCTCATAAATGATCTCTGCACGCTTTCCAGTTGAATGGCAAATTTCCTAGAGCAGAAATTGAACCAAAATTGAACACACTAATCCAAGTGCAACCTCACCAATGTCTTGAACAACAGAAACGTAATGTCCTAACTTCTCTACTCCGTTCCCTGATTGATGAAGACCCGTGTGCTCATAGTCTTCTTCATCACCCTATCTAGCTGCGATACCACTTTCGGGAAAGTTTATACAGGCACGTCGCCTTTTACTCGTGCTTGATTTACACGTTTTTAGAATAATGAGTCTAATTACTACCAACGTTTTAATTTACCCGCTCCTATTTTCGGAATATCCCGCTTAAATTTATGTCTGGCAGCGTACTGTCATCTACCAGTCCTTGCCATCATACTGCTGACCAACAGATTCCACAAACAAGTACAAATGGTCAGTGGTCCATACATACAATATGAAAGCCACATGCAATATACTTGTATATCAGTGACAATGTTTTAAATCTACAAAATATTATTCATAGCAGCACTGTGGCGCAGCAGTAGAGTTGTTGCCTTACAGCGCCAGAGACCCTGGCTACGGATACTATCTGTATGGAGTTTGTACGTACTACCTGTGACTGTATGGATAGTGCTAGTGTATGGGGGTGATCACTGATCAGCGTGGACTCAGTGGGCCAAAGGGCCCATTTCCACATTGTATCTCTAAAGTCTTAGGCTAGCACAGAGTTTAATTGGAAATAATTTTTTTCCAAGTAAATTTGCTTCAACCCAAAAAAATTAAGCCTTGATTTAATTCAAATTGTTTGCTTAAAATATTTTACAGTTAAGCCGTTTATTTGGATTATGAAATCTAACTGAAAACTGTATAGATTTTACCTACAATATTTTCCCTTCTGCAGTTAAAACGTTGCTGAATGTGAGACTGTGTGAGGATAATGAAGGCAATCACGTGTCCGTGCTGGATCTACCGGCTAATGTTCTCATCATACCTCAGGCTACTTTGGGCGGTAAACTCAAGGGACGGGCTATGCAATACCATGACAATATTGGAAAGGAGGATGGCAAAGAGCTTTTTGCACAGTTTGTAGCTCACTGTGAAAGGGAATTGGCCTTGAACAGTAAATGTGCTGAAGTTGGAGTTGTGGTCAAACATGGAACATACGGAAGTCGACAAGTGTTGCAAATGGACACCAATGGCCCATATACACACTTGATTGAATTTTAAATCAATTCTGTAATTTCTGAATATCATTTAAATGTGGGCACAAGAAACTACAAATGCTGGTTTGCAAAAAAAAGCACAAGGTGCTGGAGTGATTCTTTACATACCTGACCAGTCTGAAGAAGGACCTGACCCAAAACATTGCCTATCCATGTTCTTCAGAAATGCTGCCTGACCCACTGAGTTACTCCAACACTTTAAGTCATTATTTAAATGTCCTTAATTTTTGGAAAAACGCTCTGATTTTATCTCAACAGTTCATTTTATTTTTAAGAGCAGCTACACAATGAGACATTGATTATCTGTAGAATTGTGCACTTTCATTCAGGGTGGAAATGGCATTCTGGTGTGTGGATTTATTTCCACCCTTGTAGATCAACCATATTTATCTGTCTATATAACCTTCACCACATATCCAGGCATGATACACATTAATTTTCCTTTGGCAATTTCTGGAACATGATTGAAATATTTATTTAGAAGTAAGCTTTGCAAGTATTATAAGAGTAACTGCACACCGCCCAGTCACACTCCTACATAATCTGTTTCCTTTCAGTCTGGGTCAAAATGTGGTCGTAGAGCAGGAGGGTAGGAGAAATCACAGGGAGCAGCAAGAGAGCATGTTGCTAAACTCTCGTCCGAAGAGAGGAGGAGAACTTCTTCAAAGCGAGTCATATAGCGAGTCTGGGTCAAAATGTGGTCGTAGAGCAGGAATAGCATGTCTGGGACAAAATGTGGTCACTGTAAGTTCTTATTAAAGGTTCTGCTGTCTTTTTTCACATATGAGATTGTTTTGTATGTGGTTTTAAGATGCTGGTTACCTGAGTCAGTCAAGTTAAAATCCAGTTAGGTTTTGATGTAGAAACAAGGAACTGTAGATGCTGGTTTACAGAAAAGGACACAACGTAGTGGAGTAACTCAGCGGGTCATGTAGCATTTCTGGGTCGGGACCCTTTTTCTAACTGGAAAGGCTAACATCTGGAGAAGGGTCCCAACCTGAAACATCACCTATCCATGTAAGTTTTAATGTATCTGCTTTCCTGGTTCAAGATGGGGGAGTGCAAGTACAAAATGGCATTTGGGTTCTTATTTTATACCAGAGGTTTTTCATATTGACGGTGGTTTCTCCACAGGTATCTGGAGCTTGCCCAGAATAGGTGTTGGACTACATGGGATTAGGTTTATTACTGTCACTTGTACCAAAAGTTTTGTGTTGCATGTTATCCAAATATACCATACATAGATACATTATGTAAAAGAGGAGGACTGATGCATATTTGAGGCCACCTTTGCAAAATTAGGTCACACAGATGTGTATTCTGAATGTTGGTTTCTGCAAGTGCTTGGCATCCAAACCAATAGAAGCCAATCTGCAGAGAGACAAGTTCTATAATGTTTATTTACCTCATTATGGAGTTTTATTTGGTTTTAGTTGTAGAGAAATAGCATGGAAACAGACTCTTCCATCCACCAAGTCCATGCCAATCAACGATCACTTCATGCAAGTTTTGTTAACCCACTCTCTCAACTCCATACATGCAAGGGACCATTTACAGTGGCCAATTTACCTACAAACCCACTCCTCTTTGGGTTGTGGGAGAGGAAACCCACATAATGACAGGGAGAACATGCAAACTTCACAGAGACAGCACCTGAGGGCAGGATGGAACTCAAGTCTCTGGCTCTGTGAGGAGGCTGCTCTACCAGTTGTGCCACTGTGCTGCCCTGAGTTATGAGGAACAGCAATTTGCAAAGTGAACTGCTTAATTGCTTACATTCTCTTCTATTGGACTGTTCTCACAATTTCATGAAGTACTTGACTGATATCTCCCAGAGCCAGCAAGCTGCCCCTGGAACTGCAATTGGAACCTAAAGCTCATGGTTAATCAAGAGATGAGGCTGTTAGACCAACTTCCCTTGTTTATGCTGTAGGCTTTAGACCCATGCAAAGTATGCTGCATGAATTTGATGCTGGGTATGATTAAATTATTTCTGTCCCTTATCTCGAAAGAAACGCTGAATTGGTGTCTTTAGACATTGCAGCCACTGATTCAGGGATATCGATTGTTTCTTTGTAAGAAAACCATAGTTATTTATGTTCTCTTACTAATATTTGAGTCTTCATAATCGTTCCAAACAAAGGTGACACTTGACATTCCATCAGAGGGGTTGGGATGTGGGAATAGGATAGAAAATAATAAACTCGAATCACTTTTATGAATATTTATTTGGTGATTCTTAATTTGCAAGTACACTTTATTTGCTTTCTAAACTATTCACATAAAGTCACTGCAATCAAAATTAACAGTGACTTTATAAATTCAAATCAATGAATCGATGAAGAAGGGTCTCGACCCGAAACGTCACCCATTCCTTCTCTCCTGAGATGCTGCCTGACCCACTGAGTTACTGGAGCATTTTGTGTCTACCTTCAAGATGAATCCAATGGATGCTTTGTTGGTCTATGTAAATGGAAAAATTGAAAACCAATAATTAAAAAGATAAATAGAATTGATGTTTATGATTTCAATATGTGTTTTAGTTTTCATGTCAGTGCAATGAAAACAATTGTCATATTTAATGTTTTGGGTAATGGAAGAAATGTGTAAAGCCACCATTTGAAATAAAATAATACTTGAAACGTCTCTTTTGTGTGCAATTTGTTTTTATATGCTGTACAAGTGATTTTTTTTAAGCCTTATGAATTTTGAGATTATCAGATTGATATGTTCTGTCTATATAGTGGGATGCACAAAGGTATCTGAATCAATGTGTAGATCTCTTTTCTCTGCACCCATGTCATAAGATTTATGAGCTGCTTGTTCTTTTTGGGTCCTTTATCTGATTTCCACCCCTCACCCAATCCCTGAATTTGATGAATACAGATATATGCATCATCTCAACTGTGGCCATATTAAATATTTAATGTCAGTTTGAACAGCAGGGACATTTTTTGCAGGGTACTTAATATTTATCCCTCAATCGTTATTGTGATTGTTATTATTAGTTGTAACATCCCGAGGTCCTATGTTTGTGAATGATGTTCTATAAATACAAGTATTTTTATCCAAGTGGACATTAAGAATCAATTCCAGCTGTTTAACAGTCGCCTGAGTATCCTCGTCTTGGGAGGGAATAGTTCTAGCTTCTATATGCAGTCTGGCGACATGAGGGAAAGTAAACAAGTCTGGGAACGCCTTAAATTTCTGTCCTCTGGTTCTTGATTTCTCCCACTGGATAAAAGACCACCCTATCTATTCCTATTCATGCTCTTATACACCTCTACAAGATCACCCCTCATCCTTCTGCTCTCCAAGGAATAAAATCCTAGTCTGCCCAACCTCTCGTCCTGGCAACTTTCTGCACTCTTTGCAGTTTCACGACCTCTTTCTTGAGCTCTGAGTAAGCTCTGAACTACATAGACTTGGTTTTGTCTTTTTGCTCTATTATTGTTTGTTTGTTTTATATGTGTGTGTGTGTATATATATATATATATATATACATACACACACATGTTTTGTACACACACTTTTTCATTTATTATATTGTTTACAGAGAACTGTTTATGTATTATATGTTACTGCACGTAAGAATGTACGGTCTGAGGAAGGGTCTCGACCCGAAAAGTCACCCATTCCTTCTTTCCAGAGATGTTGCCTGTCCCGCTGAGTTATTACTCCAGCATTTTGTGTCTATCATCGGTTTAAACCTGCATCAGCAGTTCCTTCCGACACATGAAGAATGCCATTGTTCTGCTTGGGACATACGACAATGAAACAGTCTTGACTAGCAGGGGGAAGCACTCTCTCTTGCACCAGCACAGAGGCTGTTCGGTTGCTCGGAGTTGGCCTGGTCCGGCCTGGCCCCTCCGCCGACCGCTCGGAGTTGTGCTTGCCATCCTGGCCTAGTTGCTTGGCGCCGGCCGTCCGTCCGTCCCCTTGGTCGCGGCACCTGTGGACTGGGACAGGCGGCGGCGGCTCCGTGCTGGGAGGCAGCCTGCGAGGGAGGAGGTCTCGGTGCCGGTGAGTGACTGGTGTCCTGGCGCTGCGGCCTGTTGTCTGGGGTCGGGCGGGGAGGAGCGCTCGGCCCCTCGGTGTCGGTGCGACCCCCGGGGGTGGTGGTTTCCCGGCCAACGCCCGCAGAGCCCAAGGCGCCCCCAACTCCCATCGCGTCAACCGCGCGGGGTCAATGGAGTGAAGGGTCGAGGGAAGGCTTTGCCTTTGGTTCGCTTTCACTAAGTGCGTGATGCTCCCTGACTGAAGTAGATCCAGTGGCGACCCTTGAGACGTGGTGATTCTCCATCAATTGATGCAGTGGACGTTGCAGGCTGCTGCCATTTAGTCTGTGATACCTTACAATTTGGATATTTTGCAGCAATGCAGCAAAAAAAGTACTAAATCCAATGCATTTTTCACAATGAGCGTCCAGGAAGCGTTGCATGTTTAAATCTTGATTAATGTTTGTGGATGGAATTTTATTCGGGAATCTTTTCATGTGGATGTTTTAATTTGATTGAGGACAGTTAGGAAGTGTTGCATGTTTATATCGTGATTGGTATTTGTGGATGAAATTAAGATTTTATTCAAGAATCTAACATTTCACGTACTGTACTTGATTTAAAAAATGGCTTGTGTACAATGTTGTCCGGGTGTGGTAGTTTAAGCTGGTGATTACTGATCAACAAGCGGTTGAATGAAACGAAAAGATTAAACCAAGGTGGTGGGTATTTTCAGGGCTGCAATATTTGTCCTGGTTTTATGTTAACATGTATGGCGATTCACAATAAAGAACACAGCACAAGTGTGAATTAAAACGTGCTTTGTCATTAAAAAATATTGGAGTCGGCCTTGTGAATATATTGCTACTAATAAAAAACTATGTGTATCTAGGTATTTTTTACTATTGGACTTCAGTAACTTTGTTGCAGGCAGATTTAACAACTGATTAATTGCTTAGTTTAATTTCTTTAAAGGAAGGCAATGGCGCCTTCTCCCAATATTAATATGGTAGTTTTGCAAAAAATAGCCAAAACTTCAATATAAGTATGCCCTTGAGAGAAGACATTAACCATAAAACCGTGTAAGCAGCCTTAAAAAATAATTCCATTCGTATTTATTTTTAACTACTTTACTCTGTATTTTTCTTTTTTTCAGCAAATACAATATTTACATTAGTTGAGATGTAAGCTTTGATTTTTTTTGTCCCAAGTTGAATGACAATTCCTCTTCCAGTTAGCATTTATTGTGTTTATTTTTGAATTTAAAAAAAATCTGCAGCAAACTGAACCATAGCCTCCAGTGCACTGTTTTGAGATTTTTCTAAGATACCTCACAAATAATTAGTGTGTTGGGTTATTGTTTTCTGAATGCTTTCTGAAACATACTGTAATTGCATTATGTCATTTATACACTGTTTCTACAGTTTTAGGCAGGATTTTAAAAATAAAACTTGGGAATTTTAAAACAATATTATAAAACATTGCAAGAAATAAATAAGCTTATGTGAGGTTTGTTGTTAGTTTATGCCTTAGAAGGTAGAATTTTTACGCATTATTTTTCCTTAGATTCCTTCAGTAAGCTTCCATAGAAAGTGCATTGATAAAGAAAGGCTAGATTGTTCTATGTTGATGGGCAGCTGGTTTTGTACTTAACAAGGTAACTGATTCTATAATCGATATTTTATGTATTTACATTTGTGTGCGGCATTAATTGTGCACATTGTTGGTCAACTGCAAATATTCTTTTTAAGTCTGGTGAATTTGCAAACCTATTCTTATTATTCTTGTCACCAGATGTCATTAATGTATTTGTGGAATAAAACACACAGTACTGGAATAACTCAGCGGGTTAGGCAGCATCTATGGAGGGCATGGATAGGTGAAGTTTTTGGTCGGAACCCTTCAGATTTGAGTCGGAAGAAAGGTCCCAACCTGAACATTGCCTCTCCTTTACGTCCACAGATGCTGCCTGACCAGAGGTACTCCAGCACTTTGTGTTTTACTCAAGATTCCAGCATCTGCAGTTTCTTGTGTCTCGTGTATGTGTGAAAGCTGTTTGTGGCAGAAATCTAATTTTGAAGAGGCCTGTTAATTTTCTCCATTACCAAGGCAGTTGGCAAATCCTGGACACTGACTGTTTCTGATAGCACTTAGTACATCTCAGTTTATCATAAATAATTTATAATTCCAGTTACTTAGTGCTGGAGCTGCAAAATTTAAAGCTGTAAATGCGTCACTTTAAAAATAAAAGTATGACCTGTAATTTAGAGGAGAGCTGTTGGAAAGCGTAATTGACAGTTCAATGAAATTCTGTTATCAATCAAGCCACTTAATTCTGTCATCCATTGCTTACTGTCCAGTCTTTATCTAAAAGATCTCCAATCCAATCAATTCAGTCTGAAGAAGGGTACCAACCCAAAACATTGACGATCCATTATCTCCAGAAATGCTGCCTGATCCGTTGAGTTACTCCAGCATTTTGGGTATTTAAAAGATCTCCAATGTTCAGTTGAAGATGGACACAAAATGCTGGAGTAACTCAATGGGACAGGCAGCATCCCTGGAGAGAAGGAATGGGTGACGTTTCGGGTCAAGACCCTTCTTCAGACATTTTGTCTGCTCCAATGTTCAGTTGAAAGCTTTTCTATAAAGATATAGAATGCAATGCCACATAATGATTTATTTTACTGTATTTTCTTTGTAGTTTGATCGTAGATTGCCAGAGAATCCTGTGATTATTGGCTATGATTATTGACTAACTTGTGTACAGTTAAGGAATATTTTTCTGATTGCCCAGTCAGAAAGACTGATTAATCTAGGGAAGGTGTTCTTTTCATGTGTGAAACAACAACACTGAGTTCCATTGAATTCCAGTTGTCCTTGATACCATTGAAGTGAGCACCTTTAGGTACTTGCATCAACCTGACAGCTGAACTATCGTTTTCAGTTAAAGCAATACTTTTATGGTCTTCATTAAGCAATTTTTCTGTACTCTGTGCAACACTGCAATGTAGGTCCCATAATTGAGAATCAAAAGAATGTTACATAACAGTATCTTCAAGCATTTTTCAGCAGATTTACATCAATTATATAAATGAAAATGACTTCAGACTTTTACAGGGAATAATAAAGCATGCCTTTTTAGTTCTTAGAGCAGAGTCATTTTTCCGATTTATGGAACAACATTTATGAAAGACTGAATTATTCTGAAGTTATGGGAACAAATTAAGGCTGGAATGAATCTTTCAGGGATATGTGTCAAAATAAGTGAACTGTTCATTATGTTGTGGTAGTTATCATTTGCATTTAGTTCCTCTGCATCATCATCTTGAAGGGACACTGTGGAGAGAATAATATGGAATAAGATTGAATGGTAATTCAAAAATCACTTTATCCGGATTATCGTGAATTTACACATCTATGTACAGTACATATAATCCTTCAGCAAACACTAAATATTATTTTTGCCTTTATCCCATTGTTAGGTTCTTACTTCATTATTCAAAATCTATTGCTCATCAGGAACTGCAGATGCTAGTTTTTTGAAAACCAACATCTGCAGTTCCTTGTTTCTACATTGCTTGTGATAGAGTGGATTTATATCTGGATCATACTTTGAATAATGTGAACTTTAAAAAAAACATAAGCTGTTTATAACAAGTGATGATTCAACTCGATTCGATTCAATTCAATTATAAAAGAAGAAATTGCAGAACATTTGGATAGCGGTAACAGGATCGTTCCGAGTCAGCATGGATTTAAGAAGGGGAAATCATGCTTGACTAATCTCTGGAATCTTTTGAGGATGTAACTAGGAAAATGGACAAGGGAGACCCAGTGGATGTAGTGTACCTGGACTTTCGGAAAGCCTTTGATAAGGTCCCACATAGGAGATTAGTGGGCAAGATTAGAGCACATGGTATTGGGGGGTAGGGTGCTGACATGGATAGAAAATTGGTTGGCAGCCAGGAAACAAAGAGTAGGGATTAATGGGTCCCTTTCAGAATGGCAGGCAGTGACTAGTGGAGTACCACAAGGCTCGGTGCTGGGACCGCAGCTATTTACAATATACATTAATGACTTAGATGAAGGGATTAAAAGTAACATTAGCAAATTTGCAGATGACACAAAGCTGGGTGGCAGTGTGAACTGTGAGGAGGATGCTATGAGGATGCTGGGTGACTTGGACAGGTTGTGTGAGTGGGCGGATGCATGGCAGATGCAGTTTAATGTGGATAAATGTGAGGTTATCCACTTTGGTGGAAAGAACAGGAAGGCAGATTATTATCTGAATGGTGTCAAGTTGGGAAATGGGGAAGTACAAAGAGATCTGGGTGTCCTGTTCATCAGTCACTTAAAGTTAGCATGCAGGTACAGCAGGCAGTGAAGAAAGCTAATGGCATGTTGGCCTTTATGACAAGAGGAGTTGAGTATAGGAGCAAAGAGGTCCTTCTGCAGTTGTACAGGGCCCTAGTGAGACCGCACCTGGAGTACTGTGTGCAGTTTTGGTCTCCAAATTTGAGGAAGGATATTCTTGCTATTGAGGGCATGCAGCGTAGGTTCACTAGGTTAATTCCCTACGGACTGTCGTATGTTGAAAGACTGGAGCGACTAGGCTTGTATACGCTGGAATTTAGAAGAATGAGAGGGGATCTTATTGAAACATATAAGATTATTAAGGGATTGGACACGCTAGAGGCAGGAAACATGTTCCCAATGTTGGGGGAGTCCAGAACCAGGGGCCACAGTTTAAGAGTAAGGGGTAGGCCATTTAGAACAGAGATGAGGAAAAACTTTTTCAGTCAGAGAGTTGTAAATCATTGGAATTCTCTGCCTCGGATCGCAGTGGAGGCCAATTCTCTGAATGCTTTAAAGAGAGAGCATTCTTAAAGAGCTCTTGAGGCAGGAATGGGTACTGATTGTGAATGATCAGCCATGATCGCATTGAATGGCGGTGCTGGCTCAAAGGGCCGAATGGCCTACTCGTGCACCTATTGTCTAACTCTGACCTTTAAAGCTTGGTGCAATTTAGGTTGAAAATTAGATTCCAGATTTTTTTTGTGGTCATTAAGAAGATACCATTTGCATTGAATGGGAAGTCTCTGTGCTTGAACTCCTCATTCCATCTATGTCATTCCCTTTCCAGCTTCATATAGTTCCCTGTAGGCATTAATAAACACATGTCGCAGAACAGTCAATACTAAAAAGATTCATACTGGTGATGTATCCAAACAGCAAAACACTTATTGTGGGTTTAAAAAAAAATAGTAGTTCACTATTGTGAGCAATGTTTGGATTGTTTATAGGAGGATTAGGAGTACTTACAAGAAAACTCTATTGTCATAGAACAGTAGTGACTTACCAGTTTTCAAGTCTTTATAAATAGATGACTGAAATTATTTGTAAATCTGAGTTACTGTTTGCAAAACCTAATGTTCTGCAAATATAAACATCTGGAATGATTTTGGGAGGACATTCTGAAGCTGTAAATGGTAAAAACTATTTGCTGTGAAGTTACTACGAAACGGCATTGTCGTTCTTAAAATTAATAATTGAATTAAATATGTTTTTTTGTCACGACAACTGAATTTTATTACTGTATATCAAGTCAAGAGTGTTTAATGTCAAATGTGTCACCAATGGAACAATGATATTCTTGTAGTATAAGAGAATAACTGCAGATGCTGGTACAAATCGATTTATTCACAAAATGCTGGAGTAACTCAGCAGGTCGGGCAGCATCTCGGGAGAGAAGGAATGGGTGACGTTTCGGGTCGAGACCCTTCTTCAGACTGATATTCTTGTTGCAGCTTAACATTCCCACTAACATAAATAAATATACACTAATCAAGAATGCAATAAATTAACAATCAGTAATTCTGAGTAACCAGGCCATAATATTGCATAACAGAATTAGTTTGTGCAACCTAAACAAAGTCCATAGTTGATCATAGTTGCTGAGGTCCGATTGTGGTTAGGGTTGCGCAGTTTACAAGAAACTGACGGCTGCTCGAAAGGAGCTGCTCTTGAACCTAGAGGACTAGAGGGTTTTCAGGCTAAATGAATGGTGCCATTAGGTTTGTGATTGCATTCAGGTTTTAACACGCTTGTGTTTGATCAGAATCATTTAAAATGTGTTCCTCTTAAGAAAATAAACCTTTTCTTATGTGACTTGTTGATTTTGAACTCCATTCTTTAGATGTTTTTCTCGTAAATAGGTACACAGCAACCCCTTGTTATTACAAACTTTTATAATGGATTTTGATCACAGTGGACTGTCTCTTTAAGAACACAGCCTGCGAGTTACACTGCGGAGGCTGTTGAAATTGACAAGGCATTGAAATTGACGAGCAATCGCTCAGATTGACACTTTCTTAAACAATGTAACATACAGCCTTTAGTATTTTTAGCAGTAAAAAAAACATTTTTAGTTGTTAAAAAAGAACTTTGTATTTGCAAACAACTCGTCGTTTCACGGAGTGACCATTAGGTGGTTGGAACGAATCCCTTACCAGGTTATACCGGATAATCGGCAATAATAGATACCATTCCCCCATGTGGTCCGTTAGAACAAGGGTTTACTGTTGTTGGAGAACTGTGAAGTGAACTTGTTGACCAGCTATTTAATCCGCAAATATCGTAATTGCTGTTTGTGTTGTATAATATTTTTCCATGACTGCAATCTTCGATCAGTGCTAATATTTCCATGTGCAACAGCTTGTGGGTGAAACACAAACCGCACATTTTCTATTTTTAATATAATTTTAACTTCCTTTCTAAGAACATTTCGTGCAGCTTAATTGTTCACGTGTCCATTTACTCCAATCTTTTGGCTCATTTGGACTTTGTACAGAAACCTTTCCACAGAGAATTTTTTTTGATACATTTCATAAATATGCAGCAATATTTTAAACATAGGCAATGACTTTTCAGATGGGATCAAAGAAAACAATCAGTAATTTAATCCAAGATTCAATATTGTAATCCACAAAGCAATTGAATTTGAGACTCCAATGAACAAAGAATCCCTGGGCTGAAATGGTTGCATTGACAATTATATGTTGTGGTCTGAAATACAACTAGTTATTCATATAATGCAGTAAATTTCATTGCAGCACTGCAAGTAGATTAAGAAGACGCACAGGATGCCTGATTTCATTAGTCACAGGGCATAAGAGCAAAGAGGTTGTGATTCAACCATTCAAAACTTTATTTAGGCCACAGTTAGAGAGCTGTATTTAGTTCTCGTCGCTGCACAACAGGAAGGATGTGGTTGTACAGGAAAGAGCACAAAGAAAATTCACCGGGATGTTACTATGGTGGAATGTTTCAATTTTAAGGTGAGACTGGATAGGCTAGGTTTGTTTTCATTCGAAAGGAGAAGGCGGGGGGTGGGAGGGAGGGGAGGGGGGTGAACTGGTAATATTCCAAATTAGAGGGAGTATGGAAAATTTGAATAGTGAGAAACTTCTTTCATTTATATTTATTGAGTGTGCCAGAGGGCATGGGTATAGGGTAAGGAATGAGAGATCTAGGAGGGAATTTGATAAGGATATTCTGTTTCTCAGTTAGAGAGCTATGGAAACTGCTTCAGACCAATTTGTCCATGATGACAGGTCTGCAAATACCATTTGCCTGCATTTGGCCCAAATCCTTCTCAGCCCTTCCTATCCATATATCTGTCCAAATGTCTTGTTAAATCTGGAACACAAAGTCCAATGGGTTGGTGGAAGCAGTTACTGTGACAACATTTAAGTATTTAGATTGTGCACGTGAAATGCCATGGCATAGAAGGCTGCAGGCAGAGTGCAGGAAAATAATGTTAATACTGATCGGTAATTGATAGCAAGCATGTATATAGTGGGCTGAAGGGCCTGTTTCTGTGCCGTATTATTGACTGTTAATATTTGTTTTCAAAATAGCATACTATTCAATTTTGACACTGAGAGAAACTATTATGTTGATAAAATTCGTACAAAGATGTTCCTCATTTTAAAATGGTAGAAATAACTACAAATTTGAATTTGATTCGACAGCACAGTGAATTAATTCAAGCTAAGTTTTCAGTTAGATGTATTTCACATGCAACATTTTATTGGATGCTTCTTGTATTTTCCATTTCAAGAATAATCAAGCAGTTTTAACTGTGTAGTGTTTTTTCATTGATTTATTGTTGAACTAGTTGATAGTCACAGACTTAATGAATAGTTTTCTTGTGTTTGTGTTGCAGCAATTGAAAGAATGCCAAGACTTTCAGTTCTTCTGCCTTTTGTGAAGTTTCTGTGAGCTTTTGAAGAGAGGTCCGGCAGAGCGATGGAGCAAGCACATGGGCTGCTATTAAATCAAGAGTTCTACAGTAAACTGAGTGACGCCAAGAAACCAGCGTTCTTTTTTGAATGGCTGCAGTTCTTGCAAAAACTTTTGGTGGCTGCCAGTAAGGTAAAGCGTGAACTGTTCTTAAAGTTGTGAAAATGTCTTTGTTTTTGTAATTTTCTACTGTCTGAATATATAGGTAAAATAGTTTTATGGGAAAGAGAAAATGTTGTTCATGTAGAACCAGGGGTGGCACAGTGGTGCAGCGGTTGAGTTGCTGCCTTACAGTGCCAGAGACCTGGGTTTGATCCTGACTATGGGTACTGCCTGTTCAGAGTTTGTACATTCCTTCACACAGAGAGTGGTGAGTCCATTTCTTCACACAGAGTGGTGAGTCTGTGGGATTCTCTGCCACAGAAGGTAGTTGAGGCCAGTTCATTGGCCATATTTAAGAGGGAGTTAGATGTGGCCCTTGTGGCTAAAGGGATCAGGGGGTATGGAGAGAAGGCAGGTACAGGTTACTGAGCTGGATGATCAGCCATGATCATATTGAATGGCGGTGCAGGCTCGAAGGGCCGAATAGCCTACTCCTGCACCTATTTTCTATGTTTCTATGTTTCTTGTGACCGTGTGGGTTTTCTCCGGGTTCTTTGGTTTCCTCCCACAGTCCAAAGAAGTACTGGACATGCCAACAGACATGCTAACCTTTGATGCCTATCTAGCTAATATCATTAGCCCACATTAGGCCTGGATCCCACTACTCCTTACTGCAATACCTTTCCAAGTACCTTTTAAACATTATAATGCTCTCTGACTCCATTACCTTCTCTGGCATCTTGTTTCAAATATTCAGCACTCTCTTAAAATGTACTCCATGGATCTCCTTTTAAATTTCTCCCCATCACAAATTCTAGACTAATTTGCCGTGGGAAAAGGACTCTGTCTATCTCCTCTAATTGTATCCCTCATAATTTTGTAAACCTCTATAAAGTCATCCCTTGTCCTGTGTTCCAGTGAGAATAATTCCAGTCTGTTTAGTCTTTCCTGTTAACTATCATTGTTTCTTCATGAGCCTCAGGTGAGGTAATGGAAGACTTGAGGATGGCTAATATTGTACCTTTATTTAAGAAAGGCTGTAAGGACAAGTTAGGGAACTGCAGATCAGTGAGCCTTGTATCAGCAATGGGAAAGTTTGATTCTTTATGTTGCTAGTTGCTATGTTGCTAGTTTCTATGGAATTCTTGTTATAGACCTTATTGAAAATGGTGTAAAGTGCCAGAGTTAAGAGTTAAGATGAATGATTAAAATATGAATGTCGTGTTCAATGATGTTTCCTATCTTTTCAATATATAATTTGAATCAAGACTGTTAAAAATTATGCACTGCGCCATCCATTGTTTTGTAATGCTTCACTTTCTCAATATGAGAAACCACAGTTTGCGTATGACTTTTTCAATACCTTGCCACTTGCATGATATGTAAAATGACCTTATCAATTCAACCTCCCATAGGATTTGTTTAACCAGAAAGTGTTCAAAGGTGGGAACTAAACTGGGTTGACAGACATGTTTATATTTTGTAGACATTCATTCATGTGGTGGACACAAAAAGCTGGAGTAACTCGGCGGGACATGCAGCATCTCTAGAGCGAAGGAATGGGTGACATTTCAGGTTGAGACCCTTCTTCAGACTAGTTAGGGATAAGGGAAACGAGAGATATAGACGATGATGTGGAGAGATAAAGAACAATGAATGAAAGATATGCAAAAAAGTAACAACGATAAAGGAAACAGGACATTGTTAGCTGTTTGTAGGGTGAAAATGAGAAGCTGGTGCGTCTTGGGTGGGGGAGGGATAGAGAGAGAGGGAATGCCGGGCTACCTGAAGTGAGTGAAATCAATATTCATACCACTGGGCTGTAAGCTGCCCAAGCGAAATCTGAGATGCTGTTCCTCCAATTTGCGTTTAGCCTCATTCTGACAATGAAGGAAACCGAGGACAGAAAGGGCTGTGTAGGAATGGGAAGGAGAATTAAAGTGTCTAGCAACCGGGAGATCAGGTTGGTTTACGCAGGCTGAGCGAAGGTGTTCCACGAAACGATCGCCCAGTTTGCGTTTGGTCTCGCCGATGTATAAGAGTCAACATCTTGAAAAACGGGCACAGTAGATGTTGGAGGAGGTGCATGTGAACCACTGCCTAACCTGGAAGGACTGTCGAGATCCCTAGATAGAGTCGAGGGAGGAGGTATAGTGACAGGTGTTGCATCTTTGGTTGCAGGGGAAGGTACCTGGGGAGGGGGTGGTTTGGGTGGGAAGGGATGAGTTAACCAGGGAGTTGCAGAAGGAACGCTCTCTGCAGAAGGTGGAAAGAGGGGAAGATGGGAAAATGTGGCTAGTGGTGGGACCCGTTGGAGGATTATATGTTGTATGCGACAGCTGATGGGATGGAAGTAAGAACTAGGGTGACTCTGTCTCTGTTGCGATTAGGGTGAGGAGGAACAAGGGTGGAGCTGCGGGGTACTGAGGAGACACGAGTGAGGGCCTCATCTATGATGGGAGAGGGGAACCCCCATTCCCTAAAGAATGAGGACATCTCGGATGTTCTAGTATGGAACACCTCATCTTGGGCACAGACGGAGGAATTGGGAGTAGGGGATAGTCTTTGCAGGGTGCAGGGTGGGAAGAAGTGTAGTCGAGATAATTGTGGGAGTCACTGGGTTTGTAATAGACGTCAGTCAATAGTCTATTTCCTGTGATGGAGACTGAGATCAAGAAAGGGGAGGGAGGTGGACCAAATAAATTTGAGTACAGGATGAAAATTGGTGGTGAGGTTGATGAAGTCTATGAGTTCTGAATAAGTGCAGGAGGTGGCACCGATGCAGTCATCAATGTAACGGAGATAGAGTTTGGGGATAGGGCCAGTGTACGCCTGAAACAGGGATTGTTCAACATACCCTACAAAGAGGCAGGCATAGCTTGGGGCCCATGCGGGTGCCCATACCTACGCCTTGGACTTGGAGGAAGTGGGAGGAGTCAAAGGGGTGCTGGTTTGACTGCACAGGTTAGCATTTCTTCATCATCCCTGATGGAATGTTCAGGCACTTGAGGGCAATTAAGTCTTAACTACATTGTTGTGGGTCTGAAAAGGTAAAGAAGGTAGCGTGGTTTAGGTCAGCATGTTTCCTTCCAGCCCAGATGGGTTTTTATGCCATTCCAGTCATTCCATGGTTGACATGATGAGGACTCCTGTTTTATTAAAGTCTCTATTAACTGAATTCAAATTTCCTAGCGCCAGGTTTCAAGATTATCTTCTAGGTTCCTGGATTACTAACATGCTGTAAGGCAGCAACTCTTCCGCTGTGCCACTATGCAGCCCACTCCCTCTACATTCTCAATTCTGATGCAGGGTTTTGACCAGAAACATCAATCATTCCTTTCCATCCACAATGCCGCTCAACCCATTGAGTTCCTCCAGCAAATTGTTTGTTGCTCCAGATTCCAGCATCTATGGTCTCTTGTCTCTTCCTCCCTCATTGACTGGTCATTGCTATTTACAAATTCTTTTGCACGTATATAATCACAGTTTGGTTTGACTATGTAACAATGCTGCATTCAAAAAAATAAAATTGAAGTAATAATGCACAAAAGATTGAGAGGTACACGAAGGAGCAAGAATAATAAAAGTCTGCATTTATACTGCAATTTTTTTTTTCTGACCACTTTTTCTTTTCAGGCTGATATCAAAGAGAAGCAGAAGCTACTGGTGGAACAACTGACCGCCTTGCTGGAGAGCTCACCAGGCCCACCTGCCCGTAAACTGATTGCGAAGAACTTGGCCTTATTATATAGTATTGGTGATACTTTCTCTGTGTACCAAACCATTGACAAATGCAATGAGATAATCAGAAGTAAGGATGACTCGCCAAGCTACCTGCCTACCAAACTGTAAGCAATTTTTTTTTGGAGAAAAATATGAGGATTATGGTAGTATAAGAAAATAACTGCAGATGCTGGTACAAATCGAAGGTATTTATTCACAAAATGCTGGAGTAACTCAGCGGGTCAGGCAGCATCTCAGGAGAGAAGGAATGGGTGACGTTTCGGGTCGAGACCCTTCTTCAGTTACTCCAGCATGTTGCCAACAATCACTAATGTTATGTCTACCTTCGATTTAAACCAGCATCTGCAGTTCATTCCTAAACATTAATGTTTGGATGTGCAAAGCCATTAATTCTGTGTTAAGTGAGGTGATGATTTATTTAAGAGGTAAAATGCACTGTAATATTGTCACAGGATTCTGAATCTGAAACTGGTTTCTCTAAATTCTCCCCTAATATTTGACATCCCTATGTAGATATTTTAATGTATACAACGTACATGGAATCCAATGGGAGAAGATGGGTTTGCTTAGAAATTCTCTGTGATATCAACATGTGCTTCAGTGATGGTTTGGATTCTTGGTTAAAAGGAAACTCTACTTTGAGATTGCAAAGAAGATGTGTGTGACTTTATGTGTATATGTGCGTGTTCATGGTATTAGATTTTGGGTAGGAATGTGAATTGGCACAAAATCCACTTATAGTTACTCCTTGATCTTCCCTTCTCAGAAGGTATTTTACTGATTCATATTATCCAAGCAATTTCGCTATTTTGTAGAAATTAATTCCTGTGAACAGATCTATCAGCAGATATGACAGTCTATCAATTCTTTCTTCAAGCATACTAATTTTTTTTAATACAATGTTTCTGTATGAATTGTTGAAGTTGTTCGCTTTTTTGCAGGACTGCAGTTGCTTGTTTGGGAGCTCTGTATGAACAGCTCGGGCGAGTATTGGGGAATACGCATGCAATCTCAGTGGGAATCTTATTGAAGGCAATGAAAAGCGCTGAGGTAGGAGGAGACTTTATCAAAATCTCCTAAAACAGCCGATAGTAAAAAATATTTGCATTTGGAATTTATTTTTTGATAAATTGACAATCCTTTCTTTATGAAACTTTACGGGAATCCAAAGATTTTTTAAGTATGTTAAGGGGAAAGGATAACTGGAGAGAAAATAGGATCCTTCAGAAACCAAAGTGGTCATCTGTCTGGAGCCCTAGGAGATGGGCAAGATCCTCAGTGAATATTTCTTCTCTGTTTTTACCGCAGAGAATGATCTGACGACTAGAGAACTTGTAAAAGTTAATGGAGATGTTTTGAGTACAGTCCGTATTATGGTCAAGGAGGTACTAGATTTCTCAAGGCCCTGGGGAGTGTGGTGGACAGGGGGATCCAGGAGTACATGTGTGGTTTCCTGAAAGTGGCATTGCAGGTAGATGGGGTAATGACGAAGGCTTTTAGTCTGCTGGCCTTCATCAGTCAGCGAACTGAGTATAGACTTTGGAACGTTATGTTACGGTTGTGCCAGAAGTTGGTGAGGCCACGTGGAGTATTGTGTTCAGTTTTAGTCACCCTGCTGTAGGAAAGATGCCATTAAACTGGAAGAAGGGTCCCGACCCGAATTGTCGCCCATCCTTTTTCTTCAGAGTTGCTGCCTGACCTGCTGAGTTACTCCAGCACTTTGTGTCTATCTTAAGAATACAGAGAAGATTTACAAGGATGTTGCCACGGCTTGAGTGCCTTTATTCCTTGGAGCACAAAAGGCTGAGGGATGAACTTATTGAGGTGCAAAAAATCATGTGGAAGAGATGTGGTGAATGCAGTCTTTTACCCAGAATAGGGGAATCAAGAACTAGAGGGCATAGGTTTAAGGGAAATATTTAATACGAACCCAAGGGGCAACTGTTTTACATGAGGAGTCGAGGGTTTTGGAATGAGCTGACAGGGGAAGAAGATGAAGCAGGTATAATAACAACATTTAAAAGACATTATGACAGGTGCATAGATAGGAACGATTTAGAGGGATTTTGGGCCAAAGATGGTTGAATGGGTCTAACTTAAATGGGAGATCTTGCTCATTGATGAGTTGGAATGAGTAGCCTGTTTCTGGGCTTTATGACTATGTATAATTATTCATTTCTAATATTGATTATTGTGCTAAAAGTTCCAAGAGAGTGCTCAGTCTTGATGCAAGTTGAGAAGCCTACTGTTTTTGTTAGATTTGACAATCTAATCTTCAACATCTTTGTCCGCCATCTAGTCCCAAGGGCGCTATGAAATTATGCTGAGTTTGCAGAAGATACTTCTGGGACAAGGAGTTGCTGCTATACCATGTCACAGAGATATCTACAAAGCTGCTCGCTCATGTTTGACAGATCGATCAATGGCTGTTCGTTGTGCTGCAGCAAAGGTATACATTTCCTATTTTTTAACATTTATTCACCTTCAGACACATTTGAATGAGGACAACGAGGGCTTGTTAAAACAGCAAAAAAAATGTTCTCTAAACTTTCTGACAATGTATTTTTAAAAAGTTGGTTGTTCATTTCTAGATTTGATTTCAAGACAAAAAATATTGAGGAAGTGTTTCTGAGCTGAGAAAGCATTGGGAAATGTTTAGTTTAGAGATACAATGTGGAAGCAGGCCTTCAGCCCACTGAGTGCATGCCGACCAGCGATCACCATTTCACTAGTTCCATTCTACACATTGGGGACAATTTACAGATGCCAATTAACTTGCACGCCTTTGACAGAACTGGAGAACCCGGAAAAAAGCAATGTGGTCACAGGCAGAAGATACAAGCTCTGTATGGACAGCACCCATGGTCAGGATGGAACCTGGGTCTCTGGCGCTGTAAGGCAGCAACACTACATCTGCGCCACTGTGCCACCCCATTATATGAGAAAAACCTGCACTTGACAAAAGATCTAAAGCAGATTTTGTTAGGATGAAGAAATGGAAATATGGATAATTGTATGGAAAATTAGATTTGCTATTATAATACGATAACACAATCGGATACATATGAAAAGGTTGTACAGAGTTAATCTGAGAAATTGTTGTCTATGGGGATAAGAATAAGGGAAGACAGGTTAATGTTTAACTGGCAGAGAGGTAGAGATATCAGTTTTGAAGCAATATAATCAACTTTGAAAGGTAGTGTTTGAAATGGGATTTTTGCATTTCCTGTTAGATGGTATGGATGAACAAAGTAAAAGGCATTGCAAAGATCTGGAAACAGTGTGAGTAAATTGTTTCCTCAGCCTAAGAGCCTCACCTGGTGGAGTAAAAGGCAGGTCAGGAGTTGCTTCATGGCCTGCTGCTGTATTGCCTCTGCAGAGTTTCATTAGGAAATACGCAGATACATTCTTGGATCTTTAATGTTCCATGTTAATTTTTAAAAAGTCAAACTTCATTGATGACAGAACAGGTCTTGACAAAATTGTGCAGCAAGAACATTTTTGTGCGAGTTTCTCATGTTTGCCTGTGCGTCTTTTATACTTTTCACTATGCTGTCTCCTTATTGGTTTATTCTCCACGTGTACCTTTTTACTTGAAGTGCTGTTTTTTCTCTCAGTGCTGAATTTTAATGATCTTGTGTGACATTTGCTTCATTAAAAAAAAAAATCTTGAACAGCAATCCATTTTTTGAAAGATGACATTTCAGAATGCTAAATACCTGGTTTGCAGCTATTAACCTTGGAGTTCTTTATCAAAAATATTTGTCGATAGGATTAGCGCGTTCATTCCAGATGTGTTCTTTTTTTCCAATGTTCCAATTAACATTTTACCATGATTGCTCCAGCAAATACTGATAGTGTTTTTTGTATTTCAGTGCCTTTTGGAACTTCAGAAAGAAGCTCTTTTTATGTGGACCTCAGAACTTGAGAATGTTGCTACACTTTGTTTCAAAGCCTTTGAAGGTTCTAATTATGATGTGCGTGTCTCTGTATCAAAATTGCTGGGAACTATTTTAGCCACAGCTGTAGTGCCCAATCAGGGCCCAGGTGGGTGTTATTTATTTGGTATCTTTTGTTTTTGTGGTAATTTTAGTTAAGTCAATTCAGATTCTGACTACCATTTAGGTACCAATCTAGCAAGATGAGCTTTATTTCTAGATTGGTATATCTGCTAAAATTAATTGATCTTGGACTTGCACTGCCATTGATTTTGGAGCAGGAGGAGAAATCAATTTCTAAACTAGTGTAGCTAAAAAGCTTTATGGCAATTGTTAATGCAATTGTTTAGCTTGCCAAATATTGTGCATCCAATTTAAAGAATATGAAATTTTAAATCAGACCTTTAACACAGTACAGTTCCACCACCGATCACTCCTGTAATCAGGACAAAACTGCCCTCCCCCCCCAAAATGTAATGCCTAGGCCGGGTGAGGCGGCCAATTGCCTCATCGGGACTTCCACGGCAATCGGCAGGTTGAATTTTCCCCCTGCAGCCCAGAATTCCGGCCCGGCTGGAGCCTGCAGATCCGTTCCCATAGCCAACATCCACGGCTGATTTTGCAGGCTGGTATCTCAGCCCCCAAGGCTGTGACCTCTGGTCCGGCAAAACAAATAATCCAGAAAGGCCCTGGAACCAAGGATGCCAGAAATTCAGTTGTGGACCTGTAACATGCAATGGATTTTGCACTTGGTAGACATGTTAACCTTTATCAAACTTATGTTAACCTTTTAATCTGAGCTAATATTTTATATGATCAGTCTGGACTCTAACGTATTGAGTGCCACTGTGGCCACTTGAGCGACCCAGGCTCATTCCAGATTTCTAGTGCTGTCTGCCTGGTGTCTGCATGTCCTCCTAGAAATTGTAGTAGTCCAATTTCCTCCCACATCCCAAGCATATAAATGTTGATGGGTTAATTGGTCACTGTAAATTACCCCTGGCCTATATGTGGGGGGACAGAATTGATGAGAACATGGTAAGAATAGGTTATAGGGGAAATTAGTGTAGGAATGTGATTGTTCTGTGTGCCAGTGTTGATTCGATGGGCTGAGCAGCCTCGTATGTTACATGGAAATATGGGAATGTTTCATATTTGAGCCACCTCAAGGCTTTTTGACTTGTTAAATAATTGCCATCTTCCCCTCGTTCGAGACTTGCCTAAATCAGAGTTGTCCTGGCCGATGCATTCAACATATTTAAATGTTGTTTTTCTTCTCCCCATCACTTACCATTGCCTTTGTTCTATATTGCCTTCCATGTGGTTGGTGATCTTCATTTTTCTAACCTAATCTAGTTCTCCCATTCTTCCAGATCTCTGGTAAGTTTCTCTTGTGAGTTTCCCACTTGTCATCTCACCCCGATAACCATGTTTTCTACAATGAGAGCTTTACTGAAATTAATTCATTGTAAGGTGGAATTTAAATCATCACCTTATCCCAATGAACTCTCATCTGCAACTTTGCATTTTCGTACAGTCTATCGTAAATTAGACTCTTTTTTCCCAGAAATTGTATTTATTTTATCTACTACTGATGACTTAAGAGCTATCCAGTCCAAAATAATCAATGCCAAGGCACCTGTCGCCCATGTGTGGCATTGAAAACTAGCCAAAAATCCCAATTTTACTAGTTTTGCATAAAATTGAAATTGTAATTTTGCATTGCAGCCTGGGCCAATATATCCATTGAGGAAGTCTCCATAGATCCCTATATTCAGTATTGCCTTTAATACTTATTGCCCTTGTTACCAGTTAATAATCTGGAAAGTGTGTCGAGAAAGGAAATACTATTGTAAGTCACAGTAGCATGTGTTTAATCGGTTTTGCTTTTTAACCGATGTTTGTATTTCTCTCCAAGGTGCAAGACAGGTGACTCGTAAAACCTCACTGGCGGAAGCAATGGACTTGCTGGCTTCTGGCTTCCTGCGAGGTGGCAGTGGGTTCTTGCGTGCCAGTGGAGAGATACTGAAAGGTTGCAGCTTCATGAACCGGGATGTTAGGATTGGAGTTACTCAGGTTAGATTTGATTTTTGCCTTTTAAGAAATCCATAAGACCATGGATTAGGAGCAAAATTAGCCCATTCAGCCCATTCTATCGTTAATAGTTCACAGGTTTCTTGATCCCAATCGGTTCATTTTAACCATGGGTGTTCAAGCCTTTATACCTCCAACCCACACCATTATCAGACCATAAGACATAGGAGCAGAATAAGGCCATCCAGCCCATCAAGTCTTCTCTGCCATCCAATCATGGCTGATCTATTTTTCCCTCTCAACCCCATTCTCCTGCCTTCTCGCTGTAACCTTTGATGCCTTCACTAATCAAGAACTTATCTATCCCTACTTAAAAAATACCCAATGACGGCCTCCACAGCTGTCGGTGTCAATGAATTCCACAGATTCACCCAGCCACTGGCTAAAGAAATTCCTCTTCATTTCCATTTTGAAGGTACGTCCTTTTATTCTGAGGCTGTGCCATCTGGTCCTAGACTCTCCCATTACTGGAAACCATTTCCAAGTCCAGTCTATCTGGTTCTTTCATTATCTGGTAGGTTTCAATTGGATCTCCCCACATCCTGCTAATTACTCACTGCATTTGTCTGGTTACTTCTAGTTGCATGTTTAAGTACTGTTCTATTTATCAAGGTAACAAAATGAGGTTGATATTGATTAAATGGCAAATTCAAGAGCACCTGTTAATATTTCTTATGAAATTCTATTGC
Organism: Rhinoraja longicauda; assembly: GCF_053455715.1. Classification (NCBI taxonomy): domain Eukaryota; kingdom Metazoa; phylum Chordata; class Chondrichthyes; order Rajiformes; family Arhynchobatidae; genus Rhinoraja; species Rhinoraja longicauda. Next base: position 26,254,697 of record NC_135962.1, on the reverse strand, counting down.
TGTCTTAAGCTTGGGATCTTTTTGTTCCCATTTGCTGCGGGGTCACTGCCATCCTCCTCGCCCGAAGAACAACTGTCTTAAAACAATTTCTACTTTTCCTCGTGTTAGATTGAAATGTTACATATCTGAAATGCTGTTGAAATCCAGCAAAATCTAATAATAATTCAAATAATCATTCTGATCGAAGCAAACCCTGAGACAAAAGTTTATGAACTTTGGGGTTGATTGGATGCTTTGTGATAACTGAGCTGCAGGTTACAGGTTTTAGTGCTCTTGCAAAGTATTAAATGCCCTTAAGTATATCGTAATGTTAAGATCTCACACTGTAATTAAATGCTTCATGTAATGTTATTTTAAAATAGTTCAGTTCAGTATTTAAGTAATAAATCTTTAAAAGTTTCACAATTGCTTCTTCTTTAGGCTTATGTTACATTTGTTTCAACACTTGGTTGTCAGTGGTTGGAAATGAACTTTGCTTCTCTACTTGAACACATTTTGGAGCTGGTGTCCCATCCAAAAGCTACCCAGACTCAAATAGATGCGATTTGCTGTCGTCGCTGTGTTTCATTTATCCTTCGGGCCACAGTGGGATGTTTACTTGGAGAAAAAGCTCAGATTGCAGCAGCGAAGGAGATCTGTCAGGCTGTGGGTAAACAGAAGAGAGCTGTAGGTATGAAAGCATGCATTTTTTTGCTTGTTCATTTAGAGTGACTTTGGCTGTTGCTACATGAGCTATGTGCAATGCCCAAACCTCATAAATGTTATTTCTCTAGGCTACATAGGTCTATTTCTTAACAAGATTTACGACAGTTGTTGAGTTGCTACACTAGTTCTCAACGATGCCTCTAGACTTCATAAAGTGTGTGGCATCAGATTTAACATAAATAAACACACCATCTGATAATATCGGTTGGCCAACTTCAACCGATGCATTAGCACTCCAAAAAATTTCAAGAGCACAGAACACAATGAGTGGGAAACTTCAATGACTAGCGTTGGTTCTGAACATCCGCAAGGTGCAGTGAAACAGCAGCAGAAATTGATGAATTTTGTAACAACATTCAAGCTAATCACTTGAGCTTCCTTGATTGGAATACCATGCCCCACATGGAACATTTTCCCCTCTACCCTTCTGACAACATGACCAAAGCTTGTGCCACTTACAAAGTACCTTTTTTTTTTTGGCTGGGCTATGCTCGTGTAACTCCCAAATCTATGACCTCCACCATCAACAGGTGTGTGGGACCATCACCACCATACTGCTTTTCCTTTGCCACTAGTATTAAATCTAAACTCCCCCCTCTTCTCCCCCCCCCCCCCCCTCCCCCTCCCATTACTGCCTGACCGAATTCTCCACTAGAAAGTGCAATGGTTTTAGTAAATTACTCTGGATCACTTCTCTCTCCACCAGTCTTGCCCCTCTTCCATCGGAAGGAGGTACAGAAAGTTGAAACCAAATACCTTCAGATTCGGGGACAGTTTCTTTCCAGCTGTTATCAGGCAACTGAACAGTCCTCTCATCAGCCAGCTAACCTCCCATCTACCCCATTGGAGACCTTTGAACTATCTTTAATTGAACTTTATGGGGCACTTCAATGATGTATATTTGCACTGAATATTGTACCCTTTATCCCTTACCTGTGCATTGTGGACGCCCTGATTGTATTCATAGCTTTTTCTTTGACTGGATAGCACTCAAACAAAAACTTTTCACTGTACCTCGATACATGGGACAATAATAAACGAAACTAAACAATGGCATTTAGGGGTCTGAAGAAGGGTTTCGACCCGAAACCCATTCCTTCTCTTCGGAGATGCTGCCTGACCGGCTGAGTTGCTCCAGCATTTTGTGTCTATCTTTGGTGTATAACCAGCATCTGCAGTCCCTTCTTATACAATGGCAGCTTGGGGTGGGTAATAGGAGGCCCAGTCAGTAAATGGACCAAGGAAAGACCAGCTTGTGTATAAATGTTTGACATTCTGAATGTATCTTGTCTCCGTGTAATGCAGAAATGGTTTGGATCAGGTACTGAACTTTATAAACAGAATTCAACAGATGCATCTTTATTTTATGTCGTGTTTGAATTAATTTATTGTAAAATATTGCTTGTGTACATGTATTTGAATATTCAAGTTTCTCTTAATGTGTGGAAAGGAACTGCAGATGCTGGTATGTACCGAAGATAGTCACAAAGTGCTGGAGTAATTCAGTGGGTTGGGCAGCATCTCTGGAGAAAAAGGATGGGTGAGGTTTCAAGTCGGGACCGTTCTTGAGTCTGAAGAAGGGTCCCGACCCGAAAAGTCACCCATCCTTTTTCTCCAGAGATGCTACCTGACCAGCTGAGTTACTCCAGCACTTTATGTCTATCCAAGTTTTTATTAATTTCTTGAAGGTAAATTATTTTATTTTGTGAGTCTCATGCTTTATTTTGTTGCTCAGTAAAGAGTTACAGGTGAGGGACAGGCAGGCAATTCAGATGGCATTTTGTAATGGCACGTGCTCTTTCACAATGCCTCTCAAGAATGGAAGATGAGACATTGACTTGCGTTTTGAATTAATTAATTACATTCCAATTTCACAGAGGTTTAGGTTCTCTGGTTTGCCTGACTACTGGGTTTATTTAATTACCTAATGCTGAAATATTGCCATTCTTCAATTCTGAATGCATCAGTTGTATTTTTCCTTGATGTATCTGTTGCAGCTGAATCATCTTAATTTTAATTGCCAGATGCTGCACTGAGTGACAGTAATGTGGAGATGAAAGTGGGTACGATGGACATATCTGCCAGCCAGCATGTACTTGTCTGTGCCCTTCAAGAACTGGGCAGTCTAATTCAGGGTCTTGGTTCTACTGCTGCCCCACTGCTTCTTGATTCCACCACAGGTAATGTTTGATCTAAAACTCTGGCTGTTTTTCGTTTGTTAACAAATTGAAATAGTTCAATAAAAAAATGACAGACTTCAGCCACTTAAGTGAAACAAGATTTATTATACAATTGTGTATAACACTTATTAATTGTGTACAACACTTATTATAAGTGGGGACTAAACGTCAGGCAATCATGCTGTTGACAAAGCTTGATTTTCTCATAAAATACAAGACATGTAGTTACGTGGGCTGAATGGCCTAATTCTGCTCCTATGACTTAAAGAGACCATGTATCATTGCTTAATAGAAGACATTTAAATATTGATAGAGTGCGATAAATATCTGTTATTAGGATGCATTTTCTTCACCCAGAATGCTTGCGGCATTCCATGGTGGTCTTCCAAGGATGATAGCAAAGGTGTAAAAAACTCTGGAATTATCCAGACTGAATTGGAAGTTAGGAGAATATGTCGGAAGACCTGTACGTATAGAAGGAGGAGAACGCCTAGTGGCTAAGTTCCTGATGGATGACTGATTTTCCTCAAATGTGTCTGCTTTGCATTGCTACAATGCAATCATTCGGATGTTTAAAAATCACTAAGAACCCAACCTAGAGAATAATGGAATGCTTCAGTAGCGATCTGAAGTTGGTGTTGAAGAAAATATCATGTTTGTAAATGTAAATGCCAACTCACATTCACCAAATGCAGGCAGGTGAGACTGGTGTAGATGGGGGCTAGTTGGACCGAAAGCCTGTTTCCACACTGAATGACTCTAACTCACATTTGTGCATTGTTGCTTAAATACGCTCTCCTCTTCTGTCAGGTCTATTGGACAAAGTTATTTCAATGCTGCTTCATCCAAGTCTTTCTGCAAGACTAGCTGCAGCTTGGTGCTTGCGTTGTTTTGCAGTGGCATTGCCATTCAAGATATCTCCTTTGTTGGATCGTTGCATTGAACGTCTAAATGCTCTCCGATCATCTCCAGAAGCAGTATCTGGCTACAGTTTTGCAATAGCAGCGCTGTTGGGAGCAGTGCAACATTGCCCATTGGGTATTCCTCATGGGAAAGGAAAGGTGATGATTTTGCTCATATTCTTAGATGAAAAATTACAAATGTTCAGAAATATGTGAAATAATTCCAGTCAAGACGATTGAATAAGAAAAATATTGTCTTTTAAATCCAGATTTGCATTTTAACCCTATTTCCTTATCTAATATAAAAACATGAATAGAGAATTTTGGAAGAGGCCTGCAGGACAGGCAGCATCAATGGAGAGAGTTAATGTCTTGGGTTGAAAACCTTTCATCAAAACTAGTATAACTTGGAAATAAAGCATGGTTTAAGTTGCAGAGAACTGGGAGGTGCAGCGAGAACTATATTGATGTTGATGATTATTGCTGAGACCAATGTTCACTGCGTGACAAAATGGCGATGTTGACACCTGAGAAAGAATGATGTTTACAGAAAGTTACTTGTTGGGTCTCCATTCAAGGAAGAATCAAGATGCCTTCTAACCATAATTGTTTACATGTCTGATCCTGGGGATAATTGAGTTAATATTTGATGGCTCTGGGCCTGTACTCGCTAGAGCCCAGAAGTATGAGAGAAGGGGGGGGGGGGGAAATCTCATTGAATTTTACTGAATAATGAAAGGCTTAGATGGAGAGGATGTTTCTAGTAGTGGGAGAGTTTAGGACCAGAGGGCACAGCCTTGGAATAAAAGGACGTGCCTCCAGAATGGAGATGGGAAATAATTTATTTAGCCAGAGGGTGGTGAATCTGTGGAATTCATTGCCACAGATGGCAGCGGAGGCCAAGTCATTGGGCATTTTTAAGGTGGAGATTGATGGGTTCAGGATTAGAAAGGGCTTCAAAGGTTACAGGGAGAAGAAGGCAGGTGAATGGGTTTGAGAAGGAAAAATATATCAGCCATGATAAGTTCATAAGTTCGTAGGTGATAGTAGAATTAGGCCATTCGGCCCATCAAGTCAGATCAGCCATTCAATCATGGCTGATCTATCTCTCCCTCCATTCTCCTGCCTACTCCCCATAACCCCTGACACCTGTACTAATCAAGAATCTGTCTATTTCTGCCTTAAAATTATCCATTGACTTGGCCTTCTCCACCCTCTGACTGAAGAAATTCCTTCTTCAAAGGTGAACGTCCTTTAATTCTAAGGCTATATCCTCTGGTCCTAGATTCTCCCACTAGTGGAAACATTCTCTCCACAACCACTTTATCCAGGCTTTTCACTATTCAGTAAGTCTCTATGAGGTCCCCCCTCATCCTACTAAACTCCAGTGAGTAGAGACTCTGTGCTGTCAAACGCTCATCATATGTTAACCCACTCATTCCTGGGATCATTCTCGTAAACCTCCTCTGGACCCTTTCCGATGCCAGCACATCCTTCCTCGGATATGGGACCCAAAGTTGCTCACAATATTCCAAATGTGGCCTGACCAGCACCTTATAGAGCCTCAGCATTACATCCCAGTTTTTGTATTCTAGTCCTCTTGAAATAAATGCTAGCATTACATTTGGTGGTTTGATGATCTAATGGTTGAGCAGATTCAATGGTCCGAATGGCCTAAATCTGCTCCCGTATCTTATGGTCTAATGGATAAGATGGATGTGCAAGTGTGATGGACAACCACACACTTATGGATAATTGTGGGTTGGAGGTAAAAAGGCTTGGAACACCCATGGTTAAAACGAACCGATTGGGATTCAGAAACATGTAAACTATTAATGTTTTAGAGGCTAGCAATGATGTCATGGATGTAAATAGCAAGAGGTTGGAGAGAATCACATGACCAAGTGGTTTTCTCTGGGTGCTCTGGTTTCCTCCTACATTCCGAAGAAGTGCAGGTTTGGAGGTTAATTGGCTTCTGTAATTTATCCCTAGTTGTAGGATAGACTCCTGTACGGGTGATGGTTGCTGGTCAGCGCAGACATGGGCCGAAGGGCCTGTTTCCACGCTGTATTTCTATAGTAGCACCACTTTGCTTTATGGGTATGTTGGCAAAGCTTGCGTTGGTGTGTAATGAGTGGAGTTCTACAACCTCATCTTTCTGTAACATTGTTCATCTGGTGTAACATTGGAATTGCTAGGTTTCATCTTTTGTTTCCTTTGTTCAAGAGGATGCCCTTGTCATTTACTTGAGCCCTTAACTGTGAAAGCCACTAATGCGCATTTGCCTTATGTTATTGGTAGCGCTGCACTGTTTTTACAAGTTGGGTTAAATCTTGCTTATGCATATTTATGTCCTGTTGTAAATTTGTGTTCAAGTTGATTATGACTCAAGCAGAGGAGATTTTACGATCAGCAGTCCAAAACAGTCGGCTCTCAGTACAACGCACGCAGGCTGGTTGGCTTCTGATTTCTGCACTTATGACACTAGGTAAGGTTGTTCACCACACGAATAGTGATTGGAAAAAAACCCTCTAATTTAGGACTGTTAAAGATATGGTGATTCTGGGGATATTGACAGTAAATTGGCTCCTTCAAAGGGGATAGGCAGATGTTTGGACAAAATCCAGAGACGAACACCCACAACAAAAGGATAAGAGTTGAGTAGCTAGATTCTAGCTTCTGTAACGACCCTAGTTGTGTGGGATTGATGAGGTATGAATTGTTTAGGAATGTAGGTAGAGGAGAAGGGAAGGGGAGAGGAAATAGATGCAAGGTCAGCCAGGGATCAAGAGAGGGGTGATGGGGGGTGGGGGAGAAAGTGTGTGTGTGGGGGTTTATGGGGGTTCCAGGAAAGAGGAGAGTTTTGTGGAGGTTGCCCAAAGTTGGAGAATTCAGTGTTCATATCGTTAAAAGACAAAAGGGAATTGGATCAGTTCTTCATGTAAAATAATTTGCAGAATTCAAGAGAGTATGGGGTAGTGGTTACAAGATAAACCTTTAAACTAACCAACTCTATGCTCTAACAATTATACAATTTGTACTGTTTATTTGCCTGCGATTGCAGATATTTTGATTCAAGATATCAAGGTGTGGGAGACTAAAATTTACATTTGAACAAACAACATTCTCAAACAGCAATTTTAAATAAGTGACCATTTTCTTCCTTCAATCAGCCACCCAATCTCTCAACCTGCATTCCTCTTTTTACTTTGAAATTTATAGCACATAAGAATGAAGAAACAATGGATAAGATTGTGAAGTAGTACTTTGCACCAAATAAAAAATTAATCTGCCAATAGTAAATTATATTACATAAGAAGATGGTAGCAAGTTGAAACAAATAAAATATTTACTAGTTTTACAATTCCAGTTGAGGGTATCATTTATTACAATACTAGACATTTCAGTCATTTGTCTAATATTCATTATAAGAGTTTTAAGGTACCATGAGTTGTGTGGTCATATACACTCAACAAAAAGGCTGTTTGACTTCTGTGCCTCGATGCTCAGAACATAATCATGAGAGAATTTATTTCCCAAGTCTTTCTGATAAAGCACAAACAATATTTATATTTGATTGAAGGTGGAAATTTGTAGTTAGTTTATAATTGGTTCTTTCAACCGGGATTATAAAACAAGTGTAAATTTGATTATTTTAATTTTTTTGGCACATTCAAATCTATGCAACAAATTTTAGTATTTGCATTTTAGATTTTTATTTTGCCATGAATACTGCTTAATAACCTCGTGCTTGTAAATGTCAAAGTAATAATGATTTTCAAACAATTTTGTAATTTCAGGTCCAGCAGTCATTCACCACCATCTGGCAAAAATTATTTTGCTTTGGAAAAGTGTATTTCCACAATCCCCAAAGGACTTGGAAACTGAGATAAATCGAGGGGACTGCTTCACATGGCAGGTGACGTTGGAAGAACGGGCAGGTGCTCTGTGTGGTAAGACAGTGAAAGTGGTTTCTCCCCTTCTGTCATGGATGGGACGTGTAATTGTCTCCCCTGTGTGCCGTAGTTCTGCTCTCACTCCCCCCTTCCCCCCAGATGTAAGAAGGACAGTTCCCCTGGTCCTCGCCTTTCTCCCCATCAGCCTCCGCAACCAACATGTCATCCTCTGCCGTTTCCGTCACCTCCAACATGATCCCTCCACTAGTCGCATCTTCCCATCTCCACCCCTTTCCCCGCTCCTTCCACAATTCCTTGGTTCACTCATCCCTTCTCAAATCATCCCCTCCCCAGATACTGTCCCCTGCAACTGCAGGAGATGTAACACCTGTCCCTCTCCCTCCTCCCTCACCTCCATACAGGGACCCAGCAGTCCTTCCAGGTGAGACACGGGTTCACGTGCATCCCCAATAACTTCATCTACTGCAACTGGTGTTCCTGATGTGTCATTGGCGAGACCAAACTTAGACTTGGTGACTGTTTCGTTGAACACTTGAACTAAGACCTAGTGCATCTCCCAGTTGCTAACCATTTTAATTCCCATTCCCACGCTAATCTTTATGTTCCGGGCTGCCACCATTCCTAGGGCGAGGTCACTTACTAACTGGAGTAACAGCACTTCGTATTTCGCTTGGGTCACTTACAACTCAACGGTATGAACATTGAATTCTCCAATTCTAGGCAACCTCTCAAAAGAACCTCGACACCCCCCCCCCTCCCCCCAGCCTTTCTCGCTCAAACCCTTCCCCTCTCGTCCTTCCCCTCTCGTCCTTCCCCTACTCCCCTCCCTCCTCTGTGCCTCATCCGAACTCCCACTGATTTCTCCCATCAGGTCATCCTTCCCCCACCCATCTTTGGCCTCTTCTTAAAACTCAACAATTGATTATGCTGTCAAATATTTTTTTAAGTTTTTTTGAAAAAATTTAAAGATAATTCATTTGCGTGCTACTTTTTTTGAGGGGAAAAAAAAGTGGCATTTTATAAGTAGAAACAAGAAACTATGGATGTTGGTTTACAAAAACAAAGAGATCTGAAGTGCTAGAATAACTCAGTGGGTCAGGCAGCATCCCTGGAGAATGTGGATAGGTGACATTTCAGGTCAGGACCCTTCAATGACTAAAGTTGGAATTAATCAAACCTATTCTATGATTAAAATATGTGATAATAAAAAATATTTGTTTATCTTTGTAGGTTTTCATATTTAGGAATCTATTTGCAATAAATGTTTTTTAAATAGTTATTTCAAGGCTTTTAAATTGGCTTTGTGTTGATTTATCTGTTCCCTTTTCCCTTCAAGCAATGAAAAGTTTTGTTTTGCACTGTGGAGATCTGTTTTCTGATGATGTAATTGAGAGACTTCTTCCACCACTTAAGTCTGCTGTGGCTTTATCAACAGAGTAAGTTGTATTATCTGTTTAACTAACCATTGATCAAGGTATTTGCATTGTTTAAATATTAGGTTGCAATGTTTTGGTTGTAAAATTAAGGTTGAGATAACTGGTGAAATGATTTATGAAATGGGTTATTATAAATAATTAAGTGACTTAAGACTTTAGAGACACAGCGGGGTAACAGGCCCTTTGGCCCACCGAGTCCACGCTGACCAACGATCAACCCGTATACCAGAACTGTCCGACACACTAGGGACAATTTACAATTTACCAAAACCAATTAACCTGTACGTCTTCGGAGTGTGGGAGGAAACTGGAGCACCCGGAGAAAACCCGTAGAATCAGGGACAACGTACAAACTCTGTACAGACAGCACCCGTAGTCAGGATAGAACCTGGGTCTCTGGCGCTGTAAGGCTACAATTCTACCCCTGTGCCACCCCAATGTGGATATTTGCATTATCTGCAATAAAGTTCCTCCCCAACACCTGGATACCATATCTGCACATCTGATTAAATGCTTCTTACATTGACAGAAGTAAGTTTAAATCTTTCTGTGAGGAGGATGAAATCACTTATTCGTGGAGTTCAAAATGTCCTGCTTCAACAGTGTAATATAAAATACAGGTGCAACACACGATTTTAATATGTCTTATTGGAGGATAATGTGTTGTGCCTTAATTACGATTTAATTGAAACATGAGCGGTTAGAGTGGGAAGGAAACTGGAAACTAAGGACTTCAGGATAAAATAGGGACACTGTGCAAAATCTTTACACAATCTGGATTTGATTTCTCAACCACAGAGGACAAAACATTGTGAACACCAACTGAAGCACATTAAATTGAAAGAAGTACAAGTATATTTTTGGTTTGTCATGTCCAGAGCCAAAATTATTTATTTACTTTTTGTATTTTAGACTGCCTTCACTTAACAAATCCTATGGAGCTCCATTGAAAACTGCATCAACTCTATATAAACAACGGTTGTATGAGATTTTGGCTTTGCTGCCACCCAAGACTTATGAAGGTAGGTTTAAATAAATAAATGCTGTCTCAGCTGCTGTACATTCATGCTTTCAATGGGATTAAGTGACTCTTAAGTGGCATGTGAGGGAGAGGAGGTAATGCAACATTATCCTTTCCCTTCACACCATCCAGAGACCTAAACCGTTCATACAAGTAAAGCAGCAATACAATTGCTTCTGCTCTCTCCAGATTAATATATTCAGCGTTCACAATTTGATCTCCTCTGCAATGAAAAAGACAAATGCAGATCGGGTAACGACTTTGTGCATTACCTGTGTTCAGCCTGTAGGGGTGACCCTGACCTTCCTGTAGCTTGTCACCAGGTCTGTCACCAGGGTGATGCTCTATTACTTGGAGCCTGGTTACAGGAAACTGATCATCTCCATCAGATCTGACCATTTCTGCTCTCAGTAGCCTTCGGTGATATTGGTGAAGTTTCTGTCTTACCGTGATTCCAGCGTGATCTGCCGGGCATGTCCCATGGGAGGAGTTGGCTGCGCCTAACGGCTGCGGCTCTCTGGCAGTCTGTTGTCTTTTTTTCTTTTTTTTTGTTTGTGTCGGTGTTGGGATGGTTTTTGTTTCTGTTTTTGGCTGTGTATGTGTGGTGGGGGTGTGTGGTGGGGGTGTGGGGTGGGGCGGGGGGAAACCTTTATTTTATTAGGAATTTTTTGAGGATGTAACTAGGAAAATTGACAAGGGAGAGTCAGTGGATGTGGTGTACCTCGACTTTCAGAAAGCCTTCGACAAGGTCCCACATAGGAGATTAGTGGGCAAAATTAGGGCACATGGTATTGGGGGTAGGGTACTGACATGGATAGAAAATTGGTTGACAGACAGAAAGCAAAGAGTGGGGATAAATGGGTCCCTTTCGGAATGGCAGGCAGTGACCAGTGGGGTACCGCAAGGTTCGGTGCTGGGACCCCAGCTATTTACGATATACATTAATGACTTAGACGAAGGGATTAAAAGTACCATTAGCAAATTTGCAGATGATACTAAGTTGGGGGGTAGTGTGAATTGTGAGGAAGATGCAATAAGGCTGCAGGGTGACTTGGACAGGTTGTGTGAGTGGGCGGATACATGGCAGATGCAGTTTAATGTAGGTAAGTGTGAGGTTATTCACTTTGGAAGTAAGAATAGAAAGGCAGATTATTATCTGAATGGTGTCAAGTTAGGAGGAGGGGGAGTTCAACGAGATCTGGGTGTCCTAGTGCATCAGTCAATGAAAGGAAGCATGCAGGTTCAGCAGGCAGTGAAGAAAGCCAATGGAATGTTGGCCTTCGTAACAAGAGGAGTTGAGTATAGGAGCAAAGAGGTCCTTCTACAGTTGTACCGGGCCCTGGTGAGACCGCACCTGGAGTACTGTGTGCAGTTTTGGTCTCCAAATTTGAGGAAGGATATTCTTGCTATGGAGGGCGTGCAGCGTAGGTTCACTAGGTTAATTCCCGGAATGGCGGGACTGTCGTATGTTGAAAGGCTGGAGCGATTGGGCTTGTATACACTGGAATTTAGAAGGATGAGGGGGGATCTTATTGAAACATATAAGATAATTAGGGGATTGGACACATTAGAGGCAGATAACATGTTCCCAATGTTGGGGGAGTCCAGAACAAGGGGCCACAGTTTGAGAATAAGGGGTAGGCCATTTAGAACGGAGATGAGGAAGAACTTTTTCAGTCAGAGGGTGGTGAAGGTGTGGAATTCTCTGCCTCAGAAGGCAGTGGAGGCCAGTTCGTTGGATGCTTTCAAGAGAGAGCTGGATAGAGCTCTTAAGGATAGCGGAGTGAGGGGGTATGGGGAGAAGGCAGGAACGGGGTACTGATTGAGAGTGATCAGCCATGATCGCATTGAATGGCGGTGCTGGCTCGAAGGGCTGAATGGCCTACTCCTGCACCTATTGTCTATTGTCTATTGTCTATTAGGTCTCTTCCCCGGGGCGCGGCTCGGCTGCGGGCCTTAACATTGCCGGCGCAGCTCGGCTGCGGGACGTTTCAGTGCCCGGTGCGGCTCGGCTGCGGGCCTTAACATTGCCGGCGCAGCTCGGCTGCGGGACGTTTCAGTGCCCGGTGCGGCTCGGCTGCGGGCCTTAACATTGCCGGCGCAGCTCGGCTGCGGGACGTTTCAGTGCCCGGTGCGGCTCGGCTGCGGGCCTTAACATTGCCGGCGCAGCTCGGCCGCGGGACGTTTCAGTGCCCGGTGCGGCTCGGCCGCTGGACTTAACATCGCCCGGTGCGGCTGCGGGACGTTTCAGTGCCCGGTGCGGCTCGGCCGCGGGACGTTTCAGTGCCCGGTGCGGCTCGGCCGCTGGACTTAACATCGCCCGGTGTGGCCGCGGGACGTTTCAGTGCCCGGTGTGGCCGCGGGACGTTTCAGTGCCCGGTGCGGCTCGGCCGCGGGACGTTTCAATGCCCGGTGCGGCTTGGCCGCTGGACTTAACATCGCCCGGTGTGGCCGCGGGACGTTTCAGTGCCCGGCGCGGCTTGGCCGCTGGACTTAACATCGTCAGCGCTGTTCGGCCGCGGGACGTTTCAGTGCCCGGTGCGGCTCGGCCGTTGGACTTAACATCGCCCGGTGTGGCCGCGGGACGTTTCGGTGCCCGGGGCGGCTCGGCCGGGGGGCCTTCCATCCCCTTGCGGGGGCTGTGCGTGTCGTTTGCCTCGGTAGGGGTCGAGCTGCCTGTCCGTGGGTGCGGGGGGAAGAGAGGGGAAGTTTTGTTGCCTCCATCACAGTGAGGGGGTGTTTGGAGTCACTGTGATGGATGTTTGTGTTGGGGTCGGGTGTCCTGTGTTCTTTTCTTTTTGCTGTATTTTGTGTGACTGCTGAAATTTCGCTCGGTGTTGTGCCGAGTGACAATAAAGTGTTGTTATGTTATGTTATGTTATGTTATTATGTTATTTGAACATATTAATCACCCTTTAATTGCCAACGTCTGCAGTCTCTCTTGTCTCAATTATTGGTAATTTGCAATCTACTTTTGTGCAAAAAATCATGGTATCTTGATTCAGTTATTTCAATGTGCAAAGGTTTGCAAAGTTCAATTAAGCCATATTGAAAAATATATATTAATAGTGAAATTAAGTGTAATTTATGTATCAAATTACATTTGCAACAGCAAATGAACTGACTTAAAGATGGTTTGTTTTTTAATACCCACAGGGTGTTTTAATTCTGTTCTGAAAGAACTAATTGCTGACCTGACTCTGGCTGATAATCAGTCAGTTCCTGCTACTTTCTTGCTTCCAGCACTCTGTCACCAGGGTGATGCTCTATTACTTGGAGCCTGGTTACAGGAAACTGATCATCGATTCATCGAGGAGCAGGTATTGTATAAACATGCAAACCTTAAAATATTTCAGTCAGGCTTTGAATTCTTTGATCATGAATATGCACAAACTATTTGGAAAGGTTAGTTTAAATATTTTGGTTTTCTTGAAATTTATTTGGGTAAATTTAGCAGGGAAAAAGCCAAAGACATCTGAGATTTATAAGATGTTTAATAAAGCTTTGATGTTCCTAAGACAAATAATCAGTTTCAATTAACTATGCAGCCTACATCATGCCATGTGAATGTGTGATTCAGCCATGTGGCTGTTGTATTAATATTCCTATTTTCTGATGAGAACAGTACGTTATACAAGTCCATCACCAATTACTTTTATTTTTGGCAACTAGCGGACTGGCACCTCCTTTAATTTGGATAAAATTACAAGAACGCACTTGAAGTCAATCCCATAATCCATGTTCACATTTGAATTGTTTCTATGATATAGAATTAATAAGACAAGATTGGGACCCTGTAGGCATTTTAGCTTTTAAGCTAAAATGCACTCTGTGATTCTTTGAGAAACGCCTTGCCTTTGTAACAAATGTTTTCTCTATGCTGATTGAACAGATATTCTCAGTGGAATTGGTGGGGATTAAGTTGCTTTGTTCACATCAGAATTTAGTTGAATTAATGTAGAATGGAAATCCCTATTTTTTTAAAAAATCCAAATTTATGGCCCTAATGTGGAAAGGTTTAGTGTACCATGGACCTACTTAAGCTGAATTTCAAGTTGACATTAATTTTGGATATTCAATCAAGAGTAAAAACAACCCTAGCACTTTGTGACTTCTTCAGTTAAAGTTGCATTTGGTTACAACTGCATTGTGTTTTTTGGGTTTGATTAAAATTATCCATTATGTTTTTAACAGTTAAAGCTGGGTGGCATTTTGGGAGGTGGAAGCCTTGAACACGATCCGTTTAGCATCTATGAAAGATTAGCAGATGGGGAATTTGTTCCTGCTCCTCTTCCTCCAGTCTTGTCGGTGGTCAGAGCTGCAGGAGAACTTTTTGGAGTGATATTCCCTTATCTGGATGTTAATCACAGGTGATGATTTCCAACATTAGCGTTTTGGCTTTGCTTGTTGCTGGTGTTGGGACGGGTATATTGTTATTAATAGTCACTAGTACAATCATTGGCTTATATTGTTATTTCTTTAATTTAGCTGCTTCTGCACGTCAGTTTGCAAAAGAGTTCTCATTTAACTTTGGCCCTGTTGATATTTAATGGCAAATGCATAGTGATAAATATTATAAACATATGCAGTATTTGGGGTTTTCAGAATTTTGTGTGTGAAAAGTGTAGAGTTGCAGTGAATAGAAAGGAAGTTTTGAACAACATTCTCATTTGTGCATTTCAGCTTAGATTTGTTTGCACGTAATTTTGCATAACTATCTTAGTAGTTAATGTCTTGTGCTACATTAGAAATTTTTGTTTGTCCATTAATTTTTAACAATCTTTTAAATATTTATTCGTAAAATATTTATCTTTCTACAACAGTCAAGAATATAGATGACATATTCATAGCACAAAATATTTTACAAGTAAGGATTTTTATTTGGGTTGTGCCTTTTCTCTAATCTACAGGCAATAGTTCCAGAATTGAATAAAACTTTTAACCATTTTTCTTCCCTTAAGAGCACAGATATTGGAGCAATTTACAGAAACCTTAAAGCATGCTAAAGGATCAAAGCAACAAGCAGTACAGATCAATGTTTTTGCTGCATTCTGTTGCGGATTGAAGGTAAATGGTCTGTTTTCATAATGTTCACTTCAGATAATGAACAGTTGGAGTTGTTAACAAATGTGGAATGATGAAAGTTTGGGTTGAATCAAATTCAAGTTGATGGGAAAAAACCTCTTGTTTTATAAGCATAGAATATATATTACCACAGACATGTAACCGACCCAAAGTACTCTGTCTTTGGCAAGAATTGTTAACATTAGTGCGTGTTAGCAAACATCATTAAACTGATGAATGTTAAGTGGTCTTCTAATCTGGATTTACCTAAAATGAGGCACTAAATCTACGTTACTGCAGGCAATTATTCACAAAATGCTGGAGTAACTCAGCAGGTCAGGCAGCATCTCAGGAGAGAAGGAATGGGTGATGTTTCGGGTCGAGACCCTTCTTCAGACTGATGTCAGGGGGGCGGGACAAAGGAAGGATATAGGTGGAGTCAAGAAGATAGAGGGAGAACTGGGAAGGGGGAGGGGAAGAGAGGGACAGAGGAACTATTTAAAGTTAGAGAAGTCAATGTTCATACTGCTGGGCTGCAAGCTGCCCAAGCGAAATATGAGGTGCTGTTCCAGTGGGCCTCACTATGGCACTGGAGGAGGCCCATGACAGAAAGGTCAGACTGGGAGTGGGAAGGGGAGTTGAAGTGCTCAGCCACCGGGAGATCAGGTTGGTTAAGGCGGACTGAGCGAAGGTGTTGAGCGAAACGATCGCCGAACCTGCGTTTGGTTTCGCCGATGTAAATAAGTTGACATCTAGAGCAGCGGATGCAATAGATGAGGTTGGAGGAGGTGCAGGTGAACCTCTGTCTCACCTGGAAAGACTGTTTGGGTCCTTGGATGGAGTTGAGGGGGGAGGTAAAGGGACAGGTGTTGCTTCTCCTGCGGTTGCTGGGGAAAGTGCCCAGGGATGGGGTGGTTTGGGTAGGAAGGGACGAGTGGACCAGGGAGTTACGGAGGGAGCGGTCTCTGCGGAACGCAGAAAGGGGAGAGGATGGGAAGATGTGGCCAGTGGTGGGGTCCCGTTGTAGGTGACGGAAGTGTTGGCGGATGATTTGTTGGATCCGCTGGCTGGTGGGGTGGAAGGTGAGAACGAGGAGAACGAGCAGAGCTGCGGGATGTAGAAGAGACCTTAGTGAGAGCCTCATCTATAATGGAAGAGCGGAAGCCCCGTTTCCCGAAGAATGAGGACATCTCTGATACCCTAGTGTGAAACACCTCATGCCGGGCGCAGATGCGGCATAGACAGAGGAATTGGGAGTAGGGGATAGACTTTTTGCAGGAGACAGGGTGGGAAGAAGTGTAGTCCAGATAGCTGTGCGAGTCAGTGGGTTTATAGTAGATGTCAGTCACTAGTCTGTCTCCTGTGATGGAGATGGTGAGGTCCAGAAATGGGAGGGAGATGTCGGAGATAGTCCAAGTATATTTAAGGGCAGGATGGAAATTGGAAGTGAAGTGTATGAAGTCAGTGAGTTCTGCATGGTACAAGAGGTAGCACCAATGCAGTCGTCGATGTAGCGGAGGTAGAGTTCGGGGATGGGGCCGGTGTACGCCCGGAACAGGGATTGTTCGACGTACCCGACAAAGAGGCAGGCGTAGCTAGGGCCCATGCGAGTGCCCATAGCTACGCCTCTGGTTTGGAGGCAGTGGGAGGAGTCAAAGGAGAAATTGTTAAGGGTAAGAACCAGCGCTGCTAGGCGGAGGAGGGTGTTAGTAGATGGAGATTGGCTGATTCTACGGTCGAGGAAGAAACGGAGGGCTTCGAGACCATCCTTGTAGGGGATGGAAGTGTAGAGTGACTGGACATCCATGGTAAAGATGAGGGAGTGTGGGCCTGGAAACCGGAAGTTATCGAGGAGATCTTTACATCGGCGAAACCAAACGCAGGCTCGGCGATCGTTTCGCTCAACACCTTCGCACCTGATCTCCCAGTGGCTGAGCACTTCAACTCCCCCTCCCACTTCCAGTCTGACCTTTCTGTCATGGGCCTCCTCCAGTGCCATAGTGAGGCCCACCGGAAATTGGAGGAACAGCACCTCATATTTCGCTTGGGCAGCCTGCAGCCCAGCGGTATGAACATCGACTTCTCCAACTTTAGATAGTTCCTCTGTCCCTCTCTTCCCCTCCCCTTTCCCAGTTCTCCCTCTATCTTCCTGTCTCCACCTATATCCTTCCTTTGCCCCGACCCCCTGACATCAGTCTGAAGAAGGGTATCGGCCCGAAACGTCACCCATTCCTTCTCTCCTGAGATGCTGCCTGACCGTAGTTATTTAACAGCATCTGCCGTTATTTTCTTACACTTACTGCAGGCAATGCTCAGTAGAGACGTGGAAAAGGTATTTCACTCTACATCTTTGTCATAATGAAATAAAACAATGTAGAATGCAAGAAATGTACAGCTGACATTGAGTTAGTGCAGTGTTATGTGTTTGAGTTTGCAATATGAGGCATCTTTGTTAACTGTTTCATTTAAATGAATTGGAACTGCTTCGAGAAAGCAATTCTTAGCATAAAGTTGTATTTCTGTTTCAATCAATGACTCTCTCCCTCTCTCTCTCTCTCTGCAACAATTTTCAGCTATTTGTCAGTTAAATACTCTATATCAGACTGGCCTTTCTAAAAGATCGATACAACTGAAACATTGAAAAATTCACCTAACTCATTTTCTTTATGTTACTGTTCGACTTAGCATTATAAATAATGCCAACCTCTTTTACAACACATTTCTTTCATCGACTGATATTAGTTCTTTATTTGTTTGTTTCCACTGGGCATCAACTGTACCTTTTGTCTGTGTCAGACCTTTGTGAATTTGGGTTATTCTCCAGTGCCTCGAGCCTGCCATTTCTGTGCATAATGAGTGATTGGCAATGAAAATACACGTGCTAATTCAGGTGGATATGCAAAATAACGTGCCACAAAGTTCTCTGGTGTTCAATTTGAAATTTATCCATTAACAAGTATCAACAAAATTGTCAGTGGCCATTGTTACACATCGACTTGTGTGACCTTAGTGCACACAGGCGGCTGCTGGTCCTGCATACAATATTGCACCAGTGACTACTCTTGATAACTTCATTGACTTTAAAGTGATTTGGTTTCTGGGGCAGCACAGTGGTGCAGCAGTAGAGTTGCAGTCTTACAGCGCCAGAGATCCAGGTTTGATCCTGACCGAGGGTGCTGTCTGTACGGAGTTTGTACGTTCCCCCTGTGACTGCATGGGTTTTCCCTGGGTGCTTTGGTTTCCTCCCGCACTCCAAGGACGTGCAGGTTAATTAGCTGCTGTAAATTGTCCCTAGTGTGTTGGATAAAACTACTGTAGGGGTGATCACTGAGACACATTAGGGTGAACTAAGGCACATTCATTGGTTGTAAAAGGTGTCAATTAAATGCTTTTGTTTCGGTCAGAATGAATGTTCATGATGAAGAGTTTATGTAAATATGTTTGAATGATGTACACGATTCTATGATTTTATTTCCCAGAGGTTAGCATGTATGAAAGGCAGCTTGGGCCCAGAAGAGGTAAGAAGACCTGCTCTGACTCTTGTCATGCATTCCTTGGAAAGTGCTAATATTCTTTTGAGATGTGCTGCAGCAGAGACCCTGGCCAGACTGGCACAGGTGGCAGCAGACAGTGCCTTTACTGCCAGACTGTCACAGGTGAGCTTTGAAAAGTGAGTACATTGGAATAAATTAATTTTCCATTTAAGTTTAATTTAGAGATACAGCATGGATACCGGCCATTCGGCCAACCGAGTCCACGCTCCCCATTGATCACCCGTTCACATTAGATATCCCAATACACACGAGGGGCAATTTACAGAGACCAATTAACCTACAAACCCTTGTGTCTTTGGGATGTGGGAGGAAACTGGAGCACTCGGAGAAAACCCATGTAGTCACAGGGAGAACAGGCAAACTACACAGGTGGCACTGGAGGTCAGGATCGAACTCTGGTCTCTGGTGCTGGGAGGCAGCAGCTCTACCGCTGTGCCACTGTGCCACATTGTTGCAGGATATTAGCCTCTGACCAAATATAGATGTGAAAACTTGCAGTCCTGTCAAGGAATAAAGTCTTAGCCTGTCCAACCTCTCCCTATAGATCAGCCCCTCAAATCCTGGCAACGTCCTTGTAAATTTTCTCTGCACTTTTCCAGCCTAACAATATTTTACTCAATGTTTCTTCTATCAATTTTGTGTCTTGCCAGAATCTCAATTACATGTTCCTTTCCGCGTCCCACCATAAGCAGCATCTCCATTTTAAAACCCTGCAATTGTTCAATACAATCTTTTCTTGTTGAACTTTAATCCCCATTGATGCATGCCAGATCAGTTATTTTAACCCATTGGAATTGGGCTTTCTCTAACAAATGTCCTGAGTAATATAATTTAGTTTAGTTTATTGTTGTGCAGTTCAATTGCTGACCTGATAATAACTAGGATTTGATGTATATTTGTATATTTTTTGTATATTTGTTTTAGTTGGCTGTTACCTCATAGGTAACATCAAAAGTCACTTTCTGTGGAGATTTTGTGAAAAGAAGCTTGGCTTGTATTACTTTTTATTTTAATCTCAGGTTGAAATCTGCAAGGGATGTGATTTCACGCACAGGACACTCGATGGCCCTAGGTTCCCTTTACAGATATTTAGGAGGAATTGGTTCATGCCAACATCTCAATGCCTGTGTCAATATCCTTCATACTTTGTCTCAAGATAGCACCTCCCCTGAAGTTCAGGTAGTATATTTTTTTGAATATGAAACGTCATGAGCATTATGTTATTTTAAAATCTTCCTTTTTATTCTAATGTTTGACTGGAGTAGCTTTAATGCTTCAAGTCTTAGTAATTGTATTAGTTTATTATTGTCACGTGTACCAAGATTTGTTTGCATACTATACAGTTAAATCATACAATACACGAGTACAACAGGTAGTAGTAGTGCAAAAAGAAAATTAGTACTGTGGAATAGTGTTACCATGTTATGGTGTTACAGTTAAAAAAAGTTTGATTGTCGCGATTTTTGTTGTGTGCTCACCAGTCAGTAGAAAGACAATACATGATTACAATTG
Organism: Rhinoraja longicauda; assembly: GCF_053455715.1. Classification (NCBI taxonomy): domain Eukaryota; kingdom Metazoa; phylum Chordata; class Chondrichthyes; order Rajiformes; family Arhynchobatidae; genus Rhinoraja; species Rhinoraja longicauda. Next base: position 26,234,406 of record NC_135962.1, on the reverse strand, counting down.
TTGTCAATGTATGAAGTGTACTGCAGTAATCACAGTGATTTTAATCATCATGTAGTTTGGACAAATCAAATTAGCAAGGGTACCCATGAGGATGAGTTGGTAGTGTATCAGGGATAGTTTCTTGGAACAAAACATTGAAAAATGAATGAATGAATGAATAAGTTTATTGGCTAAGTATGTGCATATACAAGGAATGTGCCTTGGTGCTCCGCTCACAAATGACAACACAAACATACAGTTAACAATTAAGAGTAAAGCATAAACACATCAAAACAATAAGGATACAGCATTGTGGTCTAAACATGTGGGTGAAAATAAACCAGAGCAAAAAGGAAACTACAGACTTTGGTTATTGAGTAGAACTACCACTCGTGGGGAAAAAAGCTATTTTTATGTCAACCAATCAATCAATGATTAGGCTATTTTAGATCAGGTATTGTGCGATTGAGACAGGTTTATCAATAATTGCATCATAAACAGTCACCTCAGAAAGAGTGATCCTGACATGGTAGAATTTCACATTTTGTTTGGTGAGAATTTGGGTCTACTGGTGTCCTGAACTTAAATTAAGCCAGCTGCACTGGTATGGGTGCAGGAGTTGGCTAACATGGACTGGGGAATAGATTGAAGGATAAGGCGGCTGATGAGCTGTGACAGACATTTAAGGAGATTTCATTTCATAAATGTCAGCTGGCATAAATGTATTGCAGCTAGAAAGGCTAAAAGATGCATCATTCAGATCTAATCAATGTAGATATTGATTGGGCTGTTATGCAAAAAGGATAATGCAGAAGATGGACAAAAAAAGCTGAAGTAACTCAGCGGGTCATACAGCATCTCTGGACAAAAGGAATAGGTGATGTTTCGGGCCGAGACCCCTCTTCAGATGCTTGGTCAATGCAGATAATGCAGAAGCATGGTCTAATGGCATTAAATTGTACTGAAAATAAATATTCCTTCATGTGTCAGGAAAGGTAAATAATATTGGCTTCCCAGTCTGATGCAAGAAGCTCCATCCATTCATAGCTTGTAAATTCCATGTAAATATAGTTTAGTTTATTACTGTCACGTGTACTGAGTTACAGTGAAATGCTTTTGTTTGCTTGTTATCTTGTCAAAGAAAATGAATACCATTACAAAATCTATACATGAATACAATCATGCCATTCACAGTGCACGGATAAAGGGTACAACATTTAGTGCAAGATAAGACATCAGGTCTTTTTTGAAGCAGTTTTATTAGAAAAACCAATTTTATTTCATTCATCATTTTATTAATGCATTCAGCTATGCCAATAAAAAGTATTATTCAAAGAAACAATGCTGAGAGTTGTAATTTTGTTTTGTCCTCATTTGCAGACCTGGGCATTGCACTCTTTGTCATTGTTAATAGATTCCAGTGGTCAAATGTATAGCACCAATGTGGAATCAAGTCTATCTCTTGTCTCACTGCTGCTTCTGAGTGTACCTCCAGCTCATTCAGAGGTTCATCAAAGTTTGGGCCGCTGTTTGAATGCGCTTATTACCACACTGGGACCAGAATTACAAGGTAATGTGTTTCTAGAAAGTAAAAATCAACCCCAATCAGCTGGTTCAAAAAAAACCTAAAAAATATACTTACTGGTGGTGAAATATTAGGATGATTTGAAATTTTGTGATGATTTGAAATATGAACTTTGTATTTTTATTTAATGTTTTTTGTGTTTATTATTTCCTAAGAAGAAAATATTTTCAATTGGCAGGTTAGGGAATTAGGAAATTACCATTTCTGCAATTTTAAACTGAGGTTATAGTGTTCATACAGCAGACTTCATACATAAGGAGCTAAAGGGAAGTTGACTTGAACAAACAAATATTTTTCATGGTGGATTTAGTTATTAGGGGATTAAAAGGTCCTAAGATGAGTGCGACTTGCCTTGCTATTGTGTCTTTCATCAATGTTGATCTTGAGACCTTCAACATAAAGACCTTTGAAAACAAAATATTAGTTGTCTTTTAGTTTGAATATAACTCTGGTAGACCAAGATTTATCATTGTGTACAACATTGCATCTTGCAGTAAATGCAAAGCTGTTCCAACCAAAGGTTTTGCTTATAAAACAATACAAATATTGCTCTGTTGTTTGCTAATTGTCTTGCACCTAAAAATGCATTATAATGTACATTCACATCATTGCTGTAATATATTGAGGCTTCTGATGCTACATATCAAACACAAATGTTGAAAGAATCTGATACCAAGCCACAAGAAGAATCGTCGCACTTCATCAAAAACTTAGTCAAAAAGGTAGATGTTAAGTGCATCCCAAATGAGGAAATGGGTAGAGAGGGCATGAGGCTGAAAAAAAAGATGTTCTGAAGATAGGCCTAGGCAAATGAAAACACTGAGGCTACTGTTAGAGCAATTAAATTTGGAATGCCAGAGCCCACAATTAGTAGGTTGCAGAGTTGTATAAAAAGGAAGAGATTGCAATGGCAAGGTCAAAACGCAAATTTTCATCAAGTGTTACAATTTTAAATCTCAGGCGTTCTTTGAACAGGAACCATTGTTGGTCGGCAAGCCCTGGCATGCTTGTGAACAAGTTAACTAAATGTTGGTAACTGAATTTAAGAAGAACATAATTTTGTATTTGAGAGAAGATATGAAGTTGAACAGGTGAGGAACCAGAATTAATAAAGACATAGATGAAGATTTCGGCATTGGATGTTCTGGTGCAGGTGAAGAGTTGGAAGATGCCATAGAAGTGGAAAAGTGTGGTCTTAGTCATGGCACAGAATAGTGGTCAGAAATAGCACCAATGTTGCAAGCAATCTAGTTTAATTTTGGACAGTCTCAGAGTGAGGTATGGAATCAATGGTGAGAAAATAAAGTTTCTGATGGGTAACCTGAAATAATCACATTAGTCTGGACTGTAAGTGCTGGAGTAACTCAGGACCCGAAACATCACCTATCCATATTCTCCAGGAATACTGCTTGACCTGCTGAGTTACTCCAGCCCTCTGTCTTTCTTTGTAAAACAGCATTTGTAGTCCCATGTTTCTACACTTTGTCTGGACAGTATTTAACTGGAGAAAGTTGCTGCTTATCTGAACTGATTTTTAGAGAGCAATTTAAGAACTGAAGTGGCACTAGAATCAAAAGAGATGATGTTGCGAGTCAATACTGTAAAATAAATATTTGCATTGTAAACTATTATCATATTTTTGTTCACTACATTAATTACTAAAAAAAACTGGAGGTAGGGAATGGAGAGATAGCCTGTGCTTGTGCTGTACTGTTCTTTTTTAATGTAAACATGCAGTTTGAAATTAAAATGTATGCATATTTAATTCTTAGGCAACAGCAAAGCTGTCCCCTTGTTAAGAACCTGCTGCCTAGTTGGCTGTGCAGTGATGCAGGATAACCCTGACTGCCTTGTACAGACACAAGCCATCTCCTGCCTCCAGCAGTTGCATATGTTTGCCCCACGTTACGTCAACCTTTCCAGCCTTGTCCCCAGTCTGTGTGTAAGTATGCCATGATGATATTGTACTTCTATTTGAATTTGGGTGGCTGCAAGCTGCAGTGTGTGAAAATGTGCTAGCCATAAATCAAAACTCTATTGTACTCTTTCCTGCAATCATTAATATTAAAAGAGCTTGCTACAAAAATAATGCAGAAAATTAACATTTCAGTTTCACATGTGGGGTCCCTGATTAAAGTCTGCAGAATGCAAATAAGCTTTTGATAACTGTTGGTATTTATTCAAAGCATGATGTGTTAGTATTTTGTAAACATTTTTAAGATCTATTTTGTGAATGTTACCATTATGCACAAGGACACACCAACCACAAAGTCCCATCTTCACAATGAGAAATGTTATTCCACAGCACCATGATAGATTCGGAACAGAACTGGGTATCCATGAAACAGACTGGTCCACCAGCAGCTGCAGAAGAATAGTTTTCAATTGCAATCTTCCAACTCATGGCCCAACATTACTCTTGCCTGACCATTACTGTCATGCCACAGAATCAATGTTAGTTCATTTAGCGCCTGGTGGGATCAGCATGGTGCATTAAAAATTGAAGTGCTAGCTGGCCAAGATGCAATTCCTGGCTATGTACATGCCGAATAATAAATTAGCGAGTAATCGAGAGATGTAATGCTTCCATCATCAGTAGATCAGAGTAAAACTCTGAAGTTTTGATGTATGTCGCATGACTCGAGTAATTTGATACCATCCAGGACTAAACATTTGTTTGACATTACTTCTACCTCTAGTGCACTTGTGGCTGGCATTTCTTCCCACAAAATGCATGCCTAGGCCACTGGAATAGCCCCTCATACAGCCATTGATAGACACAGAATACTGGAGAAGCTCAACAGGTCAGGCAGCAATAGGTGACCTATTCCTTTATTCCAGAGATGCTGCCTGACCCATTGATTACTCCAGCATTTTGTTTCTGTCTTCGGTATAAACCAGCATCTGCAATTCCTTCGTGCACATACTTCAGAAACCCATGATCTCTTGTATCAAGAAGGGCTGCAAATATAATTGGAATGCCATCACATGCAGGCTTGCCTCCACCTGCTCAGTATTCTGGCTTGGAAATATGTTGCCAATCCTTCATTGTCACTGGGTTCCAAAAACATAGTGGAAGGCACGCTACTAGCAGTTCAGGAAGAAGGTTCATCACCACCCTAAGATGGGCATTCATTTTATGTCCTGTAAAATGAATTTAAAGGAAATGCTGGTTTGTGTTCAAATGGATTAAGTTGCAAGGATGTATCAGTAAATCTGGACATGAAGAATGCTTCATTCAGATCTAATTAGTTGTTTTTTTCATGATGATAACATGCAGCCTGTGACTAGTGGGGCATAAAATGTTAATTGTTGCTAGAATTATAACGAATGGTATCATTGTTTCCATTTCTTGAACAAATATTACATAACCAGAGTATTATTGTGACGGGTCTGTCGTTTCTTTTGTGCAGGAAATCTTATTGGATAAATCTGTTTGGGTAGGTTGCCTCCCTCATTACACCCACTTGCCATGTCCCTCCACCACCACTCCCACAAGCAAATGTTGGCTTGATATGTTTGAATCCTTTTAATATTGGTTTGTTTTGAGCTCTGCCTTTAATTAATCTAACAATAACTTTGCTAGGCATGCAAACCCGATACAAATACACTGTGTGACATAACCTGCCTACTGATTTTAAACCCTTGGCTCTTGCTACATTTGACTTTTCTAACGTACTTCCTTTTGACCAGTATTATTTACACCCGCAGTCTGTGTAAAGATGACAATAATCACTGCAGATTAATGCTGCAAATGGTTTGGCTTTTAAAAAGTATATATTTGCTCGATTGTGCAAAAAGTTCCACAAAACCCTTTATTTGTGATGACAAAGAATGTACTTTGGTAGCTTTACCCAGGTTTTCCTCAAGATGCTCTCATTGGTTTAGATACTGTCATCTTGCAATGTGTACCGCTGGTTTCCACAGCGGCTACTAGTTAGGCTGAAAGCAATGAAAGGCAACACATGCCTACAATTGACCACTGTTAACATTTGCCTGTTTGTACTTGGTAGTTAACTGTCAGCATTTCTTTCTCATTGTAGGTGAGTACAAAGCCAAACTTGTTTGCATTAACTTGTTTGTCAAAGATTGGTTTTAATTTAGCTGTTTAAGTTTACAAAATTGTATTATTTAACAATCTCAAAATGACTGACCTCATTGAAATGATAAGGTTTTAACTTGTAACATGTAAATTGGACTACTTGCATGGTAATTCCCGTTCCCAATCAGTTGTAACACTTCAATTTTTTGTGGACCTAACTGGGTGTAATTTTTTATAGCCTAGGATGAATGAAAGTACTCTTTTAACAGTGTTAAGTGCGGTACTTGAAATAAAACCTGTAAAAACCTCCCATCACTCATCCCCATATCCCAAAGCATGCATATAAACTCTCAACCTCAAACCTGTTTTACCATTTCTGAGGACTATTCTTTGGCTTGAAATATTATGCAATTTCTCTATTCGTCCACAGTGCCTGACCTGCTAGCTGTTTGCAACATTCCCTCTTTACTTTGGTCCTAATGATCAGATTTGATTTGTTTCAGCATGTCCTACATCATTTGTAATGACTGCAGGAAGGTGAAGTTGGAATCTGTAGATGTGAACAATTAGAACACAATGCATTGAATAATTAGAACATAGCTTTTCAAAGAGGTGGTGTTCTCCACCTTGGCATGGGTGTAGATTTCAGAGTCTTCATCTTTATACTTGTCAGGTGAAAAGTCTGTGGAGACTTCCACCTTTTCTCTTTTGCCAGTCACTGTAATTTAGTTTTTGTGAATCCTTCGTTTTTCAAAATTGTTTTCATGTTGACTGAACTATTTTTTTTTGCTGGTTTAATTTTTGGTCGTCTGTAGATGGTAAGTTCTTCCAATTTAAAATGTAATTAAATCTTATACTACAGTCACAAATATTCAAATTGAGGGGCGTCCTTTCCACTCCCATCCCCATACCTATTTTATGAGGAAGTGAATAGGGTGAGTTAAACATTGTTCACATTGTATATTTGTGACAGGTTAGAAAATATTTTGGGGTGATTTCTGAAAATTGCCGGCTTCCATCCTTCCATGTGGAATAATCCTATTGACTAGAAATAAAGTTAGGAATATTCTGCTAAATGATCTTGAGCTGTAAAACCATAGTGCAATGGTTTTGCACTGGTTGTTGTTGAGGGTAGATTCTCAGTTGTTATTAAGATGCAATTCCATAGATTGAGTTTGAAGAAGGGTCCTGTCCCAAAACATTTTCAATCCATGTTCTCCAGAGATGCTGTCTGGCCTGAAAATACTCAAGCATTTTGTCTTTCCATAGATGTCTGACCTTGTTTTGGTTTTCTTTGCAATTATCCTATACTTCCATATTCTTCAATGCACATACAACAGTATGCCTAGATGTTTATACCCAAAGTACAAGCATATTATAACATCCATATTTTCACCAAATGTGAGATTTTCTAAAACTCTTCCTACTTTCGGAAGGTGAGCCATACAATGGCTTGTTGTCCTGAGTTTACAGCATATGGCAAACCAGCATTGTGACACAATGGGCTGACTGAAATGCATGAGGTGTTACTTAATTTTAAACACACATAACCCCATCCAACTTCTGAGGGCTCTTACTGAAGGTATCCAAAGGACTCCCCCAATAAAATTTGTGCATTAATTTGTGTAAGAATCTCTTCCTACAGCTGAAGAAAATTACTTTTCGATCTGCCTTGTATTTAAAAAGACTTTCAAGTTGAATAATTAAAACTCTAAACAGTGAAAGGATGCTGCAATATATATCTGAATGACCCGGAATATTTAATTTCAAACGTGTGAGCGTTTGCATAATTCAGTGGCATTATGAATGACTTGTAGCCAAAATCATAATAGATAGGACAGGATTTGTGGTAAGTCTGATGTAGGAATTTTTATTTTTTATTTTAGTCTGGTCAAAATTATAAATAGATCTCCATGAAGTGTTCTTAACAAGAGTTCTGATTTTACTTCAGTATGATAGATCAGTTTTTTTATTAGGAGTAGGTGTCCCAATGTTACCTGCATGTGGATAGCATGTTATATGAGTGGCAATGGTCATGACAAGTCTTAAACAAATGTATCCAAATCCAGTGCTGCATTTAATTTCTTGTGTGACAGAGGAGAAATTGCAATTATTCGTACCCATGTCTGACAGCTCAAATGGCAGAGGATTTTTTTCTCTTTTAGGTAAACCTTTGTAGTTCACACCTGTTGTTAAGACGTGCTGTGATTGCGTGCCTACGGCAGCTTGTACAGAAGGAAGCCGCTGAGGTGCTGGAATATGCCATGGTTCTTGCCAAAGAGCCCAATAAAGGAAGTTGTCAGCTTGGTAAGTTATTTAATCTGGTGTCAATCTACATTGTGCTCTCAATGCGCAGTCAGGCACACAAGATTTGTTTTTAATTAATTTTGTAAGGAACTTGCACCAATCAAATCTTTTTTTTTAAGCACCTGGGATAATCAAGAGTTAATTTTAGCACTGGCAGCAATAAAGTTTGTTTTAAACGTAGAACAGTACAACACAAGAACAAGCTCTTCAACCCACAATGTCTGTGCCAAACATAATGCCAAGAACAACTCTTACCTGCCTGCACATAATCCTTATCTCTCCATTCCCTGCATATCCATGTGCCTATTTAAAAGTCTATTAAATACCATTATCGCATCTGCCTTCACCGCCACCCTGGCAGCAAGTTCCAGGCACACACTACCTTTTGTGTTAAAAAAAAGTTGCCCCTCACATTTCCTTTAAAATTTTCCCCTCTCACCCTCTTGTATTTGATATTTCCACCCTGAGTAAAAGGGTGTCTACTGTCTACCCTATTTATGCCTCAGAATTTTATATACTTCTATCATGTCTCCCTGCAACCTTCAGCATTTCAGGTGACACAATCCAAGTCTTTCCAACTGCTCCCTGCAGCTAATCCCCTGAATCCTGGCACCATTCTGATAAACCTCTTTTGCACCCTATCCAAAGCCTGCACATCCTTCCTGTAATGGAGCAACTAGAACAGCCCACAATACTTCAAACACGACCTAACCAAAGCCTTATAAAGCTGAATCATGACTTGCTGACTTTTGTACTCAATGTCCCGAACTATGAAAGCAAGTATACCATATGCCGTCTTCACCACTCCATCTACTTGCGGTGACATTTTCAGGGAGTTATGGACCTCAAGATCCCTCTGTACATCGATGTTTTTTTAATCATCTGTCTTTGTTGGAAAGGAAAGATGATAAATGTTTTGAGTAATTGTTGCAGGATAGAAAATTGGTATCAAGGCTAAGAATTTGTAATGTATATAATTGAGGTCATGTTCTGCTAAATCGATCTTTTCTAATTTGTTTACGATCTAAATTCCTAGCGGTGCTATGGTACTTCAGTCTCAGCATATTCTGGCTTGGCATTACTGGAAGTTGTTATTGAAATGTAACAATTTTATATCAAAATTTGAGTGGAATAAATTGACAGAATTCATGATTTTAGTATTTTTTTAGATTATCAAAGAAATATGAAAAAAATTTGCCTAAGCCAGATAACTCTGGTATGCCTTGTAAATGTAGTGATATTTTAGCAAAGAAGGCATGAAAATAAGCCATCAGGAAGATTCACTAATGTAAAACTAAAATTCAGCTTTATTTTCAGATGTAAATATAAGTGAAATTGGCCTGGAAGGAGCCCTCTTCAGCTTACTGGATAGGGAATCGGACCAACAACTTCGTCAAGATATTCGTGAAACTTTAAGTCATATCCTATCATCCATGGCAGTTGAAAAGCTTAGTTATTGGTTAAAGTTGTGCAAAGATGTTTTATCTGCCTCAGCTGGTGAGTTCAACTTTTAAATATGTGAAATTTCATTGATTCAAATTTCCATTTAACGAAGAACATTGTCCTTTGGGCAGCACAGTAGCGCAGTGGCCATACAGCGCCAGAGACCCAGGTTCGATCCTGACTATAGGTGCTGCTTATACTGAGTTTTTACGTTCTCCCTGTGACTGCGTGGGTTTTCTCTGGGTGCTCCAGGTTCCTCCCACACTCCACAGACGTACAGGTTTGTAAGTTAATTGACTTTGGTTAAAAAAAATTGTAAACTGGCCCTAGCGTATAAGAAAGTGTAAGTGTACGGGGTGATCGCTGGTCGGCACAGACTCTGTGCTGAAGGCCTGCTTCTGTGCTGTTTCTCTAAAGTAAGGTCTAAATACTTGAAAAATTAATTTTATATGCCTTCATTTTTGCTGCACTTGCTTAGATGAGGAGTAATTGGTATTTACCGCAATGCATTGGCTGCCTGGCCTGGTTACCCAACCAATGGCCCACGGTCCTGCAATGCTGCTTGGAATTTGCTTGGATATATATATACTGCCAAAGGATCTAACTTCAAGTCAGGCCTTGTCATGTTGGCCAAGCCTAGTACATCCACATCAGGATGATTTGTTTCCAATAATTCACTAGTGTGTTTTAATTTGTTATATATGCAGTACGGCACGGTGGCGCAGCGGTAGAGTTGCTGCCTTACAGCGAATGCAGCGCTGGAGACTCAGGTTCGATCCTGACTACGGGTGCTGTACTGTACGGAGTTTGTACGTTCTCCCCGTGACCTGCGCGGGTTTTCTCCGAGATCTTCGGTTTCCTCCCACACTCCAAAGACGTACAGGTTTGTAGGTTAATTGGCTGGGCAAATGTAAAAAAAAAAAATTGTTCCTAGTGAGTGTAGGATAGTGTTAGTGTGCGGGGATCGTTGGGCGGCGCGGAACTGGTGGGCCGAAGGGCCTGTTTCTGCGCTGTATCTCTAAATGTTCTTTAAAAAGTCAGAATACATATAGCTATGTATTTGGGCTTGCATCGAGTTTATATTGGTCATTGTCAGATATTTGATTTAATTTTACCCAAGACCATACCTCTCAATGCCATGCCATGCAGATTTGCACCAACCAGTTAGGATTAGAAAAAGCATGAGTACAGTTTGCTTTCTTATCATATCATATCATATCATATATATACAGCCGGAAACAGGCCTTTTCGGCCCTCCAAGTCCGTGCCGCCCAGTGATCCCCGCACATTAACACTATCCTACACCCACTAGGGACAATTTTTACATTTACCCAGCCAATTAACCTACATACCTGTATGTCTTATGGTGAAGGTATCTGATCTACATTTTCAGCTCTGGTGTGTTTTGAATTTGAGAGCTCCATTTGAAAGTTAAGTGTGTGTATAACATCGTTTAAATATTTCAAATGATGATATGTAAATCACTTCAGATTTGACTGTTAACTTTATCTTTTCTCTTATTTGCTGCAACAATTTATTTTTACATCAATTAATGCCAAAGAATCTCTTTAAAACATTTCTAAAATCTGTTCATCTCTCTCCCAGATTTCACCACCACCGCTCCAGTAGACACGACTCAGGAAGAGGAGGATGAAAGGGGAGATGATGAAACTATATTCACTACCAATAAAGATGATCAGTTCCGACCAGCGATTCCACCACGCTGGCCGACCAGGGTGTTTGCAGCAGAATGTGTATGTCGAATTATCACCCAGTGTGAGAAGATTGATGCCGCTCATTTAGACATGGCTGTAACTCAGGAAAGGAAGATAAAGCGCACACTGAGTAAGTGCCTGAGGGAGCTGAAACATTCAGTCTCTGGTGGGTGGAAAGAAGGTGCAGCATGGTCATAAAGCATGAAATAGACCCTTCTGCTCAACTTGCCCATACCAACCAACATGTCTCATCTACACTTGTCTCACCTGCCTGCATTTGGCCCAAATCCCTTTAAACCTATTCTATCCATGTACCTGTCTAAATGTTTCCTAAACGTCGTGACAGTACCTGCTTCAACCACCTCCTCCGGCTGCTTGGTCCATACACCCATCAGCCTTTGTGGAAACAAAAAGGTTATCGCTCGGGTTCCTATAAAATCTCTCCCCCTCACCTTGAGCCTATGTCCTCTGGTTCTCAATTCCCTTCCACTGCGTTTATCCGATCTATTCCTCTCATGATTTTGTGCATCTCTATGAGATCACTCCTCATTCTCCTGTGCTCCAAGGTATAAAGACCTAGCCTTCTCAACCTCCCCCTATAACTCAGGCCCTCAAGTCCTGACAACATCCTCGTAAATCTTCTCTGCACCCATTCCAGCTTCACAAAATCTTTCCTATGATATGGTGCTCAAAACTGAACACTACCCTAAATGTGGCCTCACTAACATCTTATATAACTGCAACATGACCTCCAAACATCTATACGCAAAGCTTATTCTGGGATATGGTGCCTATCGTTATTTTAACATGAAAGTAGATATGGTTCACCTGGATAGGTCTTAAAAAGCACATAGTTTTTAACGTTTATTTTCCAGGTGATTTCTTGGTGGTGCATCTTGCGGATTTAATTCGCATGGCTTTCATGGCTGCCACGGATCACAGTAATGCATTGCGATTGTCTGGGCTTGAAATGTTACTGATCATCATCAGGAAGTTTGCGCATGTCCCTGAGCCAGAGTTTCCTGGTCATGTGATCCTCGAGCAATATCAAGCAAATGTAAGTAAGAAAATTCTTCACTTTAAATTGCACCTATTTTACTTTAGACTTTAGAGACACAGCGCTGAAACAGGCCCTTTGGCTCACCAAGTCCGTACCAACTAGCAATCACCCCATACGCTCGCATTATCCTACACACTAGGATAATTTACAATTTTGCAGAAACCAATTAACGTACAAAACTGCACGTCTTTGAAGTGTGGGTGGAAGCCGGAGCACCTGGAGAAAATCCACTGGGTCACAGGGAGAATGTAGAAACTCCATACAAACAGTGCCCATAGTCATCATTGAACCTTGGCACTGTAAGGCAACAACTGTACTGCTGTGCCACTGTGCCTCCCAAATTGTGCCATCTTTTCATCTAGTTGTCTTGAGAAGATAATCCATTGATTCTTGGTGCAATCACAGCAGTGTAAACATTGGAATTAATTTGCCTGGTCAATGGTTCTTTATTGTCACATGTACATATGTACAATGAAATTCTCTTTTGGCAAACAGTTCAGTAAAGTATCACCACACCTAAGCATTATCCCTGATTAGTAGAAAAGCATAGAAATAGTCAACTGAGACTGCATTGTAATTGGAATTAATTTATTAGCCAAGTATGTAAACATGCAAGGAATTTGATTTGCCAACAGTCATACAAAAAAGCAGCAAGATACATAACCACATAAAAATTAAACATAGACTTAAACAGCCACCACTACAGCGTGTGATAATAGCCAGGGCACACAGCATAAGCAGAGACCCACAGCCATCAGTTCAATATCCGGGCCACACACACGCTCCTTCACCGTGATGTGACCAGAGTATTACCGACCGCTGTCACTCTCTCTGCAGTCCCTGTCCGGTCGAACAGTCAGAAAGCCATCCACACTCGCACTAGACTCCGAGATGTTTTCATGGAGCCTTGTCCCCACAAAACACTGAGATCACTGCACTCATGGCACTCCCTCGGAGTCCTCACCAGTGCAGGCAGCACGTCCATCTTGTTTTTTCAGCAACCTCGCATTCCCCACTGTGATGGAAGGCAAATAACTTGTACCTTCTTTTCTCCTGCGATCGGGGCGGTCAAAGCTCCTGTGGTTGGAGCTCCCGCAGTTGATCCCGAACAAATGGAACTCCGGCTCCACAATGTTAAAGCTGCAATGCAGATGGAGATACGATGAAAAAGTCGCATCTCCGTCGAGGAAATAGATAAAAAAGGTTCCCACCACCCCCACATAGTACAAGAACTAAAAGTACACTAGAAACATACAAGTAAACACAGACCAAAACAGCAAAAAGAAGAAAAAGGCAAGACAGGCTGTTGGTGAGGCTGCCATGTACGGCGCCACCTGGTGCATACAAGAGTTACTAGGTTTTGGCACCGTTTTCAAAGTCCTGTCCGGTCCGCGCTCTTAGTGTTCCAGAGCGGTGCCCGATCCAGGCGAGCCCCAGGCTGCTGCAAGGCCTCCAGCCGTAATCTCCATCCGGATCGTCCAGCGAACCGTCATCCCTCTCCTCGCCCGGCCACCTTCAGCCTTTGTGCCCTCAGGGCGCCTCCCGCAGCTGATCTTGCGGGCGCAGAAGATATGACCCGGGTTCACTATCACCAGCTCTTGCATCTGCCGTTGCCGGCTTCTTGCATTCTCTGGTCCTTGGGTGACAAGCAGGGGCTGGCTTCTCCCTTCTAATGTATTTGAATTGTAATGAATTTTATTGCTTTTCAGTAGAAAGGAAATATGGTCATGCCCTTCTAATTTGGCTTGCAGGTTGGAGCAGCTCTGAGGCCTGCTTTCACCCCTGACACACCGCCTGATGTTACTGCCAAGGCATGCCAAGTAAGTGCTTCACTGGTTTACTGTTAAGACATCTCTCCACCTCTGCTCAAATGACTTGTATGTAATGGTAATGTCATATTGTCTTTCTAAAGTCTTTATATAGTACAGGGGGAAACTTGATCTCAGTGCATCATGTAATCTTATCACTGTGGTGTACTTCATAGATTTTCTGCTGCGATTAAATTTCAACAGGGCATGACTTGTCATTTTGATGTATTATTTGGCCATTGTTGGGAAAGCTGCTTCAATTATTTTGGGATAAAGTAAATAGTCAGGTGGTCAAACCGTCATATATTTAGAATTGGAGGTTCTTGTATCTTCCAGATCTGTGTCTGCTTCGTAATCCTAAGCAGTTTCTGCATTTTGCCTCACTGCCCTTAAGATCTGGCAATATAGAGAGACCCTATTCAATTGCTGATTATAGAGCCTCGCCCATCAAATACCTATGTATGTGGATAGATTCAGCATAGTCCCAAGTTAAATGGAGAAGTAATTGTTGAACCACATTTATCCATTGATCGAAAATTCAAAAATAACATTGAACTGAGTACGGGAACATGCATAAGATCGACACAAAGTGCTGGAGTAACTCAAAGCAGCACTTGGCTGATATAATGTGTAAATGTGGGATGTTTTGAATTAAATTGCTGCCAGAGCGTGCCTCTTTCCTGATACGTATATTTCCAAAGCCACGATTGATTAACAAATTGGCATTCAATGTGTCATCTATTGAATGTGTTTTTTAAAAAGTGAAACAATTTGTTTGAATTGAAGACATTTTCCTCTTAAATTCTCCATTAGGTTTGCAGCGCCTGGATTGGAAGCGGAGTTGTGAGTGACCTAAATGATCTTCGAAGAGTTCATCAGCTGCTAGCAACATCCTTGACCAAAGTACAAGCTGGCAAGGAAGCACTGAATCAGCTCTACAATGAAAGTACCTCCACCATGGAGATTGTAGCTGTTCTTAAAGCGTGGGCAGAGGTATGTGTCATTTAGACAATAGATAGGTGCAATAGGTGCAGGAGGAGGCCATTCGGCCCTTCGAGCCAGCACCGCCATTCAATATGATCATGGCTGATCATTCTCAATCAGTACCCCGTTCCTGCCTTCTCCCCATACCCCCTGACTCCGCTACCCTTAAGAGCTCTATCTAGCTCTCTCTTGAATGCATTCAGAGAATTGACCTCCACTGCCAAGTCAGATCAGTCAAGCATGATTTCCCCTTCGTAAATCCATGCTGACTCGGAACAATCCTGTTACTACTATCCAAATGCTCTGCAATTTTGTCTTTTATAATTGACCCCAGCATTTTCCCCACCACTGATGTTGTGGCGGTTCCCAGGGGTCGGGCCATACCACTACCGACCCCTCGGCACGGAAATGGACCAGTCCAGGGGGGCGGTCCGGTACTACATATATAAGGACAAGGTTTTGGGTGCGAAGCCATTCCGGCAGACTCGACCCGTCTGATAACCGTGTAATAAACCATAACGCCCCCAAAATACCCGGCTCCTTGCCTTTATTTCGGGCCTCTACCGACGCGCCACATTGGTGACCTCGACGGTCCATTCACAGTATGATGGACACAAGATCGAAAGCCGACCGTCCGTCCAGCTCGCAGGCCGACCAGGCCGCAGCTATCGACGCGGTAGGCATCAAGCTCCCGACTTTCTGGACCACCCGGGCTCGCGTTTGGTTTTACCAAGCGGAGGCCCAGTTCCAGCTGCGGGGCATCACATCGGATGACACCCGTTTCTTCCACCTGGTGGGAGCCCTTGACCAGGACACGGCCGAAGAGGTCACGGAGTTCCTCCAGGACCCACCGGCCCACGATAAGTACACAGCCCTGAAGGAGCTGCTGCTCCAAACTTACAGGCTAACCCGAATGGAGCGGGCCGAAAGGCTCCTCCACATGCCAGGCCTCGGTGACCGGCGCCCATCTAGCCTCATGAAGGAGATGGTCGCGTTGCTCGACGGGCACAGACCGTGCCTGATGTTTGAGTATACTTACCTGCACCTGCTGCCAGCCGACATCCACCTACAGCTTACCGACGCCTCCTTCGATGACACCCGGGCCCTCGGCAGGCGTGCGGCGCGCCGTGATGACGTCAGCGCGCTAAACGTCACTCGAGCAGCGCCCGATTTTCTCCGGTCGGGCGGGGGAGCTGTGGAAGGAGTGACAGCTATGCCCCGGAGGCCTGCGAGATTGCCCCCGGTGGCCATTGCGGGTCCTGCACCCACACATGTACCTGCAGTCCCACAGCAGCAGGCTCCAGCCAGCACCAGCAGGAGGAACTGGTGTTATTACCACCAGCGCTGGGGTGCTGCAGCCCAACAATGCCGCCAGCCGTGCACGTTCCCGGGAAACGCCGGGGCCGACTGCCAATAGTCCCCGCGGCGGCCGGCCAGATTCACCGCCTCTTCGCCTGGGATCGGCGCTCCAGGGGCCGCTTCCTCGTGGATACCGGGGCGGAGCTGAGCGTCCTGCCCCCTTCGCTGCTGGACGTTCGTTCTGGGAAGCGAGGGCCCATCCTCACCGCTGCAAATGGGAGCCACATTCGGACTTATGGCATCCGCACAGTCCACATCGTTTTCGGCGCCAGTCATTTCACGTGGCAGTTTACTATCGCCGACGTCTCCCAGCCGTTGCTCGGTGCTGACTTTCTGCGGGCTCATTCTCTCCTGGTGGACGTCAGGCAGCAGCGCTTGGTCCACGCCGCCACGATGGAGCCCATCGCGTTGCGGCTGAATTACCCCATTGTACGCCCACTGTCGTCCGTGGACTCCCATTTCGCTCGGGCTCTGGCGGAATTCCCAGATATTATGGCCCCGCAATTCCGGTCGTCGACCCCCAAGCACGGGGTGGTCCATCATATCATATCTACCGGCCCACCCCTCCACGCACGAGCACGCCGACTGCCGCCTGAGAAGCTACGCCTGGCACGGCAGGAGTTCCGCCCGATGGAGTCCATGGGGATCGTCCGCCCTTCCAACAGCCCATGGGCGTCCCCACTCCACATGGTCCCCAAGGCAGACGGGGGCTGGAGACCTTGCGGGGATTATCGGCGGCTGAACGTCGCTACCACCGAGGACCGATACCCCGTGCCCCACATCCAGGACTTCAACGCCCATTTGGCTGGGGCTACGATATTCTCGAAGGTGGATCTGGTGCGGGGCTACAACCAGATCCCGGTCCGCCCGGAGGATGTGCCCAAGACGGCAATCATCACGCCGTTCGGACTCTACGAGTTCATCCGGATGCCGTTCGGCCTCAAGAACGCGGCGCAGGCATTCCAACAGCTAATGGACGGCGTGTGTCGCGGGTTGAATTTCCTGTTCGTCTACCTCGACAACATCTTGGTAGCCAGTCGCTCGCGGCAGGAGCACTGTGCCCACATCCGGCAGCTCTTCCAGCGGCTCAGCGAGCACGGGTTGGCTATCAACCTCGCCAAGTGCCGTTTTGGCGTGGCCACAATTGACTTTCTCGGCCACCGTGTGTCTTCGCAAGGCGCGGTTCCCCTGCCGGACAAAGTCGACCCCATCCGCCGGTTTCCCCGTCCGTCCTCGGTGCGCGGTCTGCAGGAGTTCGTCGGCATGGTGGCGTTTTACCACCGGTTCCTGCCTTCCGCGGCCCGCATCATGCGGCCGCTATACGAGCTGCTGGCGGGGAAGCGGAAAAACGTCGTGTGGACCGGCGAGGCGGTAACAGCCTTCAACGGCGTGAAGGTGGCCCTGGCTCGGGCTGTGCTGCTGGTTCACCCACGGGAGGATGCCCTGACAGCCCTTACGGTGGACGCCTCAGAGTCGGCGGTTGGTGCCGTACTGGAGCAACTGATGGACGGGGGTTGACGCCCCTGGCCTTCTTCAGCCGGCACCTCAACAACGCCCAGAGGAAATACAGCACTTTTGACCGCGAGCTCCTAGCTCTGTACATGGCCATGCGCCACTTCCGCTATTTCCTGGAGGGTCGCCCGTTCACCGCGTACACGGACCACAAGCCGCTCACGTTCGCCCTGGCAAAGGTCTCCGACCCGTGGTCCGCCCGACAGCAGCGCCATTTGCCCGACAGCAGCGCCATTTGGCATACATCTCGGAGTTCACCACCTCCATCCGCTTCATCGAGGGGAAGGAAAACCGGGTGGCCGACGCGTTGTCTCGCCCCGCCATCAATGCCGTTTTCGAAGTGGTGCCCGGCATTGATTATTCTGCCCTGGCGGAGGCCCAGCTAACGGACGGGGAGATGCCCGCCTACCGGACTGCCATCTCTGGCCTCCGCCTTGAGGATGTCCCCCTCGGCCCCGGAGGAGCGACGATACTGTGTGATGTGTCGGCAGGTCAGCCGCGCCCCATCGTTCCAGCCATGTGGTGCCGGAGGGTGTTCGACGTGGTCCACGGGCTGGCTCACACATCCATCCGGGCGACGACCGCACTGGTAGCTGCGCGGTTCATGTGGCATGGTCTGCGCAAGCAGGTTGGCCACTGGGCCCGCACCTGCATTCCGTGCCAGACGGCAAAGATTCAACGCCACGTCCGGGCGCCACTCCAGAAGATCGGTCTACCCTGCCGGCGTTTCGACCACTTGCACGTGGACATTGTTGGCCCTCTCCCGCCGTCCCAGGGCATCACCCACTTCCTCACGGTGGTGGACCGCTTCATGCGGTGGACGGAGGCCATACCGCTGGCCGACACAGCCACATCTACATGCGCTCGTGCGTTGGCCGCGCACTGGATCGCTCGCTTTGGGGTGCCGGTGGTCATCTCATCGGACCGGGGGCCACAGTTCACCTCTGAGCTGTGGTCGGCCATGGCCCACCTGTTGGGCGTGCGGCTGCACCACACCACGGCCTATCACCCGCAGGCAAACGGCCTGGTGGAGAGGTTCCACCGGCAGCTGAAGACAGCGCTGAAGGCACGACTCTCCGGCCCCGACTGGATGAACGAGCTACCATGGGTCTTGCTGGGCATCCGGACTGCGCCCAAGGAGGACCTGGCTTCGTCATCAGCGGAGCTCGTATACGGGTCCCCGCTCACGGTGCCCGGGGAGTTCGTGCCCTCGTTGCCGGGGCGAGAGGAACCGCCCTCATCCACCCTACAGCGCCTCCGAGAGCGAGTTGGCAAGCTCGCACCCGTGCCGACGTCCCGCCATGGGACATTCCGCCCTTACGTGCCATCGGCCCTCCGGGACTGCGCCTTTGTGTTCCTGCGCCGTGACGCCCACCGGACGCCACTCCAGAGGCCGTATGAGGGCCCGTACCGGGTGCTGGAGCACGGCAGACAACCTTTGCCTTGGACATGGGGGGCCGGCCGGAGGCAGTGTCAATTGACCGCCTGAAGCCGGCCCACTTAGACATTGACCAACCGGTGCGGGTTGCCCAGCCTCGGCCACGAGGTCTCCCACCTTTGCGGGTCCCACCACCTGTCCCTCCAACTGTGCCTCCGCCGGCCCCTCTGTCGACCGATTACCGTACGCGGTCCGGTCGGGTTGTGCGACCACCAGTGCGCTTCGTGCCTCCGGTTCTGGGGGGGGGTCCTGTGGCGGCTCCCAGGGGTCGGGCCATACCACTACCGAGCCCTCGGCACGGAAATGGACCAGTCCAGGGGGGCGGTCCGGTACCAGGTATATAAGGACAAGGTTTTGGGCGCGAAGCCATTCCGGCAGACTCGACCCGTCTGATAACCGTGTAATAAACCATAACGCCCCCAAAATACCCGGCTCCTTGCCTTTATTTCGGGCCTCTACCGACGCGCCACAATGTCAGACTAACTGGTCTATAATTTCACGTTTTCTCTCTGCCTCCTTTCTTAAAAAGTGGGACAACATTAGCTACCCTCCAATCCAGTGCCAAGTGCCAAGAAGCACTTTAATTTAGCCTGGTTATGGAAAAACTTATCAATTATACATGTTACTAAAAACTCAAGGTGACGATCAAGATGACCTACACAGCTTGCTATTAAATGATTTGTCCTTATCAGAGGTATTTATTCACAAAATGCTGGAGTAACTCAGCAGGTCAGGCAGCATCTCAGGAGAGAAGGAATGTGCGACGTTTCGGGTCGAGACCCTTCTTCAGACTGGTGTCCAGGTGAAAACTTCCTAAAGCCACTCCAAACCTTCATGATTAATGTCAATCTCAATCTCATTGATGTCAATCTCATTTTTTGAGGGAGGTGGTAGGGTGGGAAATTAGGGCAGTGGGGGGAGGGGGGCGGGGTAAGTGGTGTGTGGGATAGTTACAGAATAGGTCCCGCCAATAATAAAATCAGTATAAAATCATTTTGATGTAGGGATAAGTCGAACCAATCTTGGTTCACTATTACTTTCAACAGAAATAACGTTTTGAATATCTGTAAATTCAGAGGCATTGAAGTATGTTAAAAACTTTTTCAAAAATAATGAACCTGAAATTAGCACAGTACAGTCCAAGAACAGGTCCTTCAGCCCACAATGTTTGTGCCAAACATGATGCCAAGACCAACTCTTATCTCCCTGCACTTAATCCATATTCCTCCTGTAGGAGCCATTTATGTTTAGACTAGCTACTGTTGGCATATTATATTATTTTGTCTAGATATATCTTGCCGTATTATTTTGGACACTTGGGGGTGGTCGTTAGATGAACAGGGTGGTGTGTATATGGGCATAACGGACAGGGAGTGGTCAGATACAGGGAGGGAGAGTATACAGCTCTTACCAGACCTGTGAGCAGACGGGGAACAGACCTGGATAAGGCCTGGAGATCTGGGACCAGACCAGGGACAGAGCAGCCAGCTACCACTTGTATGCAAAATAAGTACAGCCTGGTATGTTCATCTCCTTGTTTGTACAACTACTTCAATAAACAACTAATTAAACTTTGAAAAAAACGACTGGAAGATCTATTCTGTTGGGGTTTGCGTACAATCACTCCGACTCCCTGTGTAGTAATGGCAATTAGAAAAGAGTTTACTGGAAAAGTCTGGACGTTGCCATTACACCTCCATTCCCTGCATATCCATATGTTCATAATTCCTAGGAGTAGAATTAGGCCCTTTGGCGTTTAGACTTTTGAGATACAGCGTGGAAGCAGGCCCTTCGGCCTACCAAGTCCGCTCCGACCAGAGATCACCCCGTACACTAACATTATCCTACACACTAGGGACTATTTACGTTACAGAAGTCAATTAACCTACAAAACTGCACGTCTTTGAGAAAACTGGAGCACCTGAAGAAAACCCACACGGCCAAAGGGAGAACAAACTAACTCCATGCAGACAGCACCTTATGACTCGTACTCAATGCACCAACCTTTGAAAACAAGCATACCGTATGCCGCCATTTCCACTCTGTTTAGTTGTGTTGCCATTTTCAGGACTTGGATCCCAAAATATCCCTGTATATCACAATTGTTAAGGGTCATGAAATTAATTGTATATTTTCCCCTTAAATTTGACCTCCCAAAGTGCCACACATCACCTTACTTAGATTAAACTCCATCTGCCCCTTCTCCACCATTAAAATTATTTTAAAAATTGGAACACAATTAGTCTCATTGCCTTAAATTGTAAATATGTAAATTATTGGTAATCTGTTATTAGTGAAATGTTATTAAAATTGATGAATTTGTTTAATTTTAATTGCAAGTTTGTCATCAATATTTGAAAAACTTAACTAGCCTAATAATAAAGTCATTTTTTTCTGCTCTTGAAATTATACAATATTGTATTTTTGGACTCCAGACAACAATATGCTTTAGATATTGCGAAAGATGTCCTGTTCTGGCTCATCAATGCAGCCTGAATCGTATAAATTTTCATTACAAAAATGGGTGAACATTGTATAAATGTATAAAAGAAAACTAATGCATGAGTGGAATTTTAACCATATGAAATTGGTGGAACTTGTGAATAATTAAATTTGAAATTTGAATTTATTAGCCTACTTGCAATTTTATGTGCCTTAATCTGATTAGTTCATGTATATACAAGTACTGCTTCAGTTGCTAGCATATTTTTCAGAACACTCTTTTTAGCTTATTATAGGGGATCTTTCACAACATTACTCACAAATCTTGGAGGTGGATGTTTATAAAGAGATGGACATGCGATCAAAAGAAGTGAGAAGACATGGTTTCAGTATCAAAGCTTTATAATGATTTGGGTGGTGGTGTAGGAATAATTAAAGAACTGGGCAAATAATATGATTAGAACAGTATTTAGCTAGGAAAGAATCATCAGTTTTAGGTAGCGATTTGCTATAAAGTAATAAAAATATCTATTAATAGTGTGAATAACAGTAAAATGGCACTGGAATTGAGACTGGACTTAGTAATTGGTTTTGGAAATGTAAATTGAGCTTAATTCTGGAATTGGGCATTAATATTTAAACATAATCAACTGTCGAGGGGGAAGGGTGTGAGAAACTCTGCAACAGGACAGTTGCGAACAGGTACACGGATAGGATAGGATTCGAGGGATTATGGGCCAAATGCAAGCAGGTAGGACTAGTGTAGATGGGGCATGTTGGTCGGTGTGGGCAAGTTGGGCCAAAGGGCGTTTCTATGCTGTATGACTCTGACTCTAATTAAATTATAATTGGCAAAAATATTGTAAGGCTATAACGTAGCTGGAAGTGATTATCTGTAGAAGGGGGGGATAAATATTGGTGAAATGGCATTGATGCAGATGAGGGTATTCACACAATATTGGGTGACAGACAACACAAATGATTACTGGAAGGGGTTTCTGCTACATATAAGTGCAAAATAATAGTTTTTAAGGCAAGATAATGTCCAAAGGGGAGGCAATTAGATTCTCAAATTTGGAGGAAGGAATTCTAATGGAAAATGGCAGGAGTGTTGGTCTCAAATGGACAGAAGTATCCATCTCTCAAAACCAAAGTTTGAATTGTTTCAAATTTCATGAGTTAAATTATAATATGCAAAGGAGTAATGATAACATATTAAAAACTATTTATTGTGCTTGACTACAGATCCAAGCAGGGATCTTTTGTTGAAAGATGAAAAATACATTATCAGTGTACAAAATCTTGAGAGGAATAGATTGGGTAGAGTCTCTTGCCCAGAGTAGGGGAATCGAGAACCAGAGGACATAGGTTCAAGGTGAGGGGGGAAATATTTAATAGGAACCTGAGGAGTAACCTTTTTACACAAAGGGTGGGGGTAATATGGAACAAGCTGCCAGAGGAGGTAGTTGAGGCAGGTACTATTGCAACGTTTATGAAACATTTAGACAGGTACTTGGACAGGACAGGATTGGGTTAGACCTGCGTGGGTTTTCTCCGAGATCTTCGGTTTCCTCCCACACTCCAAAGACGTACAGGTATGTAGGTTAATTGGCTGGGTAAATGTAAAAATTGTCCCTAGTGGGTGTAGGATAGTGTTAATGTACGGGGATCACTGGGCGGCACGGACTTGGAGGGCCGAAAAGGCCTGTTTCCGGCTGTATATATATGATATGATATGATATGGGCCAAACGCAGGCAGGTGGGACTAGTGTAGTTGGGACATGTTGGTCGGTGTGGGCAAGTTGGGCCGCTGGGCCTATTTCCACGATGTATGACTATGACAAAATATCTTTAAGTATTCTGACAATAGTTTATTCTGTAATGAAACATTTAAGCTTTCTGATGGTTAAGTATGGCTTCAAGAAGATTATATTCCACTAAGTGTATTTGCTTACTTAGCATTCATATATTTCCTGCCAGGTTTATATTGTAACACTTGAACGGCAAAAATTGCACATGCCAAGGCAAAGGCAGTTCTTCAAGATTGAAAGCTCTGCAGCTGAGGTCTCTCAGGATGCAGTTACCGCTGTGGATGGTCTTCTCAGTTTGGTCCAGGCTGAACTAGGAACACTGAGTAAACTTTGGCTGTCTGTACTGCAAGACCATGCCCTTCTCACCTTGTCTCCAGAATACAACAGTCAACTTCCAGCTGGAGGTAAAAATGTTGACATTCATAATTTTGCTTATACTTCACCATCTATGTAAATTTAAAAGGTTGCAAATTGCTGGAGTAACTCAGCGGCTCAGGCAGTATCTCTGGAGAACATTGATAGGTGACATTTTGGGTTGGGATTCTTCAGCTTGATTGCAGTCAGGGTGGGGAGAGAGTAAGCTTGAAAAATTTGGGGCAGGATAAAAAATGGCAGGTGGGAGGTGGATACAGGTGGTGGGATTTCTTAGATTGTCAGGTCCAGAGATGCCTGATTCACTGAGCCACTCCAACACTTTGTGTCTTTTTTGTAAACCAGCTTCTGCGGTTCCTTCTGTCTACAAAGATAGATATGATATCAGCATGCAATATCATGTGAGATCAGCATATCAACTAAATGAGATGCACTGAACTGATAAGGTATGCCAAACAGAACTAGCTCTTGAAATCTATTTTGCCAGTTTACTAATTGCATCAGTGCTTAATGAATTTGATTTCTGTCTGGCTTTAATGGTGTTGTGAGAGCAAACAGTCGAAGCTTTGTCTCACCACATAGTCCAGAGATAACTAAATTCTCCGCTCAATTAACTCCCCAGTCCAGTCTGATAGTGGTGGCTTATGTTGAACATAATGATTGAGTCACTACAAAAGTTGAAAAAAATCTTTTTAGAAGCATTTATCTTGTTAAACTATGAATTCTTGCCTATATAATTGGAACGTATCTAATCGAATGTCATTTCTAATAAGTTTTTTTTGTTGTCTGTAATTCTGAGACTCTCAAGTATTAATCGAACATTAATATTTTTTTCTATGACTAGGTGGTTCCTTCTATACTTCAGAAACCATTGAGAGTGCAAGGCCACATTATTGTAATTCTTGGGCTCCTATCCTACATGCCACTGCGTTGTGGCTGAACAGTACAGACTTCGTACTGATTGATCCAGATGAGAACTCTTCTTCCCTATCTCGACCTGTAACTCCAACAATGCTAGGTCACGAATCCACTTTAACAAATGCGGTCAAGTCTCCAGAGGATATCAACTCCGATAGATTCCACCTTATTCTAGGTTAGTAAATCAATTTTTCTCTTTAAGTGGAATTGATATATATAAAACATGCATTTTCCTTTCCTTTCTTTCGAGATACAGCGCAGAAACAGGCCCTTTGGCCCACCTTGCCCACACCGACCAGTGATCAACCCCATACAGATCCCACACACTAGGGACAATTTACAATTTTACCAAAGACAATTAACTTACAACCCTGTACGTTTTTGGAGTGTGGTAGGAAACCGGAGCACCAGGAAAAACCCACGTGATCACAGGGTGAACGTGCAAACTCTGTACAGACAGCACTCGTAGTCAGGATCGAACCCAGGTCTTTGGCGCTGTAAAGCATGTGCATATTTAGAAAAGAAACCTCCCCTGCAAAATAAATTGCATTTTTTGAAGAAAATATTAACATCGGTTAAGTACTAGATGAAACTGAAGCAAACAAATTTGTAGGTACTTTTAGTCTATAGATGAATTGAGAAGCTCTTGACTAAGAGCTGCTCAATGGAAAAAATGTCAAAAATGTCGAATCATGGAACTTGATGGTCGGATTTAAGGATTTTTTTAAAAACAACGTCCTGTGTTTTTGTAACACTTTGCAAGAACACGTACTATTGTTTTACCACAGGTGGAAGAAAAATAGTCAGATGGAACAATGGGAAATTGGTGACGGGTGACTAAGGGATGGGTTAATAGCGAAGAAGACATACTTGATTAAAGTGAAGATAAGATCAATTATAAAAAGGAGAGAATCAAAAGGAAGAAATGGAGGATATGAACAAGAGGGAGGCCACAGAGATTCACAATTTTTAATCAAGGATAGTGGTAATCTGAAGCCAATATTGATCAATGAGGAAGGTGGCATTCTGAAGATTTGTAGTCTGGAGGACAGAAGACCAGCATGTTGCCCAACGGGTGTCAAATGTTAAGGATAGAAGGCATGAAAATGGGATTAGGATGCAGAGATCAGCCTTGATTGAATGGCGGAATAGACTCGATGGGCCGAATGGCCCAATTCTACTCCTACAGCTTGTGAAGTTGTGATTTGGTGTTGATGGGTTGTATGTGGCCAAGGTTGTATGTTCTGGAGCTCTTTAAGAATGGTGTTTTGCGTAAAGGAGAGTGGTCTTTCAGATCCAGAGCTTGAGGAGAGGAGAACTAGCAAGCGAGGTGTAATTATGAGGAAAGGAATAATGACTTGAGTAGGTTTTAATCCTGTTTGTGATTAAATCTGTAACTCATACCTGCTGCATGAGGAGAGTGGACAAGGCAGAGGAAGAAAACAAGATGTATCAACAAGTTGTTTGACAATGGAAAAGGGAGGCCTCAGTAAGAATTAATGTGGCCAATTTAGAATGGGCTGAGGATTAATATGCTAGTTATGTGCTAAGTTGCAGCCAAGTTTGTGTAGGTCTGATCTAAGAATGCAGCCTTGGCCTTTCCAGTAAAAATACCATGGTTGGATGAATGCTGGAGATGAGAACTGAAGCAAGAAAATTAGTTGAATAAATGAACACATGATGATGAATATTAGACAAATATATGCCTTGGTGGTATTTTTTCCTTTATTGTTGGCCCTATCCTCTGTAGAGAAAAGAAAAGTTTTGCACTAATTGCAAACCTAATTCCTTTCAGAAATATCAACCACGCAATACTATACAATACAATATATTGTAGGGACATACGGATTAGCGGGGGGGTACAGGGGTACAACGAGATTGAGAATGCGACTTCCATACGATGCAATAAATTAATTAGCTAATCAACATAAATTTAGACAACCCAGAGAAACAAAATTAGAAACAGTTTTAAAACAGAATAAAGTGCAAGTAGATCTGTGCCGGGTCGCTGTGTGACATGCCCATCTGACTCAGCAGGACCGGTTCATAGCAGCTATGGCCCTGGGGATGAAGCTGTTCCTGAGTCTGGAGGTGCAGGCGTAGAAGGCCTTGCAGCGTCTGCCAGATGGTAGAAGTTCGAACAGACTGTTGCAGGGGTGTGAAGAGTCTTTGTGAATGCTGGTGGCTTTCCTGAGGCATCGTGTGTTGTAGATGCTCTCCAAGGATGGTAGCTGTGTTCCGATAATCTTCTGAGCTTTATAGACTACCCGCTGAAGAGCTCTCCTCTCTGCCTTGAAGCTGGAAAGGGTGCAAAGAAAATTTATGAGGATGTTGCCAGGACTCTAGGGCCTGAGGGGAGAGGTTGAGTGGCCTAGGACTCTGTTCCCCGGAGCGCAGCAGGATGAGGGGTGATCTTATAGAGGTGTACAAAATTACAAAAGGGATAGATTGGTCGACGCACAGTCTCTTGCATAGATTGGGGAATCGAGAATCAGAGGACATAGGTTCAAGTTGAGGGGGAGATATTTAATAGGAATCTGAGGGGTAGCTGCCGGAGGAGGTAGTTGAGGCAGGTACATGGATAGGATACGTTCAAAGGGACAAATGCAGGCAGGTGGGACTAGAGTAGATGGGATATGTTGGTCGATGTGGGCATTTGGCCCAAAGGGCCTGTTTCCACGTTGCATGACTCATAAGAATGCCAACAGTTGACAATAAGAATGGGAGAAAATAAATTCTTCTGTTGCAATTGCAGGAATCAGTGTGGAGTTTCTATGTTCACCACGGCCAGATGCATCGATGGAAAGCATTATAGCCTGCCTACGAGCTCTACATTCCCTACTGGATGTGATCTGGCCACGCTGTAAAATTGGAAGTGATCAGGTATTCCAGTCACATTTTACAACGTTTTCAGTTACCATATTGTAATCATTTTTTTAGAGCTTGACTTTATGAGGAATC
Source organism: Rhinoraja longicauda (assembly GCF_053455715.1). Taxonomy (NCBI): domain Eukaryota; kingdom Metazoa; phylum Chordata; class Chondrichthyes; order Rajiformes; family Arhynchobatidae; genus Rhinoraja; species Rhinoraja longicauda. Next base: position 26,206,670 of record NC_135962.1, on the reverse strand, counting down.
TTTTACCTTTTTTAGTTTGACAATATGATAGCACGCATTCACATCTCAGCACAATAATTGACGCACAGTGAATATGCTTTTCTAATTCCTGTGAAAATGAGGAAAATTTCAATTTAAGATGTAAATAGGTAATGTTTACTAAAGTAAAGTCTTGAGGTGAATCATTGGATTTCTTTTAAATGAACATTTGCCTTGTGGCTTTCATCACCTCTTTGGTTATCTGTATAACAGAAACCTTGGCATGAATAAATATTTTGCTCCTGCTTCCTTTTAATTGTATCTTGTGAAATAGAAGCTTTCTGTTTCACATGAGTACATTTATAGTTTGACAGTCCATGCAAGTTTTCCTGTAAGTTATCCTTCAACTAGAGTAACGAATGGGCATTTTTTCAGTTTATTTCTTAAATTGACATCAGTATAAATTCCCTTTCATGCTTCATTGTAGGAACTTGGAGTAGAATTACTGAACGTTTTGCATCGCTTGATTGTGACACGCGAGTCCCCGTTAATCCAACTGGCTGCAATTGATGTTGTGGAACAGATTATAAGGGCAGCCCAAGAGCATGTAAAGGAGAAACGGAGAAGTGCAGCAGGTGGGTATTCACGGAATTGGTGGGGGAAAAAAAGTCAATACATTTTTGTTCAATTCCTCACATGGAAATTGTTCACAGCACTATTAGGCAGATAGTTGGACAGAGGCCAGAGATTAAAATTCAAAATGTGTGAGATAAGGAGAGAAGCTGCCGGGTGGTGCCAGCAATGGCTGCCTCGCCAACAGGCTGTCTGTCCCTTCCTTCTTTGTGTCTGTTTTGTATGTGTTAAATATACAGTGCCCTCCATAATGTTTTGGACAAAGACCCATCATTTATTTATTTGCCCCTATATTCCACAATTTGAGATTTGTAATAGAAAAAAAATCACATGGTTAAAATGTACATTGTCAGATTTTAATAAAGGCCATTTTTATACATTTTGGTTTCACCATGTAGAAATTACAGCAGTGTTTATACATAGTTCCCCCCATTTCAGGGCACCATAATGTTTGGGGCACAGCAATATCATGTAAATGAAAGTAGTTATGCTTAGTATTTAGTTGCATATTCTTTGCATGCAATGACTGCTTGAAGTCTGCGATTCATGGACATCACCTGTTGCTGGGTGTCTTCCTCTGGTAATACTCTGCCAGGCCTATATTGCAGCCATCTTTAGCTTATGCTTGTTTTGGGGGCTAGTCCCCTTCAGTTTTCTCTTTAGCATATAAAAGGCATGCTCAATTGGGTTCAGATCGGGTGATTGACTTGGCCACTCAAGAATTGACCATTTTTTAGCTTTGAAAAACTCCTTTGTTGCTTTAGCAGTATGTTTGCGATCATTGTCTTGCTGTAGAATGAACTGCTGGCCAACGAGTTTTGAGGCATTTGTTTGAACTTGAGCAGATAGGATGTGTCCATACACTTCAGAAATCATTATGCTACTACCATCAGCAGTTGTATCATCAATGAAGATAAGTGAGCCTGTACCTTCAGCAGCCATAGATGCCCAGGCCATAACACCCCCACCACTGTGTTTCACAGATGAGTTGGTATGCTTTGGATTTTGGGCAGTTCCTTCTCTCCTCCATACTTTGCTCTTGCTATCACTCTGATATAAGTTAATCTTCGTCTCATCTGTCCACAAGACCTTTTTCCAGAACTGTGGTTGCTCTTTTAAGTACTTCTTGGCAAACTGTAACCTGGCCATCCTATTTTTGCTTTTTGCAGTACAGCCTCTGTATTTAGAATCATAGAGTCATAGATTGATACAGTGTGGAAACAGGCCCTTCGGCCCAACTTGCCCACACCGGCCAACAATGTCCCAACTACCCTAGTCCCACTTGCCTGCGCTTGGTCCATAACCCTCTAAACCTGTCTTATCCATGTACCTGTCCAACTGTTTCTTAAATGATGGGATAGTCCCAGCCTCAACTACCTCCTCTGGCAGCTTGTTCCATACAACCACCCACTGTGTGAAAAAGGTACCCCTCGGATTCCTATTAAATCTTTTCCCCTTCACCTTGAACCTATATCCTCTGGTCCTCGATTCCCCTACTCTGGGTAAAATACTCTGGGCATCTACCCGATCTATTCCTCTCATGATTTTGTATACGTCTATAACGGCACGGTAGCGCAGCGGTAGAGTTGCTGCTTTACAGCGAATGCAGCGCCGGAGACTACAGGTGCTGCACTGTAAGGAGTTTATACGTTCTCCCCGTGACCTGCGTGGGTTTACTCCGAGATCTTCGGTTTCCTCCCACACTCCAAAGACGTACAGGTATGTAGGTTAATTGGCTGGGTAAATGTAAAAATTGTCCCTAGTGGGTGTAGGATAGTGTTAATGTACGGGGATCACTGGGCGGCACGGACTTGGAGGGCCGAAAAGGCCTGTTTCCGGCTGTATGTACATGATATGATATGATATGAAGATCTCCCCTCATCCTCTTGCGCTCCATGGAATAGAGACCCAGACTGCTTAACCTCCCCCTAAAGCTCACACCCTCTAGTCCTGGCAACATCCTCGTAAATCTTTTCTGAACCCTTTCAAGCTTGACAATATGTTTCCTATAACATGGTGCCCAGAACTGAACACAATATTCTAAATGCGGTCTCACCAACGTCTTATACAACTGCACGATGACTTCCCAACTTCTATACTCAATACTCTGACTGATGAAGGACAAAGTGCCAAAAGCCTTTTTGACCACCTTATCTACCTGCGACTCGACCATCAAGGAACAATGCACTTGTATTCCTAGATCCCTCTGCTCTACAACACTACCCAGAGGCCTACCATTTAATGTGTAGGTCCTGCCCTTGTTCGACGTCCCAAAATGCAATACCTCACACTTCTCTGAATTAAATTCTATCAACCATTCCTCTGCCTTCCTGGCCAATCGATCCAGATCCTGCTGCAATCATTCACAACCATCTTCACTATCTGCAAAACCACTAACTTTTGTATCATCAGCAAACTTGCTAATCTTGCCCTGTATGTTCTCATCCAAATCATTGATGTAGACGATAAACAGTAATGGACCCAACACCAATCCCTGTGGCACACCACTAGTCACAGGCCTCCATTCCACCATCACCCTCTGCTTCCTTCCATGGAGCCAATTTGCTACCCATTCAGCTATCTCTCCTTGGATCCCATGAGATCTAACCTTCCAGAGCAGCCTACCATGCAGCACCTTGTCGAAATCCTTACAAAAGTCCATGTACACAACATCTACAGCTTTGCCCTCATCAACCTTTTTGGTCACGTCTTCAAAAAAAATCAATCATATTTGTGAGACACGACCTCGCACGTACAAAACCATGCTGACTGTCCCTGATCAGTCCTTGTCCATCCAAATGCCTGTATATCCTATCCCTCAGAATATTCTCCAGTAACTTACTAACTGCAGATGTTAAGCTCACTGACCTATAGTTCCCAGCATTTTCCCTGCAGCCCTTCTTGAAAAGAGGCACAACATTTTCCGCTCTCCAATCCTCCGGCACCTCTCCAGTATTTAAGGACGACTCATAAATTTCAACCAGGGCTCCCGCAATTTCCTCTCTAGTTTCCTGCAATGTCCTCAGATATATCTGATCAGGCCCCAGAGATTTGTCTACCTTCAAACACAACAGTACCTTCAGTACTTCCTCGATTTCCTACTTCAGTATTTCTGTTCATGAAGTCTTCTGCGGACAGTGGTCATTTTCAAATCCACATCTGACTCCTGAAGAGTGTTTCTGATCTGTCAGACAGGTGTTTGAGGATTTTTCTTTATTATAGAGAGAATTCTTCTGTCATCAGCTGTGGAGGTCTTCCTTGTCCTGCCAGTTCCTTTGTGATTTAGTAAGCTCACCAGTGCTCTCTTTCTTCTTAATGATGTTCCAAACAGTTGATTTTGTAAGCTAAAGGTTTGGCTGATGTCTCTAACAGTTTTATTCTTGTTTCTTAGTCTTATAATGGCTTCTTTGACTTTCATTGGCACAACATTGGTCCTCTTGTTGATAAACAGCAATAAAAGTTTCCAAAGGTGATGGAAAGACTGGAGGAAAGACTAGATGCTGAGAGCTCTTTTATACCTGCGTTACGAAGGGAATTAAACACACCTGAGCTATTACAAACACCTGTGAAGCCATGTGTCCCAAACATGGGGGGACTAAGTATAAACACAGCTGTAATTTCTACATGAGGAAACCAAAATGTATAAAAATACCCTTTAATAAAATCTGACAATGTGCACTTTAACCACATTAAATGTTTTCTATTACAAATCTCAAATTGTGGAGTACAGAGGCAAATAGATAAATGATGGGTCTTTGGCCCAAACAAGTTGTGTGTCTTGTTGCTTTTTTTAGTATGGTTGTATGGTAATCTGAATTTCACAGTACCTTAATTGGTACATGTGACAATAAACTGACCTTGAAACCTCCTTCAGACTGGGTGGGACCTCCTTCAGACTGGTTGGGCCCCAACCCGAAACGTCACCCATCCATGTTCTCCAGGGATTGCTGCCTGACCCGCTGAGTGACTCCAGCACTTTGTGCCTTCTAATCACCAGAATCTTCTGTTTTTTTGCGCTGGAAGCTCTTTTCAGCTCACTTTGCACTGACCACAGAACTTATGTACTATAAACGATTATACCCACTTGCCACTTGAGGATTCGGGAGAAACTTTCTACTTGTGTATGTCAAATTTATGAATGAAATAGGTTAAATTTTTGTTTTTGTATATTATTCTGTACAGTTGATGATGGTGCTGAATGAAATTAGTTAAATGTTTTGTTTTTGTCTACGATTCTGTACAGTTGACGATGGTGCGGCTGAGAAAGAGACCCTACCAGAATTTGGAGAGGGCAGTGACACAGGTGGGCTTGTGCCAGGAAAGTCCCTCGTCTTTGCTACACTGGAGTTGACCCTCTCCATCCTTGTTCGTCAGATTCCACAATTAAACCTTAAACTCGTGGATTCCCCTCTTGGCAGTTCTGGAAAACCTCAGGTGTTGTCCGAGGATGGATCTAAGTTAGTAGTAGCTGCCTTGCGAATTCTCTCTGAACTCATTGCAGTTTGTTCTCCAACAGGTAAGTGGAGCAAAATTAAATTTGCTGTTTTAATTCCAATAATTTTTTTCACAAATGTTTTTTTCCCCTTATTTCTCACCACCCCATTTCAGCCATTGATAATTTGCTTTTGTATTACCGTTCATATCTTCTCTGATCTTTGCAGAATTGCCAGTTCTTCCAAGATCTCAAACTATTTCTTCTCCCGACACCCTCTACCCCGGCCTCTTCCATATATATCCCTCCCTCTGGCTTTACTTTTCACTCCTCTTCTATCCTTATCTGTCACCCTTTGATCTTTTCATCTCCAGCCTTTGCCCACCCATCTCCCAAACAAACCCTCCTCACCTCTCTCCACCTATCACTTGCTAGGCTTTGTCTTGTCACCGTGTCTTTTCCAACTTTCTTCCCCCCCCCCCCTCCCATTTGTCTGAAGGAGTGCCCAGACCTCCAGAGATGCTGTCTGACCTGAGTTATTCCAGCACTTTTTCATTCACTCAAGATTCCAGCATCTGTAGTTCCTTGTATCTTCATAATTATTTCAGTCTTGTTCAAGTTTATTTCGTGTCTGTTTAATTAAAACTAAACATTTTGCAATTCTAAGTGAATCCATTAAAATAAAAGTTCTTGAGTCAGTTGCCGTTCTACTGTTAATTCAAGGGAAATAATTGATGAACAAAAACCAAAGTGCTGGAGGAACTTAGTGGGTTAGGCAGCATCTGTGGAGGGAATGGGCAGATGATGTTTCATGCTAGGACCCTTCTTCAGAATGATGGAGGGGAGGAGGAGGAGGGAGGGAGGGAGGGAGCTAGAGACATAGGTGAGGATGGGGCAAAGCTGGGCAGGTGAAGGTGGATTCAGATAAAGGGAGGGGGGGTCTAATTGGCAGATGGGTGTGGTAAGTGCTATGAAGGCCTAAATGATGGGGAAAAGAAAAATAAATGAGGAAGTATTATTCTCAATGCATCCATCATTGGAGCAATATTTGTGGTATCCTATTAGTGGGTAATTGTTGTTTGTCCTTGGAGTCAGATGTTACCTACAAACCTAACTAAAGAGGAAAAGAAACAAACAATATTGAAGAAGTATTGATTGGTTGGTTGAAATATAAAGCTTGAAAACAGGCCCATCGGCCCACTGAGTCCTTGCTGACTGTCGATCACCCATTCGCACTAGTTCTATGTTATCCCAATTTCTCATCCACCCAATACACACTCGGGGCAATTTACAAAGGCCAATTAACCCACAAACCTGCACATCTTTGCAGTATGGAAGGAAACCACAGCACCTGAAGGAAAGCCATGGGTGATAGGGAGAATATGCAAACTGCACCCAGACAACAGCTGAGGTCCGGATTGAACTCGGGCGCTTGGCGCTGCGAGGCAGATGCTCTATCAGCTGGGCCACTGTGTGTCACCCCAAATTTGTTCTCAAAAATGCAGAAGCAGTGTGTTTTTTGCAGATTTATGTGAAAATTCATTGAGAATTTTTCAATTCCTTAGAAATATTGAATTATCTTTCTTTCTTTTCTAGGAAGTGTGTCTATTCTTCCTACTGTCCTTTACCTTATCACGGGAGTCTTAAAGGAAACTGCAGTAAGGAGGCTTGATGGCTGTATATCTTCAACGGTCAATGCCGCACTGCAGGCACTAAAGGTGGTTGTATCCTCTCCCATGGCAAGGGCAGAGAAGAGCCAAGTCGCTTGGACTAGGCTTCTCCGTAGTGCTCTTGCAACTATTTTGGAATATTGGAATCCAGGTAACAACTAACTCTCCTATATGATGAAGATTATATTCAGGAGTAAAGATGTCCAAAGTCACTTCACAGGATAATTTTTAGTTTAGTTTAGAGATATAGCGCAGAAACAGGCCCTTGGGCCCACCAACTATGTCGCCGTAACCTATCCTACACACTAGGAACTATTTACAATCTTTATCAAAGCCAATTAACCTACAAACCTGTACGTCTTTTTAGTGTGTGAGGAAACCAGAGAAAACCCACGCGATCACAGGGAGAATGTACAAACTCCGTACAGACAGCACCCGTAGTCAGGTTCGAACCTGGGTCTCTGGCGCTGTAAGGCAGCAACTTTACTGCTGCGCCAATATTATAATGAATATTATTGGGCAACGATCAGAAGATTGGCTTAAAAATGAGGATTTGAGGAGCTTTGTAAAGATGCAAAGAGCATTGAGAAGTTTTGGGAAAGAATTCCATGCATTGAGAACTAGACATCCAAGGTATGTGCAGTACAGGAGAAGCAATGAAATCAAGGATGTTCAGCAATGCACAGAAAGGTCTATTGGCTAGAAGAAATAATGAGTATAGGGTGGAGCAACATCGTCGAAAAAAAGGATGAGAATTTTAAAGTTAAGTCCTTGATTACTTAAGACCCAGTGTAGACTAACAACCAAAGGATTTCTGAGTTAGCAAGATTCATTGGGACTTTGAATATGGCAGTAGAACATTGGATGAGCTCCTTAAACCGTGAAAGATGGGAGATCGCATCGAGTACTTGTGAAGTCAAACCTAGGGTCAGATGAAGGCCTGATTAGTGGGTGATTCCTAACAGTTGTGGAATTGGATAGAAGGAGAAGTTACGGAAGTAAAAGTTGGTGGAAGCAGATATCTGGTTGCAGGCTCGCCTCGTGATCAGCTATGACATAGTAAGAACATAAGAAAATAGGACTGGGAGTTGACCACTTGTCCCCTTAAGCCTGTCCCAACACTTAATATGATTATGGACGGTCTTCCCCAGGCCTTGAGGTTGGAATTAGTCTGATGGGGATGTAAGAGTGGACCAGAGAGAGAGAGATCCTTCAAAATGTTGAAAAGCGATGGGAGGGAAATGTGTATCTGGTGTTGGGATAATGTTGGAGCTGGCAGAAATCACAAAGGATGATCAATTGAATGTAGCAGAGGTGGGGTAGAAGATGAGGAGCAGAGTGCAGCAGCTCTGTTCTTGATAAGGGTTGAGGACTGAGGTTGGGAAATGAACGAATGTGATCAAGGGCTCTGACCACTATGATAGAAGGAGATCCTAGTTTCAGGAGGTCATTTCAGAAGCACATTGGAGCATCTCCTGATTTGGAAAAAATAAAATAAAAATGGCGGAACTAGGAGAATGGAACAGGAGCCTTATAGGAGGTAAAGTGGAAGAAGTGTGCAGAGAAGTGTGGGAGTCTGGACGTGATGAATATTTGGGGCCAGCATGTCCCCTGAGATGGTGAGATCCAGAAGGGATGCATCTCTGTTCCTTCCCTTTCTGCACGAGAATGAGGATAAATCCATGAAATTGGCCAGAGCATCTCAGCATTTTGCAGTGACCCTTCCCTTCACGACCCCCTGGTCCACTCTTCTAATCCCACCAGCTACAGACCATCTGATGTACCCTGCAACTGCAGGCGATGAAACACTTGGCCTTTCACCACCTGCACTCTTAATAATCTTTTCAGGTCATGCAGTGATTCACTTGCACTTTTTCCCTTCTAATGTACTCGCAATGTAGTCTCCACTACGTAATAGAAACTAAAAGTAGATTGCATAACTGCTTTGTGTTTAGTCCAGGAGAGTAACCCATTGCCTGCCATTTCAATTCCCCATCTATCTCCCACTCTGATCTATCAGTTTGTGGCTGTCTGAACTGTTACATTGAGGCCCAATGCAAGCTGAGGAACATCACCTCGTGTTCCATCTGAGCGCCTTCTGGACACTTGAATTCTGGAACTTTTCCAATAATTTGAGTTTTCTGCATGAGTTTGAGTTTAGTTTATTGTCATGTGCACCGAGGTACAGTTAAAAGCTGTTTTCGTGCGCTAACTAGTCAGCGAAAGACAAATCATTATTACAATCGAGCCATCCGCAGTGTACAGATACACGATAAAGGAAATAACTAATATGTACAGAATATGCAGATAAAGAGTCTTAGCTGTGCTGATAATTGAAAGTACCTTCACCCCTTATTACCTGCACCCATGTCTTCTTATGTGTTGGAAAGAACTGCAGATGCTGGTTTAAATGGAAGGTAGACACAAAATGCTGGAGTAACGCAGCGGGACAGGCAGTATCTCTGGAGAGAAGGAATGGGTGACGTGGGTCTCGACCCAAAACGTCACCCATTCCTTCTCTCCAGAGATGCTGCCTGTCCCGCTGAGTTACTCCAGCATTTTGTGTCTACCATGTCTTCTTATCTTCCTTTAATATAAACTAAAGTAAATTAAAGAACTTTGTTGCTCATTTAAGTTTTGATTTGTTCTCGTTTCCATAGAGCTGAACCACTCAGATCTGGATGAAGTGAGCATGCTAACTGCCATTAGTATTTTCCTGATGTCAGCAAACCCAGAAGTTACATGTGTGCAGTGCCTTGAAACGGAATGTATCAGCCGGTTTAAAGTAATCCTCAGTTGTAAAAATCCCGTTGTAAGTATTTCTGGAAGATTTACTTCAGTTCAGTAGTATTGAGAGACAATTCCTCTGAGGTAAAGTTTGACCAAATCTCTTCAATGTGTAAACTAAGTTAAAAGTACACATTTTAGCTGCATAAAACCAAAATCCTGGACTTTGTGAAGTCTTGTCAGCATTTTGGAATGATGGGAGGAATTTCTGGCGACAAACGCATGTAGATTTTGGGGTTGCAGTTAATTATGAAGGTCACAAGCTGGCTGGCAGAAGCGCCTCCAGCCATTTCCTAGGTGCACTCTACCACTGAACTGGCCTTGTCAAAAAGTAAGATAGGCTTTCGGAAGTAGTGAAATTCTTTGACACCTGGCATAAGCTAAACATAGAGCTTTAGGAATTTCTACGGCTGCTACATCACTTCATGAGGTCAATCAAGGCCCAACATTTGTGCAGGAATCTCAAAAATCACTTGAATTTATGCTAAATCTATTGATAGTCTTTTCAGAACTGCTGGCAAAGTCCAAAAACATCCAGGCTTACACTTATGCAGGGGGTTTGGGGGCTGCAAACATAATACACACAATTTTAAATTGGCTTTTGCTCAGTTATTTGTCCGGTCGGAATTATTTGTGACTTATCAGAAGATCACAAAACATAGGAGCAGAATTAGGCCATTCTGCCCTCTGAGTCTGCTCCATCATATTAATAGTTTGTTAATAGTTGCATCTCTGAAATAAAATCTTGGCTTCAATCAAACTTCCTCAAACTCAACTGCAACAAATCTGAAATCATCATAATTGGTCCAAAAACGCTCACCAAATCCACCCAAAACTTCATCCTCAATATTGATGGTCTCCCAGTATCCACCTCCCCTCACATCCGGAATCTTGGAATCACCTTTGATCAAACCCTCTCCTTCGACAAACACATCAAACACATCACAAAGACAGCCTTCTTCCACCTCAAAAACATTGCCCGTCTCCGTCCATCCCTCTCCTTCACAGCTGCAGAAACCCTCATCCACGCCTTCATCACCTTCCGTCTGGACTACTGCAACAGCCTCCTCTATGGCTCACCCTCAAAAATCATCAGTAAACTTCAATACATTCAAACCTCCGCTGCCCGTCTACTCACCCACTCCCCGATCCATGACCATATCACCCCCGTCCTTTACAAACTCCACTGGCTCCCCATCCCCCAGAGAATCCAATACAAAATCCTCCTCATGACCTACAAAGCCCTCCATAACCTGGCCCCATCCTACCTGACTGACCTCCTCCACAGGCACACTCCCACCTGCACCCTCCGCTCTGCTGCTGCCAATCTCCTGTCCCCCCCATCCGGACCAAACTCAGATCCTGGGGGGACAGGGCTTTCTCCATCGCTGCTCCCACCCTATGGAACTCACTACCCCAAACCGTCAGAGACTCCTCCTCACTCACCACATTCAAAACATCACTGAAGTCTCACCTCTTCAGCACTGCCTTCAACCACTGAAGGTCACCTCATCTTCTGTCTCCTTTCTCTGTTCGTTTACTTATTTATCTATTTATTCACTTCTCTATGTTCTAGAAATCCCTGTAAAGCGTCTTTGAGTGTTTGAAAAGCGCTATATAAATGTAATGCATTATTATTATTATTATTATTATTAATCATTAATATCAGTCTGAAAAGGGTCACCTATCCATGGTTTCCATACAATACTGCCTGACCCGCTGAGTTACTCCAATGCTTTGTGTCATTTTGTGAAAACCAGCATCTGCAGTTTCTTGTTTTTGCAAGCTATATTAGTGACTCATAAAAGCTCTGCAAGATTTATTGAGGTATATAGACAGAGGGAAAGAGGGTTTTTGATCAGCCCACATTCGTACCTTTTTTACTCTGGGTGGTGGATGTATAGAACAAGCTGCCAGAAGTGGTAGTTGAGACAGGTGCTATAACGGCATTTAAAAAGACATTTGGACAAGTGCAGGGATAAGGAAAGGTTTAGTGGGATATGGACCAAACGCAGGCAAATGGGTTGGGCTTAGATAGATGTGGCAAATTGGTCGGCATGGACACCTGCTTCTGTGCTGCATGAATCTATTACTCTCGGCAAAGGAAAAGGATGATAGACACAAAGTGCTGGAGTAACTCAGCGGGTCTGGCAGCATCTCTGGAGATAAATAAAAGGTTTGTTTCTGTTTGGATCTGCTTTGTGTTGAGCAAAAACAAAATCAGATTCCTTGCTTGTAATATCCAGCCACTGACCCTGCTAGATACATTGGCAGTTTCAATTGAGGGCAGGTCAGCAACTGAGAAACTGCGTATGTTGGAAATATGTCATGGAAGCTTACAAGTGGGTCAGGCAGCATCAGTGGAAAGGGGAAATGGTTAACCTTTCAGGTCAAGGATCGCAGCGGTAGAGTTGCTGCTTTACAGCGAATGCAGTGCCGGAGACTCAGGTTCGATCCTGACTACGGGTGCTGCACTGTAAGGAGTTTGTACGTTCTCCCCGTGACCTGCGTGGGTTTTCTCCGAGATCTTCGGTTTCCTCCCACACTCCAAAGACGTACAGGTATGTAGGTTAATTGGCTGGGTAAATGTAAAAAAAAAAAAAATTGTCCCTAGTGGGTGTAGGATAGTGTTAATGTACGGGGATCGTTGGGCGGCACGGACTTGGTGGGCCGAAAAGGCCTGTTTCCGGCTGTATATATATGATATGATATGATAACTGGGAAAGCAGGAAAATAGTTGGTTTGCTGATGCTGGTTTAAACCGAAGATATAGACACAAAAAGCTGGAGTAACTCAGCGGGACAGGCAGCATCTGAAAAGGAATGGGTGACGTTTCGGGTCAAGGCCCTTCAAGACAGGCAGCATCTCTGGAGAGAAGGA